>NW_022589705.1:61448326-61706126 GCF_004348235.1 Phoca vitulina
CTCCCCCTCCCCTCCCCCTCCCCTCCCCCTCCCCTCCCCCTTTCCCCTTCCTCCTTTCCCCTTCCCCCTTTCCTTTCCAGATTTTATTATTTATTTGACAGAGAGAAAGAGCACAAGCAGGCAGGCAGAGCAGCAGGCAGAGGGAGGGGGAGAAGCAGGCTGCTGAGCAAGGAGCCTGATGTGGGGCTGGATCCCAGGACCTGGGGATCATGACCTGAGCCGAAAGCAGACGCTTAACCGACTGAGCCACCCAGGTGCCCCTTTTTTCTATAGAGAAACTATGTTGAATTCATATTTGATTCAGATTACTTGACCCATTAATGGAATTTTGCCTTAAATCTAAATTCCAGATATTTCTGAAATTTTGCCTTTGTTTTTTTAAGGAAGATTCTTGCCTAATTTTATTTAATTTTTTAATTGAGGGCACTTGGGTGGCTTAGTAGGTTAAGCATTCAACTCTTGATCTCAGCCCAGGTCTTGATCTCAGGACTGTGAGTACAAGCCCTGTGCTGGGCTCCAAGTTGGGTGTGGAGCCTATTTAAAAAAAAAAAAAAAGAAGAGGTATACTGCAGAGAAAAGCAAAATTGTTAAAAGATTGATCATTCTCAAACACTAATCAGATTGTTATTCCCTTACTTAAAGCCATTTAGAAACTTTCCATTGGTTTAGGATAAAATTAAAATCTTTCACCATGGCCTGTAAGTCCCTGCTTGATCAGGCTCCTGCTACATCTCTGGTTTTCATCTGTTACCACTTTCTTCCTTGCTCACCATGCCTAAATTGTTTTGGACTTGTTTCAGTTCCTTGAATAGGTTATTAGCCCACTCAAGGCCTTTGTACATGTACCTTCTTCTGCCCAGATTTCTTTACTTCATTCATTTTTTCCCATGCTCATTCCCATGCCCCCTGTATATTCCTTCCCCCGCCCCAAATTGTGGTAAAAAAGCACATAATGTATCTATCCTTTTAACACATTTTTAAATGTACAATTTTTAAATGTACAGTTGTTAACTATATGCACATTGTTGTACAGCAGATCTTTAGAACTTGTTCATCTTATGTAATTGAAACTTTGAAATTTGAAAATTTGAAACATCAAATAGCGACTCCCTATTTTCCCCTTCCACCAACCCCTGACATCCATCATTCTACTTTCTGCTTAGATGAGTTTGACTACTTTAAATATATCATATAAGTGGAATCATACAGTATTTGTCCTTCTGTGTCTGGCTTATTTCACTTAGTATGATATCCTCAAGTTTCATCCATGTTGTAGCATATAACAGGATTTTCTTTCTTTTTTTTAATGTTGAATAATAATCCATTATATGTATATACTACATTTTCTTTATCCATTCACCCATCTGTGGACATTTAGGTTGTTTTCACCTCTTGGATATTGTGAACGCTACAGTGAACATGGGATTGCAAGTATCTCAAGATTCTGCTTTCAGTTTTTTTTGGATAAATACCCAAAAGTGGAATTGTTGGATCATACGTGGTTCAGAACATTTTTAATTTTTTGAGGCATGTCCATACTGTTTTCCATAATGGGTGCACCATTTTAACATTCCCACCAATATAAAATGCATAAGGGTTCCAATTTCTCCACATCTTTGCCATCACTTGCTATTTTCTGTTTTGTTTTTGATTTATAATGGTCTTCTTAACAGGTATGAGGTGATATCTCATCGTGGTTTTGGTTTGGATTTCCATGATGATTAGTGATGTTGAGCATCTTCTTATATACTTATTGGTTATTTGTATGTCTTCTTTAGAGAAATGCTTATTCAGGGCCTTTGCCCATCTTTAAATCAGGTTATTTACTTTTTTGCTTTTGAATTGTAGGATTTCTTTATATATTTTGAATATCAACTCCTTGTCAAATATATGCTTTGCAAATATTTTCTCCTTTACAGTCTCGATTGTTTCCTTTGCTGCACAAAAGCTTTTTAGTTTAATCTAGTCCCACTTGTCTATTTTACTTTTGTTGTCTTTGCTTCTAGTGTCATATCCATGAAATCATTGCCAAGACCCATGTATGAAGCTTTTGCTTTATATTTTCTTCTATGAGTTTTAGGGCTTCAGATCTTATGTTTAAGTCTTTAAACAATTTTGAGTTAATTTTTGTATATGGAACAAGATAAAGGTCCAATTACACTCTTTTGCATGTAATATCCAGTTTTCCCCACACCATTTGTTAAAAAGACTATCCTTTCTCCATTGTGTAGAATTGGCAGTCTGGTCAAATCATTTGACCCATATGCGTGGATTAATTTCTGGGCTCACTATTCTGTTCCATTGGTCTATATGTTTTTCTTTATGCCAGTACCTACTGTCTTGATTACTTCGTAAAATGTTTTGAATTCAGGAGGTATGAGGCCCCCAGCTTCATTTCTCTTTCTCGAGACTGTTTTGGCTATATAGGGTCCTTTGTGGTTCCTTATGAATTTTAACATTGTTTTCTGCAAAAATGTCTGCAAAGATGCCACTGGGATTTTGATAGGGATCACATTGAATCTGTAGGTTGCTTTGGATGGTATGGATATTTTAACAATATTAAGTCTTTCAATCCATTGAACATGTGATGCCTTTTCATTTGTTTCTTCTGTACTTTCTTTCAACATTGTTTTATTGTTTTCATTGTACAAATCTTTTGCTTCCTTGGTTAAGTTTATTCCTGTGTGTTTTATTCTTTTTGATGGTATTGTAAATGAGATTGTTTTATTAGTTTCCTTTTTAGATTATTTGATGTTAGTGTTAGAGAAATATAACTACTTTTTGTATGTTAATTTTATATCTTGTAACTTTGCTAAATTTGTTTATTAGTTCTAGCAGGGCTTTTTTTTTAATAGAATCTTTAGGGTTTTCTATGTATAATATCATCTAGAAACATAGATAATTTTATTTCTTGCTTTCTGATTTGGATGCCTTTTATTTCTTTTTATTGCCTAATTGCTCTGGCTAGGACTTCAGATACTCTGATGAATAGAAGTGGCAACAATGGGCATTCTTGCATTGTTCATGATCTTTAGAGGAAAAGATTTTAGTTTTCACCACTGAGTATAATATTAGCTGTAGACATTTCATATATAGCCTTTATTAGGTTGCAGTAATTTTCTTCTGTTTCTAGCTTGCATATTTTTTATATTAGCTGTAGACATTTTCATATATAACCTTTATTATGTTGCAGTAATTTTCTTCTGTTTCTAGCTTGCATATTTTTTATCATGAAATGGTGTTGAATTTTATCAGATACTTTTTCTGCATCTATTGAGATGATCATGTAACATTTTTCCCTTCATTTTGTTAATATGGTGTATCATGTTGATTGATTTCCATATGTTGAACCATCTTTTCATCACATGCATGAATGTCATTTGGTTATGGTGTATGATCCTTCTAATGTGCTGTTGAATTTGGTTTTCTAGTATTTTGTTGAGGATTTTTGCATCTGTATTCATCCGGTTGTTGGCTTATAGTTTTTATTCTTGTCTTGTAGTGTCTTTGCCTGGCTTTGGCATCAGGGTAATGTTGACTTCATAAAATGAATTTGGAAGTGTTCCCTCCTCTCTGATTTTGGGGATGAGTTTGAGAAAGAGTGACATTAATTTTTCTTTAGATGTTTGGTAGAATTCTCCATTGAAACCATCTGGTGCTGATTTTTTCTTTGTTGGGAAGTTTTTGATTACTGATTCAGTCTCTTTACTAAAGTTACAGATTTGTTTAGATTTTCTGTTTCTTTGGATTCGGTCTTTGTAGGTTATATGTTTCTATGAATTTACCCATTTCTACTAGGTTATCCCATTTGTTGGCATATAATTGTATATAGTAGTGTCTATATTCATATTTATTTCTGTGACATCAGTTGTAATGTCTCCTTTTTCCTTTCTGTTTTTACTGAGTCTTCTTTTTTTTCTTAGTTTAGGCTAAAAGTTTATCAGTTTTCTTGATCTTTTCTAATATCAACTCTCGGTGTTGCTGATTTTTTAAAATTATTTTTCTATTCTCTTTTAATTTCTGCTCTAATCTTTATTATTTCCTCCCTTCTTCTAACTTTGGGCTTAGATTGTTCCTTTTTTTAAAGTTAGTTGAGGTGTAAAGTTAAGTTGCTTGTTAGATCTTTCTTCTTCTTTTTTTAAATGTAGGCATTTACTGCTGTAAACTTTCCTGCTTTTCCTACATCCCTGAAGTTTTGGTATGTTGTATTTTTGTTTGCATTTGTCTCTAGATGTTTTTTAATTTCTCTTTTGATTTTTTTTCTTTGATTTTTTGGTTGTTTAGGCATAAGTTGTTAAATTTCCACAGATTTGTGAATTTTCCAGGATACATGACATGTTGGTCACAAACAAATCTTTTTCTTTTTTTTTTTAAAGATTTATTTTTATTTTCTTTTAAAGATTTTTATTTATTTATTTGAGAGAGAGAGAGAGAGAGCATGAGCAGGAGGAGGGGCAGAGGGAGAAGCAGACTCCCTGCTGAGCAGGGAGCCTGATGTGGGGGTCCATCCCAGGACTCGAGGATCATGACCCAAGCCGAAGGCAGCTGATTAACCAACTGAGCCACCTGAGCGCCCCTAAAGATTTATTTATTTATTTGAGAGAGAGAGCTTGGGGGGAGTGGGAGAGGGAGAGAATCTCAAGCAGACTCCCTGCTTGAGTGTGGAGCCTCACACCGGGCTTGATCTCATGACCCTGAGATCATGCCCTGAGTCAAAATCAATAGTTTGATGCTTAACCAAATGAGCCACCTACGTACCCCAGGTCACAAACAAGTCTTAATAGATTTAAGAAGATTTAAATCATATCAGGAATGTTTTCCTACCATATTATAATGAAACTAAAAATCTATAGTAGTTTCCTTCTGCTTCTTTCTTCTTAAATTCGTTAAGACTGATTTACAACCTGGGGCGCCTGGGTGGCTCAGTCTGTTAAGTGTCTGCCTTCGGCTCGGGTCATGATCCCAGGGTCCTGGGATCAAGCCCCACATCAGGCTCCCTGCTTAGCGGGGAGCCTGCTTCTCCCTCTCCCTCTGCTACTCCCCCTGCTTGTGCTGTCCCTCTCTCACTCCCTCTCTCTGTCAAATAAATAATAAATAAAAAATCTTAAAAAAAAAAAAAAAAAAAAAAGACTGATTTACAACCTAACATGGCATCTACCCTGGAGAATGTTCCATGTGTGTTTGAGAAATATATGTATTTCGCTGCTTTTCAGTGTAATGTTTTGTATATGTCTGTTAGGTCCATTTGGTCTACAATATTGTTCAAGTCCTGTGTTTGCTTATTGATCTTCTGTGTGGAAGTTTTATCCATTACTGAAATCCCCTACTATCATTGTTTGCTTCATATATTGTGTGCTTTGATGTTGGGTGCATATGTGTATATAATTGTTACATCTTCCTGGTGAATTGACTCTTTTATCGTTATATAATGTCCTTTCTCTCTTGTGAAAGTTTTTGACTTACAGTCTATTTAGTCAATATAAGTATGGCCACCATGCTCTCTTTTGGTTACTATTTGCCTAGAATATTTTTTTCTATCCTTCCACTTTCATTCAGTGTGTCCATGAATCTCAAGTGAATCTCTTGTAGATACCATATAGTTGGATTTTTTTTTTTTTTTAAATCCTTTCAGCTAGTCTGTGTCTTTTGTTTAGGGAGTTTTATCCATTTACATTTAAAGTAATTACTGGTAGGAAAGGACTTACTATTGCCATTTTGTTGATTATTTCCTTTGTCTTGTAGCTTTTGTTCCCTCTTTCTCTTGCCATCTTTCTTTGTTGATTTTTTTTTTTTGTAGTGTCATGCTTTGATCTTGTTCCATTTTCTTTTGTGTATCTTCTATAGCTGTTTTCTTTGTATCTTCTAATCTTCTTTAGCTGTTATTTTTGTAGTTATCATGGGGCTTACATAAGACATAGTTTTTTTTTTTTTTTTTTTAAAGATTTTATTTATTTATTTGACAGAGAGAGAGACAGCGAGAGCAGGAACACAAGCAGGGGGAGTGAGAGAGGGAGAAGCAGGCTTCCTGCCGAGCAGGGAGCCTGATGTGGGACTCGATCCCAGGACCCTGGGATCATGACCTGAGCCGAAGGCAGACGCTTAACGACTGAGCCACCCAGGCGCCCAAGACATAGTTTTAATAATCTATTTTAACCTAATAACTTCAGTCATCTATAAAACGAGTCTTTATCCCCTCCCTTTGTTATTAATATCACAAATTAAATCCTTTCGTATTATGTACCATTAACAATTTATAGTTATACTTATTTTGTATGCTTTTGTCTTTTAACTTCTATACCAGATTAAGTGATTAATCATTACTGTTACAGTATTCTGTACTTGTCTAGAATGTTTTGTAGTTGTCTATATATTTACCATTAACAGCTTTATACTCCTGTGTTGCTATCTAGTATCCTTTTGTTACAACTGGAGTACTCTCTTTAGCATTTCTTATAAGGCAGTGTTGAACTTTCTCAGCTTTTGTTTATCTGGAGAAAGTCTTTATTTCTCCTTAATATATGAAGAACAGTTTTCCTGGACATAGTATTCTTGTTTGGTTGTTTTTTTTCTTTCAGCACTTTTAATATATCACTCTATCCCCTCTGACCTGCAAAGTTTCAGTTAGAAATCTGCTGATACTGGGGGCTCCCTTTACGTGATGAGCCTTTCACTTTTTGCTTTCAAATTCCTTTTTGTCCTTTAATTTGACAATTTGATTTTAATGTTTTCTTTTGGTATGGACTTTTTAGGATTTATTATTTTTTGGATCCTTTATGCTTCATGAATCTGGATGTCTATTTCCTACCCCAGATTTGGGAAGTGTTCACCATTATTTCTTCAGATAAGCCTTCTGCCCCTTGGTCTTATTTTCTGCACCTCCCAAAATGCATATATTGGTCCTTTAATGGTTTCCCATTAGTCCTCTGGCTTTTTTCACTCTTTCTCTTGCTTTTTTCTTTTTTCTCTTCTGACTGGGTAATTTCAAAAGACTTGTCTTCAAGTTCACATATTCTTTCTTCTGGTTGATAAGTCTGTTGTTGAGCCCGTTTAGTGACTTTTCAATTCAGTTATTATATTCTTTAGCTCCAAAATATGCTTGGTTCTTTTTTTATAAGTTTCGATCTCTTTGTTGATATTTAAAATGAATTTATAATTTTAAAATTACCAAAACCCATCTACTGATGTTTGAAAAATAGTTTTACAATTACAAATTACAATAGTAATTAGTCAGAATTGACCTTGCTTATTGTTCATATAGATTTTCAATAATATTGCTAAGGCATCCTTGGTGTGTTAGTAGGGAACCCCTTATATAGGGTTTTACTAGGCTTTTACTTCCTAGTTTAGTGATGAATATATTTATTATAGGGGAAAGAATTCAGTACCATATCACACTTTTACTTAATGTTGTCTCAGATTTTTATCCATTTAAAAAAAAAACAGGAAAGAAGTCTTATACTAAATAAATTCTGCTATTTTGTAGCATGTGGCTGAGTAGTTAACAGCGTCTCATTTCAAAGTGACCTGATTCTTTTTGTTGATGTAATATTTGGTATATGGTGGAAGTAAATGGATCACTTAAACCACCCTTTTCATTGGTTCACTCAGTTGGAGTGAAATCCCTGCTTATTTCAAAGATGGTGATCAGAAATGCTGGCTTCTCTGGATGATATATGTTAATGTTATACTTTAAGTCTATCTGAATTTGGAGGATAATCTATGAAACTATTTTAAAGCTTTGTTATAAAAACATGTGATAGAATTTCCAGAAATCACATTTGTTAATCTGTTCAATTTATAATTCATTGTAAAAGCAGACTCGTGCCCAAGTATGGTAGAGTAGAAAGTCAAGTCATCATTCTGTTTGAAAACAAATAAAATTAAAATAGTTACAAACATATAAATAAAATGTGATTCAAAAATTATATACAGATATTGTACAATACACAGCTTCTCCTTCTTATTATTCCAGTTTTTTGTTCTCGATTATAGTTATTCTTTTATTATGAATTGCATGCCAGTCAAAGAATCATGTCATGCATCTTCTCTGTGTTCACTGTTAAGTTTGTTAATATGCATCACTGTGGAAGTTATGTGCAGAGATATTTGGGACTTGATGGAAAATTTTTTCTTCTTTCACTGCATTTGGTTGATTACATTCTGTTAGTTTTATAGCAATATTATGTGAATCCTTCCTTTATTTTTATGACCTCTGTTACAGTTCAGGAGTTAATCTCTGTCATGAATTATTAACATAATTCCTCTAATTTCTATTCTTTCAGTTTCTTTATTTTTCTAGTCTGTATTTTACATAGTTGTCCTATAATGATGTTTCTAGACTGTAAATCTTCTTATACATCTTTCAGTAGTTCCTTATTTCCTATATTCTATTTGATTTGCCCTTCCTTGTTTTAGTTTTTCTAGAAAACTCACACTCATATTTTAATATTACATACAAATATCTCCTTTATGAAGCCTTTCCTAACCTCCGTGGACATAGTTAAATGGATTCATTCCTTGATTTTAAAACATCTTATTCTTTCTTTGTGTTTCAGGTTTCCTTGGTGAATGTTAACTTCTCAAACTGAGACTAGGTCTTATTCTTCTCTAAATTCTCCAAGCACAGTGGTTAGTACAGAGTAGTATCTGCTGAGAAAATAAATGGTTCAGTAAATGAGCATATGTATGTATTTGTTTGTATATTAAAATATTTACCATAGGGAAATTTAAAAATATACTCAGTAAAGTTTAGGTGACCTGAAATATAATTGTTAAATACTTTATATATATAGACCAGCTTACTGTTATTAAGGAATTGGATAAATACTAATTTTTCTGTGTATGTATAAATATTAAAATGCAGAGAGATGCTAAATAAGATTCAGTTTTCCACGTTATTATCAGGAAGACTCAACAATGTATAAAGCAAGCCTGAAGGCAGCCAACAACTTTATATCACAGTGACACCTAGTGGTAATTTTATTGGTCTGTTAATATTTTTAATGTGTTATTTAATTATTTATTTGTTTATTTCTGCAGTTTTGTTTTATTACAGAATCCATCTGGGTTTTCGTATCTTGAATAAATTTTAAGAATTATTTTAAGACACTTTTTTCTATAAAATACTATCTAGTGTGAAGTAGTATGATCTTGAGGGTAGGAATTATTGTGTATTTTAATGCCTATAATATATAGCACTGGATTTAACCTAACATACAGGTATTTGTTCAGTAAAGTTTGTTGAATCAGTGCTGTCAACAAATCTACTTTTGCTGGGTCTGTTCAGCATAGCCTTAGTTTCATTTCTGGAATGGAAAATAGAAAAATAGGTCTGTCATTAGTTTAACCATTTACCTCATTTTCTGTTTTTAATCTACTTCCTTAAAACTGCTTTTATTATATTGTGCAATATATGTTAAGAAAGAAAAAAAGAAGAAGAAGAATGTAGCAGGAGGGGAAGAATGAAGGGGGGGAAATTGGAGGGGGAGAAGAACCATGAGAGATGATGGACTCTGAAAAACAAACTGAGGGTTCTAGAGGGGAGGGGGGTGGGAGGATGGGTTAGCCTGGTGATGGGTATTGAGGAGGGCACGTTCTGCATGGAGCACTGGGTGTTATGCACAAACAATGAATCATGGAACACTATATCTAAAACTAATTGTGTAATGTATGGGGATTAACATAACAATAAAAAAATTAAAAAAAAAGAACTTAAAACAAAAAAAACAACAAAAAACTGCTTTTATTATATTGGTTAACATTTTAGTTTAAATGAATCAGATTGAGTATGGAAAGAGTTAAAACATTTAGCAAGTGCAGTTTGAGCCTAAAAAGTAGTTTAGGATATTTCAAACTAGTTTTTTTCTTCAATCGATGAACTTAGTTTCCAGTCTTGACTCTGTAACTCAGATTAAGTATGTAATTTTTGGCATATGCCTTTACCCCTCTATGTTCAGCCACCCTTTATGAATAATAAACACCTATAAGTGGTTTTTGTTGTTGTTATTAGTGCATGTGAAAAGAGAGAAAGATTAGCAATCTTATTTGTCTTACACAGATGTTGTGGGCATGAAATGACAAGAGGACTGATCGTAGCTTGTACTTGCGGGGAGGGGGTGTCTGCAAATGTTGTGCATTAGTTGCTTTGTTCTTTGGTCCATCTGCAAACTGATATTTATTGCCTCCATGCCAACAATTGTGCACTCCCCAAATTATTTATAAGATCATTTCATTATCTAAATAAGCAGCATCTGAAATTGGGCCTTAATATGCATACTTAATTTTTATTTATGCATTAGGAATTTTTTTTAACCTAGTTTCACATTTCTAAATACTATATTTTCAGTAAAACAATCTTTTTTTTTTTTTTTTTTTTTTTAATAGAGAGGTATTTTTCCTGTCTCTCATTCTTAAGTCCCTGCTGTTAGCAGTTTGGTATAGAGTTTAAGATTGCCATTTTATAAAAAGCCTTTAAGCTTTATTTTAAAATCATTTTTCCCTCAGCTACTTTTATCACTCATGTCATTTTTTTGTTGTCTTATCTTCAAAACAAAGAAATGAAGATCAGAAGCATAGACATGTTTTCTAACATCTTATTTTGTACCATTTATCTTTCAGTCTCTTCTTCCTCTTATAATTCCCTATCATCTTCCTTCGGAAGACTCTAAGATGACTTTTTAAAAAAAGATTTATTTATTTATTTATTTATTTATTTATTTATTTATTTATTTATCAGAGAGAAAGAGAGAGAGAGAGAGCAGGAGCGTGCGCACACAAGCGGGGGAGCAGCAGACAGAGGGAGAAACAGGCATCCTGCTGAGCAAGGAGCCTGATGCGGGACTTGATCCCAGGACACTGGGATAATGACCTGAGCCGAAGACAGGCGCTTAACCAACTGAGCCACCCAGGCGTCCCTTTATTCATTTTTAATACAGACACACACACACACACACACACACGTATAATCATATTACCTGTTGTACACCAGCCACTATGCTCACTGTACTTGTTTCCTATACAACGCTTACAACAATACTGTGAGGCAGTCATTGTTATCCCTGTTTCAAAGATGAATAAACTGAAGCTCAGAGAATTCCTAAATCACAAATTCAGTCTTTTTTTTTTTTTTTAAAGATTTTATTTATTTATTTGACAGAGAGAGACACAGTGAGAGAGGGAACAGAAGCAGGGAGAGTGGGAGAGGGAGAAGCAAGCTTCCTGTGTAGCAGGGCGCCCGATGCGGGACTCAATACCAGGACCCTGAGATCATGACCTGAGCCGAAGGCAGACGCTTAACGACTGAGCCACCCAGGCGCCCCACAAATTCAGTCTTAAACTGAATCTAGAACTCATGATCTTTCCAATGAAATAATTTCTATTATGAAAATAGGTAGTGCTATGAGGATATTGAAAAGGAAGATTCAGTTTTAACTGGTGTCTTGGAGTAGGGAAGGGAATAAATAGGGCTGTGAGGGTGGTCAGGAAAGATTTCAGAGGGACCAACTTACGAAATATGAATCAAAATATGTTATGTGGATGTAGTCGTCAGGAAGTTTATTCAGATAAGGAAAGCACAGAAGCAGGAATGATAATGGGGTGTCTGGCAGAATAATGAGGAATATGCAATCTTGAGCATGAAGTTGGGGTTGTGGTCTTCAGTTAGTTGAACAGTTCACTTCAATGGAACCTCTCCTTTTCCACCAGTGACAGATTTATGCTATGCTTCCCTCCCCTGATCCTACCTTAAGTTCCTACCTCTGCTCTTTTATACTCATTGACTTATTATTTTCACATTACCTTGAGATAGCCAGAAACTGTATCCCCACTTTATAGTTGTGAGAACTGACAAAAGAGAATAAGTGACTTACTGGTTCATGGAGATAATGACTGTGGAGGGATCTGTAAAACTGTCTAGTCCACATGGTCACAAATTAAGCAGTATTTTACACATTTTTGTCTTAGGGTCATCTCGTGCATGCTTAAATACTTTTAGCAGTGGAATGCTTATTAATTTTAAGGCATTACTTCATTTGTTCAGCAACTCTGTCTAAAATTTTATAAATAAAAACATTTTATACACAAACCACATGCAAAAAATGAGGTATCAGTTGCATGTGTTTGTTTTTCCTTATTTTGAGTTGCCACCTGTAAGCTCCATTCCTTTGACCTCACTCTTCTTTCAGAGACAGACCTCACAAGGTACATATATTTTCTCTCTCGACTATTCTTCAGCTATTAAAAGACAGTACTGTTTTTTTCTCCCATTTCTTCGGGCTAAACATCTTTAGTTCATTCAACCATGCCAGAGTTGTATTGAAATTAAAATACAGGGATGCCTGGGTGGCGCAGATGGTTAAGCGTCTGCCTTTGGCTCAGGTCATGATCTCAGTGTCCTGGGATTGAGTCCGGCATCAGGCTCCCTGCTCAGCGGGGAGCCTGCTTCTCCCTCTCCCTCTGCCTGCTGCTCCCCCTGCTTGTGCTCTCTCTCTCTCAAATAAATAATAAAATCTTAAAAAAAAAAAATTAAAATACATACTATATGGGGATATAACGTATAAAGCATGGTGATTGTAGTTAACAGTGTTGTATTTATATTTGAAATTTTGCAAAGAGAGTAGCTTTTAAAAGTTTTCATCACAAGAAAAAAACTAATTATGTGAGGTAAGTGATGTTAACTAAACTTAGTGTACTAATTATTTTGTACTCTACACATATCAAATCATTATTTTGTACACCTTGAACTAATATATCAAGTATATCTTAATGAAACTGAAAAAATATGTACTGTAGATCCTAGTTGTTGTTAGTTATATTTTCTGAGGCATCACTTTCAGATACTTTTCCAATTTAGAACTGTGATTCATTTTAGGAGGTCAGTGCTGCATGTACAATGTGACACTCATATGAATGCCCACCTTGGGTTGAGAGACCGTAGTTGATCTATCCTCTTCCTTGAGTGAGGAATGTCATTTCTTTTTTTTTTTTTTAAGATTTTATTTATTTATTAGAGAGAGAGAGAGAGAGAGAAAACAGAAGCGGGGGAGGGGAGGAGCAGAGGGACAAGCAGACTTCTTGCTGAGCACGGAGCCTAACATAGGGCTTCATCCCAGGACCCTGAGATCATGACCTGAGCTGAAATCAGATGCCTGAGTCACCCAGGTGCCCCAGAGGCATGTCATTTCTATTAGTGTAACCTGTATTAGTTTTTGGAACCTAATCTCACGGCGAGATGGTGATTGGTATTACTTCCTACCCTGTGCTCACTCTGTTTATCTTTGTAAAGCAATTGTTTCATGGTTTCTCAACAAGTCTGTCTTTCTGTTACACTCTGAGTTCTTTAAAGACAGACATAATTTCTTCTTATTTTTATATTGTGCTTGGTGCTTGGCAATAGTAGGCATTAATAAAATATTTGTTGAATGCCTTTATGGAATAATGGGATTAGCGATGGTCTAATACTAAAACTTTAAGGTTAAAAATATCTTATCCATGGGGTGCCTGGGTGGCTCACTTGGTTGAGCGTCTGACTCTTGATTCAGCTCAGGTCATGATGTCAGCGTCATGAGATCGAGCTCCAGGTCAGGCTCCGTGCTGAGTATGGAGACTGCTTAAGATTCTCTCTCCCTGTCCCTCTACCCCCTACCCAAAAAAAACCCCCAAATCTTATCTTGTTCCTCTTTCTTTCTTCTAGTTTACAATGTTTTCTTGCTTAGGACTTCCTTTTCTACAGTCCTAACTCCTGTATGGCTTGAATTTCTGATCAGTTCAGACTGTTCTACTTGCTTTTCTAAGACCAACTTGTTCGTCATCTTAGTGGGCTGGAGTCTAGAGAAGAGAAAGCAATAGGAAGATTTATGGCATTGCTAGTTATTACCTCTTCTGTCAACCCAACAATCTATTGTAAAAACTTAGTGCATCTTGGTATTTTAGGATTGTTGTACTTTTGAGTTGATCCTCTTCCCTCTACTTCTCTCCCAACCCTCTCTCCCTTTCAGTCATTTATGCCATTAGAGGATGTTAGACTATCCCACTAATAGATTTGCTTTGGAAACTTCTTTATAAACTTGGAAAATAGGTTTGAGTTTGGGGGGACTAAAGAGACATAGCCATACTTTATTTAATTCTTGGTCCCAAAATATAAAGATTTAGGTTAATTCAAGGATATGTGATAACCCAAGAAAAATAGAACAAATTACCTAGCCCTCTTTTCTTGGCTTGGTCATTGCAATAACTCAAACCCGGATGTAAACTAACATCAACCAAAATTTCTCCAGGATTCTTAGGCATGTAGAAAGCTTGAAATTTTTGTTTGTTTTATTTTTCCTAATCAGATTAGATCGTTTGCCACTTAACTGTTCTGTTGCAGAAATAACCAACCCTCAACTAGATAGCCTCCTAATTATTTTCTCTACCTCTAGTGTTTCTTCATTCTAGCTGATCCTTCATGTTCTTGCTCTACTTGTATTTGTTTACACATTTGTTTATTCACTCAATAAGTATTTTCTTTGTTTTTTAAAAATATTTTATTTATTTATTTATTTATTTATTTATTTATTTATTTGAAAGAGAGTGAGTGAGAGAGAGAGCATGAGCAGGGGGAGGGGGAGAAGCAGACTCCCCTGCTGAGCAGGGAGCCTGACTTGGGCTCATTCCCAGGACCCTGGGATCATGACCTGAGCTGAAGGCAGTTGCTTAACCAACTGAGCCACTCAGGCATCCCTCAATAAGTATTTTCTACTCTGATCCAGGCACTGTATTCAAGCCTAGATATAGAATGGAGAAGAAAACAGGCATGGTATTTGTCTTCACAAAACTTACAGTCTAGTGAAGGATATAGATATAATCAATTTATAAGGAGTAATTTGCAACTTATGTTAAATGATCTCTCAAAAATATAAGTATAATCATGTCACTCCTGTGATTGAAAAAATTATCATGTACCTTATCAACAGGTTAAAAAAGAAAAACCATATGATCATTTCATCACATATAGAAAAAGCATTTAACAAAATTCAGTGTCCATTTGAAAAAAACTCTCCAAAATTAGAAATAAAAGTAGACTCCTCAACCTGATAAAAAACATTTATAAAAATCCTACACTTAGCATACTTAATGGTGAAAGATTGAATCCTTCACCCTAAGATTGAGAACAAGGCAAGAATGTTCACTCCTACCACTTCTATTCAACATTGTCATTCAAAGCATCATTGTCATTTGAAAATGACAGAATAATCAAGGTAGAAAACCCCCAGGAATCTACAAAAAAGCTACTAGAAATAATAATTGAATTTAGCATAGTCATAAGATACAAAGTCAGTATATAAAAATCAATGATTCTTCTTTACACTGCAATGAACAATTGGAAACTAAAATTTAAAAAAATACTTTTTTATAATATCATTAAAAAAAAGACTTAGGGATAAATTTAGCAAAGAATATGCAAGGCCTTACACTGAAAACTATAAAACATTGCTGAGAAAAATTAAAAACCTAAATAAATGGAGTATTATCATGTTCATGAATTGTAAGACTCAATAGTGTTAAAATGTCACCTTTCCTCACATTAATCTGGAAAATCAATGTAATTCCAATAAAAATTCCAGCTTTTTAAAAATAAAAGATATTGATGAGTTGATTCTTTTTTTAAAGATTTTATTTATTTGTCAGGGAAAATGAGTGAGCACACAAGCAGGGGAGGGTCAGTCAGAGGGAGAAGCAGACTTCCTGCTGAGCAAGGAGCCTGATGTGGGATCATGACCTGAGCTGAAGGCAGACACTTAACCGACTGAGCCAGGCATCCCATGATGAGTTGATTCTAATGTTTATATTAAAATGAAAATGGTGTAGAATAGTTAAAACAGTTTTGAAAAAGAACAAACTTGGATATCTCCATACCACATAATTTTAAGACTGATTGTAACACACTAGCCATGACAATATGTTTTTTGCAAAAAAGATAGACAAATAGGTCATTGAGACAAAGTAGAGAGTCCAGAAATAGACCCTACATTTACCTGATCAGCTTTTTACAACTTGCCAAGATAATTCAACTCTGTAGGAATAGTCTTTTTAACAAATGGAGCTGGCACAATTGGACATCCAAATGCAAAAAAAAAAAAGAAGGGAAGCAGCAACAGCATTAGCAGTAGCAACTTAACCCTTACACCACATATCAAAATTAACCCCAAATAATTCACAAACCTAAGTGTAAGAGATGAAATTGTAGAATTTGTGAAAGAAAATCTTTGAGACTTTGGGTTAGGCAAAGATTGTTTCTTCCCCAAATAGGACACAGAAAGTACAAACTCTAAAAGAAAAATTAAAATACTGAACTTCATCAAAATTTGTATACACTGCTCTTTGAAAGACATTCATTCTTATTTTTTTTTAAAGATTTTATTTATTTACTTGAGAGAAAGAGAAAGCTTGCATAAGCAGGGGGAGGGGCAGAGGGAGAGGCAGAGAATCTCAAGCAGACTCCCTGCTGAGTGTGGAGCCTGATGCAGGGCTTGATCTCATGACCCTAAGATCATCACCTGATCCGAAACCAAGAGTTGGATGCTTAACTGACTGAGCCATCCAGGCACCCTAAAAGACATTCATTCTTAAGAAAATGAAATGATAAGCTGAAGACTTGGAGAAAGTAATTGCAAAACACACACCTTGTAAAGGACTTGTATCCAGAATATTTGAAGAATTCTGAAAACTCAATCTTAAGAAAAAACCCAATAAAAAATGGGGAAGAGATTCTAATGGATACTTCATCTAAGAAAACAGGTAGAAAGTAATCATGTGAAAAGGTGTTTAAGGCCATTAGTAATTAGGGAAATACAAACTAAAATCATAATGAGATACAACTACACACCTGTTAGAATGGCTAAATTGGGGTGCTTGGGTGGCTCAGTCATTAAGCGTCTGCCTTCGGCTCAGATCATGATCCCAGGGTCCTGGGATCGAGCCCTGCATCAGGCTCCCTGCTCTGCGGGAAGGCTGTTTCTCCCTCTCCTGCTCCCCCTGCTTGTGTTCCCTCTCTGGCTGTCTGTCTGTCAAATAAATAAAATCTTAAAAAAAAAAAAAAGAATGGCTAAATTTAAAAGCCTAAATACAAAGGACTGGCAAGGATGCAAGGAACTTTCATATATTGCTGTTAGGAAAGGAAAATGGAACATTTTTGAAGACAATTTTGGTAGAATCTTATAAATTAAAACATGTACTTACCATATGACCCAGAAATTCTATTTCTAGGTATTTACTCAAAAGAAATGAAAATATGTCCCCAAAAAGACTTGTACGTGAATATTCATTGCAGCTTTATTCATAATGGCCCCAAGCTGGAAATATCTCAAATTGTCCATCAACTGATGAACTGTGGTACAACCACGCAATGCAATTCTGCTTAGCAATAACAAGGAGTAAACTACCAATGCAGGTAACAATGAATGAATCTCAAAATATTATACTAAATGGAAGGAGCCAGACATAAAAAGGAATCTATATAATTTCATTTATATAACTTTCTGAAAAGGCAACAAAACTAGTTAATGAAATCAGATTAGTGGTTGCTAGGAGTTAGGGATAGGTGAGGGGATTGACCGTAAAGGGGAATATGAGGGAACATTTCACGGTCATGGAAATGTTCTTTATCTTGACTGTGGTGGTTGTTTCACAGGGGTATACATTTGTCAAATCTCATTTCATCAAACTGCACCCTTTTAGGATAAGTTCAAGCTGATTAACTTGGCATATATATACCCTTTCCTATCTGATCTTATCCTGCATTTCTAGCCTTACAGTTTTCCTTCCCTTATAAGCACCCATTTCTCATTTCATTGTGTACCTAATGTGTCCCAGTTACTCTTCTAGCTCTTAAGGATAGGCTTGACATTAAAATGTTTTAAGCTCTTTAATGTGAGCAGCTTGAGACATTAAAAAAATACAATCCCAAGAGGACAAATTAAGCAGTTGCATAGTATGGCAGAAAGCTACCTTTAGGCAGAAGTGATTATTAAGTTAAACTAGAAAGGAAGCGTCCATGTTGTTTGCCACAGAAAATGGAGAGCCCATAGCAACATGGAACTGATTACCAACATGCTTGAAAACTAAGCCATTTCTTTTATTCGTCCATCCCTCTCATTCCCAGGTTCTACAAGTTGCTAAATTTCACAGGAGTGTTTCTAATTTTGTGTGCATAAAAGTCAACTACAGAGAGAGTTGAGGGGCTGATTAAATGTTTAAGTCCTGGGCTGAATCCCATAGATTTAGATTGTAACTCTGTAATGGAGTAGAGCCCACAAATCTGCATTTTTAAAAACAAACAGCATAGGGCGCCTGGGTGGCTCAGTCGTTAAGCGTCTGCCTTCGGCTCAGGTCATGATCCCGGGGTCCTGGGATCGAGCCCCGCATCGGGCTCCCTGCTTGGCGGGAAGCCTGCTTCTCCCTCTCCCACTCCCCCGCTGTGTTCCTGCTCTCGCTAACTCTCTCTCTCTGTCAAATAAATAAATAAAATCTTTAAAAAAAAAAAAAAGCATAGGTGAATCTGATGAAATTGATTCAAGAACTACATCTTGAGAAACAATGCTAAAGAGTCTTTTTCACAGGTTTCTGTCTTGTGCATCACCTTTTTCATTATCAACATAGACAGTTTATGCTTTATTCACTATTCTTGTCTTGCTATTTTAGTGTCTTCTGCTAAGAGGTTTTATCTTTTCTGTTCCCCATTCAATTCTTTGCTAGACTTTCTTGCTAAAATCTGTAATGAGTTCCCTATGCTACTCGATATACATGGTTAAAATCTGTCACTAGAAGAAAGCCTTTCAGTAGATATTAGTTGCTTTGTTTACCCTTTCTTTATTGAGTCCTGGGATAGGAATTGTTTCTGTTTATAAATACTTCATTTCCTTTGCATTCCTGCTCCAGTGTTCATGGTAGAAAATTTTTGAAATAGACAAAATATGAAAAAAGTAGAAATTGTCAATAATTCTACATTTAACTACAGTTAACATTTTGTTGCATTTAGTTCCAGTTTCATTCTATGTCTATTGTATAAATGTTATTTTACAAAATTGAGATAGATTATATTTAATGCTTCATAATCTTTTTTCACTTGTAGTATTGTATCATGATCATTTTCCATGTTATAAAATACTCTTGAAGTATAGTTTTAAAAGCCTGTACTATGATTTATTGGACCACTTCCTTTTTGCTGTTTGAGTTCCCCTCTATTCCTGATCTTTTAGTATAATATACTGCAGTGAACTTTGTTGAACCTCTGTGGTTAGTTTTCTTAATATAGATGCCTAGAGGTGCAATTCTACATGAAATGGCACACCCATTTTTGAAGTTTTGGGCATATTCTACCAAATTACTCTTTAGGGAAGTCTTACTAGTTTAAATTGCCATCAGTAGTATATTAGTTTATTATTGCCAACAATTTGTGATATTAAAAAAAATCTCAAAGACCTAAACATAAGAGCTCAAACTCTAAAACTCTTGTAACAAAATATAAGGGAAAAGCTTCATGAAATTGGGTTTGGCAATGATTTCTTGTATGTGATACCAGAAACACAGGAAGAAAAGAAAAAATAAGTGAACTAGACTTCATCAAAATTAAAAACTTGTGTGCATCAGGGATTCTGTCTACAGAATGAAAAGGCAACCTACAGAATGGTAGAAAATACTTGCAAATCATATATCTGATAAGGGTTTAGTATCCAGAATATATAAAGAACTACAACTCACCAACAAAAAAAAATCCACAAACAATCCAACTGAAATTGTTCCCACCACAATAAAGAAATAATTGTGACCTGATAAAGTTGTTAAAATGGTAATCAAATTCCAGTATATAAATGTGTCAAATCAACATATGTACACCTTAAACTTACACAGTGTTATATGTCAATTATATCTCAATAAAATATAATTAAAAAAAAAAGAAAACGGGCAAAGGTGAGAGTGAACATCCCTGTCGTGTTCCTGACCTTAGGGGAAAAGCTCTCAGTTTTTTCCCATTTAGGATGATATTCACTGTGGGTTTTCATAAATGACTTTTATGATATTCAGGTATGTTCCTTCTATCCCTACACTGCAGAGAGTTTTTATCAAGGAAGGATGCTGTGTTTTGTCAAATGCTTTTTCTGCATCTATTGAGAGGATCATATGATTCCTGTCCTTTCTTTTATTAATCTGGTATATCACATTGATTTGTGGATGTTGAACCACCCTTGCAACCCAGGAATAAATCCCACATGGTTGTGGTGAATAATCCTTTTAATGTACTGTTGGATCCTATTAGCTAGCATCTCACCATTGTTGTTCAACATGGTACTGGATGTCTTAGCCTCAGCAATTAGACAACAAAAAGAAATAAAAGGCATCCAAATCAGCAAAGAAGTCATCAAACTTTCACTCTTCACCATTGACATGATACTCTATGTGGAAAACCCAAAAGACTCTACCCCAAAATTGCTAGAACTGACAAGAATTCAGCAAAGTCACAGGATATAAAATAAATGTACAGAAGTCAGCTGCATTTCTATACACTAACAATGAAGCAGATGAAAGAAATCAAGGAATCAATCCCATTTACAATTGCACCAAAAGCCATAAGATACCTAGGAATAAGCCTAACCAAAGAGGTAAAGGATCTATACTCTGACGACTATAGAACACTTAGAAAACAAATTAAGGAAGACAGAAATGGAAAAACATTCCATGCTCATGGATTGGAAGAACACATATTTTTGTTAAAATGTCTATGCTACTCAAAGCAGTCTACACATTGAATGCAATACCTCTCAAAATACCATCAGCATTTTTTTATAGAGCTGTAACAAACAATCCTTAAATTTGTATGGAGCCAGAAAAGACCCTGAATAGCCAAAGAAAAGTTAAAAAAGAAAACCAAAGCTGGAGGCCACACAATTCCAGACTTGAAGCTGTTTACAAAGCTATAATCATCAAGAGAGTATGGTACTGGCACAAAAACAGTCACATAGATCAATGGAACAGAATAGAGAACCCAGAAATGGACCTTCAGCTCTATGGTCAACTAATCTTCTACAAAGCAGGAAAGAATATCCGATGGAAAAAAGGTCTCTTCAACAAATGGTGTTGGGAAAACTGGACAGCAACATGCAAAAGAATGAAACTGGACCACTTTCTTACACCATACACAAAAATAAACTCAAAATGGATGAAAGACCTAAATATGAGACAGGAATCCTTCAAAATCCTAGAGGAGATTGCAGGCAGCAACATCTTTGACCTTGGCCACAGCAACTTCTGGCTAGACACATCACCAAAGGCAAGAGAAACAGAAGCAAAAATGAACTATTGGGACCTCATCAAGATAAAAAGCCTTTGCACAGCAAAGGAAATAGTCAACAAAACTAAAAGGCAACCTACGGAATGGGAGAAGAGATGTGCAAATGTCTTATCAGATAAAGGGCTAGTATTCAGAATCTATAAAGAACTTATCAAACTCAACACCCACAAAAACCAAAAAATCCAGTCAAGAAATGGGCAGAAGACAGGAACAGACACTTCTTCAAAGAAGACATTCAGATGGCCAACAGACACATGAAAAAATGCTCAGCATCACTCAGCATCAGGGAAATACAAATCAAAACCACAGTGAGATACCACCTCATGTCTGTCAGAATGGCCAAAATGAACAGCTCAGTAAACAACAGATGTTGGTGAGGATGCAGAGAAACCCTCTTACACTGTTGGTGGGAATGGAAACTGGTGCAGCCATGCTGGAAAACAATATGGAGGTTTTTCAGAAAGTTAAAAATAGAACTACCCTATGATCCAGCAATTGCACTACTAGGTATTTATCCAAAGGATACAAACACAGTGATTCGAAGGGGCACATGTGCCCCAATGTTTGTCGCAGCAATGTCCACAATAGCCAAGCTATGGAAAGAGCCCAGATGTCCATCGACAGATGAATGGATAAAGAAGAGATGGGATACACACACACACACGCACACGCACACACACGCATATATACATACACACACAATGGAATGTTACTCTGCCATCAAAAAAGAATGAAATCTTGCCATTTGCAGTGACATTGATGGAACTAGATAGTATTATGCTAAGTGAAATAAGTCAGTTAGAGAAAGATGAATACCATATGCATTCACTCATATGTGGAATTTAAGAAACAAAACAGATGAACATAGGGGAAAGGAAGGCAAAATAAAATAAGATGAAAACAGAGAGGAAGGCAAAACCATAAGAGACTCTTAACTCTTGGAAACAAACTGAAGGTTGCTGGAGGGGAGGTGGATGTGGGGGATGGGGTAATTGGGTGATGGTCATTAAGGTGGGCCCTTGAAGTAACGAGCACTGGGTGTTGTATGCAACTGATGAATCACTAAATTCTACCCCTGAAGCTAATAATACAGTCCATGTTAATTAAATTGAATTTAAATAAAAATATTAATTGAAAATTAAATTAGGAATAAATAAAAATGAAACAAAAAAATGAGCAAAGGACTTGAGTAGATATTTCTCCCAAGAAGATATCAGATGGCCACTAAGTACATGAAAATATGTTGAACATTCTGAATCATTAGGGAAATGCAAATCAAAACCAAAATGAGATTACCACTTCACACCCATCAGGATTACTATTATGAAAACAACAGAAAGTAACAAGAGTTGGTAAGGATATGGAGAATTTGGAACCTTTGTTCACTGCTGGTAGGAGTATAAAATGGTGCAACCACTGGGGACACAGTATGACGGTTCCTTAAAAAATTAAACTTAGAATTACCACATAATCCATCAATCCCACTTCTGAGTATATACCCAAAAGAATTGAAAGCAGGGACGTTTACAGAAGAATAGAACAAGAAGTAGAAGCATTGCGGGGCACCTGGGTGGCTTAGTTGGTTAGGCGTCTGACTTGATTTCGGCTCAGGTCATGATCTTGGGGTTGTGGGATCGAGCCCTGCGTCAGGCTCCATGCTCAGCGGGGAGTCTGCTTGAGATTCTCTCCCTCTTACTCTGCCCCTCTCCCTGCTCACACGTGCGTGCTTGCTCTCTCTCATGCTCTCTCAAATAAATAAATCTTAAAAAAAAAAAAAAAAAGTAGAAGCATCCCATGGGACCATTGGCTGATAAATGGATAGGCAAAATGTGGTATATACATACAATAGAATCAGCCTTAAAAAGGAATGAAATTCAGCTGTATGCTACAACATGGATGACAATTGAAGACATGCTGAATGAAATAAGCCAGACACAGAAAGACATATATTATTCCATTTATAAGAGGTACTGATAATAGTCAAATTCTAGCAAGTAGAATAGTGGTTATCAGGGGCTGGGGGAGGTTGGAATAGGGAGTTATTGTTTAATGGGTACAGGGTTACAGTGTGGGGTGATGAGTACGTTCTGGAGATGGATAGTGGTGAGTTGCACAGCGTGAAAGTACTTAATGTCACTGAACTGCACACTTTTAAATGGTTAGAGTGGTGTATTTTATGGTAAGTATGTTTTACCACAATAAAGAAAGAAAATAAAAAGCTTTGCCAGATTGGAAATAAATTATATCTTTTGTTTTCAATTCACTTTTCTTTCACTACTAATGAGTTAATACTTCACTGGTTTATTGGCCCTTTTATATGTGAGTTTATGTTGCTACTGACTTAAAAATTTTAATTTATAAGGCCTTCTTATATGAATGAGATGATCCTTTTATTCATTACCTGTTTTGCAGATATTTTCCCAATTTACATTTTTATTTTATTGTGCTTTTGGAGAGAAGGAAGTTTTTTATTTTGACAATATTGGACTTTTTCTTCATAGTTTTTCCCTTTATTTTGGTAATTAGGAAGCCCTTTCCATCCTGACTTACTCAGTTTTTGTATTTTTCAGAGTGCTAAACTTAAGGCCTTACACTTAGTAGATATAACATGGATATGAGGTTTTAGATCCAGAAGAGCCCTTAAAGGCCATATAGTCTAGCTGCTTTATTTTACAGATACAAAAACTTAAACTCAGGATGGCTGCCCTGCCATGGTCCCATAGTAGTTAGTAGACCCCAGAATAGATAGTAAATGTCTTTTGATGTTCAGCCCAGTCTGTTTCCACTAAACTTAAAATGATTTTCTTGTATGGATGGCAAACACAGAGTGTCTTTATTTGGGCAAAGGCTCTATAGTACAAGAAGCAAAGAGGTAAATAGCAAACACAGTCACAATGAAAATTATTTGATACCTTTATTGGCCAGCATGCTTCATAAATTACTAGAACTTTTGCTCCCTAAAAACTTATTTTACATACTTCCCTTATCTATTAATTATAATCTTTAGGTTTCTTTCAGTGTTCAGGGGAACATTGATGTTTGGGGGAAATAAAGACTTAACGCCATTTAATCTCACAGACACAACATTAGCTTTTAGAGTAGTCTGAGAGAGTGTTTACATGCATTGTTGGATGTAATCTCAAGTTCCTGTGACACACTATAAATAACCTTGTAAAAATGAGCAGCATTTTCTGGAATCCTTTTGTCTCAGAACCCCTAAATATCCACATATTTATGATTCTTTTGATAATTATGTGTTATGTTAATGATCTTTTTGTTCAGATTTATATGCTTGAGCAGCAAGTTTCAGGAGCTGCATCTTTGAATCTGTGAGGTCAGAATGTGGTATAGAGGGAGAAGCAATAGAGTATTACTTTGTAGTCTTTGCCATTAAAGTCCTACTTGTTCTTGGGTAAGTCATATTTCAGAGTGGTTTTAAACAGCATCTGAGATGGGTCCTTTCTAGCCTTAAAAGTCTAATGTGCTTCTTCTGATACAGAATCTTAATCTGATTTTTCTCAAAAAAATAGCTTTCATAGTTCAAACGAGTATTTATAGGGACTAGTAGTTTATAATGCTTGAAATAAGGAAATGATTGGAAGCACTAAAAGATTTCTGACTTATAAACATGTCAGTGGAATAAAGGGGAAAGAAATTCACTTTTGAGGATTATGCTTTGGAAAAATTCATATGATACATTATCACACATTTTGTTTCTTCTAGGTGACAGGTTTGATTTCCTTATTGTGGAAATAGGCTATCATTTTTGGAGGGGGGCAGTTTTAATTTTTTTGGCACCACCTTGTGCTGTCATTTTTTAATTTAAAAAATAGCAACAGGTGGCATTACAGGTGTCCTTAATATGAAATGTATTCATAGCTTTTTTTTCCTTCTAATTAATGTGGAATTTGAGGCCCAGAGAGGGCCTACAATTTGCCTTAATAATAGTTACCTAGTGATTGAACTGGGATAATGCTTTTTATCCTAGTGATCGTAGCATTGTAACAATGTGCTGTATTCTGCTTGGAAGTTATTAATACAGTCCCTGTATCCAATTTTCACTACATATTTTCCTCTGTGAGAGGAATTAATTGGAATGTATTAATAGCCATGTTTTATATTGATAGAATCCTCTTTTTCTTCCCCCCATATTTAGTTGCCTTTACAAACTATAAAGATTTAATAGTACATATTCCTTCCAAATGACTTGAAAGAAGGTAGTAAATTCTATAGACAATGTGTTTGTTAAAACTTAGGAATCTGAAGGAAGATAAAAACAGTTATATAAAATGTCTATTTCTTAGGCTTTAAATGGCAGGTAAAGTGTTTATAAATCTGTTTTCAGTTTATTGTACCTCTTGCCAATGATTTCTCTATTGGGCAGGCAAAAATCTGTTTAGACTAATTGCTGACTATGGTTTGAGTCTTTTTTTTCCTTTCCTTTTTCTTTTTAGCTTTCTTGTCACAGAAACTGGAAAACTAGAGAAATGTTGCTGTTAAAACAAAAAAAGCCTGGGTGGTTCAGTCAATTGAGTGTCCCGACTCTTGATTTTGGCTCAGGTCATGATCTTAGGGTCCTGGGATTGAGCCCCTCATCAGGCTCAGCGCTCAGCAGGGAGTCTGCTTGAGGATTCTCTTTCTCCCTCTCCTGCTCCTCCCCCCCAATCATTTTCCCCTTTTCTCTCTCTCTCTCCAATAATTTTTTTTAAAAGAAGTGTTTCTTTCTTTTTTTTAAGATTTTATTTATTTATGAGAGAGAGAGCCTGAGCAGGGGGAGCGGCAGAGGGAAAAGCAGACTCCCTACTGAGCAGGGAGCCCTATGTGGGACTTGATCCCAGGACCCCGGAATCATGACCTGAGCTGAAAGCAGATGCTTAACCGACTGAGCCACCAGGCACCCCTCAAATAAATCTTAAAAAAAAAAAAAAAAAAGCAAATTATACTCAGAGCAATGTTTGTAATGTCCTTATTAATGTATAGAATAAATTGATAGATGAAATAATTTATGGTTCATGTTAATATAAAACCACATGAATATAAAACATCATAATTTCCAATGTAAAGGTAGGCATTATCGTGTAAAATAGAATTAATGTGCCTAAAAATAGCTGAATATGCTTTCATGACCTACATCTCTGATTGGTTAGTTTTTATGAAACTTTTTCTGACCTGGGAAAACATTGGCATTTTTGTTGGCAGTAGCTTTGAGAAATAAAAATTATAAGAATTGCTGTATCTGTCCCTAGTGGAATAACTGGTGTGGTGCCTGCTGAAAGCACCGATAACAACTATCTTTAGGTATTGGACAACAGGCAACATAATGGACCTGTGATCCCTGAGAAAAGGGAAACAAACAGGTGAGCTCAATAGTTTCCTCTGATTTCTGCCTGGAGGAAATTTCTAGACCATCGTTTACAGAAAGGGAACCCAAGCAGAACGTAATAGTCTTGTTGAGATGAAAAAAAGCGTTCGGAGATCCATGATGCTTAGATGACTGGAATGTTCTGGGCAGAATACTAGAGAAAAGAGTGCTACGTGGAGAAAAACTCCAGAAGTCTGGATTGTGCTCGCCTCATATCTTTGGCTGAATAGTAATCTGCGCAATATAGGCTAACTTGAACAATTCCTTGAGCTCACAGGTAGGGTTAGGAGACTATTAAATTCCTTCCAGCCGGAGGAAAGAGGCTCTGTTGAACATAAAGGACAGTAGAGACTCCAGAGGAGTATTTTCTGTTAGTAATTAAAACTGAGAAATTTTAAAAATATTTCTTAATTAGTAAATAACAAAATAGAACTCATCATATGTTGACATAAATAAGATTCTTCATGAAAAGTAATTACTTTTACAAATAAAAAAATGGAAAGGGGGCATTGTTTCACATTTTTTGCAAACTCTTCAATGTCTATGTAGAAGACAGCTAGATTCGTAGATCTGCTACTTTATGCTGTTGCAGTATGTTATTTCTGTTGAAGTATGTGAAGAAATGGTGTCACCAACTGATACATAATTAGAGAAAGGAGGAGTATTGTAATCAGGTAGTATTCTTATAGTTTTATTTGATATTCTTATTTGATAGTATAACCAAAACCTGGTAAGTGGTAATTTCTTAAAAGTTATTGGTAATGTAAACTCTGAAACCACATCAGCAAAATTTTGGTATTGTTATATTAAAATTCACTGGAATATTCAGCTTCAGTGTATGGTTTTCTAATATCTGTGTAATAGTTATTTGGGTTTATCTTTGTGTATGGTGTAAGAAAATGGTCCAGTTTCATTCTTCTGCATGTGGCTGTCCAATTTTCCCAGCACCATTTATTGAAGAGACTGTCTTTTTTCCAGTGGATATTCTTCCCTGATTTGGCAAAGATTAGTTGACCATAGAGTTGAGGGTCCATTTCTGGGGTCTCTGATCTATTCCATTGATTTATGTGTCTGTGTTTGTGCCAATACCGTGCTGTCTTGATGATCACAGCTTTGTAATATAGCTTCAAGTCAGGCATTGTGATGCCCCCAGCTTTGTTTTTTTTTTTTCAGCAATCCCCTGGTGATCTGGGGTCTTTTCTGGTTCCATACAAATTTTAGGATTGCTTGTTCCCGCTGTGTGAAAAATGCTGATGGTATTTTGAGAGAGATTGCATTGAATGTGTAGATTGCTCTGGGCAGCATAGACATTTTCACAATGTTTATTCTTCCAATTCATGAGCATGGAATGTTTTTCCATCTCTTTGTGCCTTCCTCAATTTCTTTCATAAGTGAGTTTCTAGAGTAAAGATCCTTTACCTCTTTGGTTAGGCTTATTCCTAGGTATCTTATGGTTTTTGGTGTTATTGTAAATGAATCGATTCCTTGATTTCTCTTTCTTCAGTCACACTGTTAATGTATAGAAATGCAGCTGATTTCTGTGCATTGATTTTGTATCCTGCCATGTTGCTGAATTGCTGTATGAGATCTAGCAATTTGGGGGTGGAGTCTTTTGGGTTTTCTACATAAAGTATTATGTCATCTGTGAAGAGTGGGAGTTTGATTTCTTCTTTGCCAATTTGAATGTCTTTGATTTCTTTTTGTTGTCTGATTGCTGAGGCTAGGACTTCTAGTACTATGTTGAACAATAATGGTGATAGTGGGCATCCCTGTCGTGTTCCTGACCATAAGGGAAAAGCTCTCAGTTTTTCCCATTGAGAATGATACTCGCTGTGGGCTTCTTGTGGATGGCTTTTATGATATTGAGGTATGTTCCCTCTATCCCTATATTTTTTAATCAGGAAAGGATGCTGTATTTTGTCAAATGTTTTTTTCTGCATCAATTGAGAGGATCATATGGTTTTTGTCTCTTCTTTTGTTAATGTGATCCATCAATTTTTTTTACTTTTTTATTGTTATGTTAATCACCATACATCATTAGTTTTTTCTTTAAAGGATGAGATTTTATTTTATTTTATTTATTTATTTTTAAGATTTTATTTATTTATTTTGACAGAGAGAGACACAGCGAGAGAGGGAACACAAGCAGGGGGAGTGGGAGAGGGAGAAGCAGGCTCCCTGCTGAGCAGGGAGCCTGATGTGGGGCTCGATACCAGGACCCTGGGATCATGACCTGAGCCGAAGGCAGACGCTTAACGACTGAGCCACCCAGGCGCTCCTACATCATTAGTTTTTGATGTAGTGTTCCATGATTCATTGTCTGTGCATAACACCCAGTGCTCCATGCAGAACGTGCCCTCTTTAATACCCAACACCAGGCTAACCCATCCTCCCACCCCCCTCCGCTCTAGAACCCTCAGTTTGTTTTTCAGGTCCATCGTCTCTCATGGTTTGTCTCCCCCTCCGATTTCCCCCCCTTCATTCTTCCCGTCCAACTATCTTCTTCTTTTTTTTTTTCTTAACATATATTGCATTATTTGTTTCAGAGGTACAGATCTGTGATTCAACAATCTTGCACAATTCACAGCGCTCACCATAGCACATACCCTCCCCAATGTCTATCACCCAGCCACCCCATCACTCCCATCCCAACCCCCACTCCAGCAACTCTCAGTTTGTTTCCTGAGATTAAGAATTCCTCATATCAGTGAGATCATATGATACATGTCTTTCTCTGATTGACTTATTTCATTTAGCATAACACCCTCCAGTTCCATCCACGTCGTTGCAAATGGCAAGAACTCATTCCTTTTGATGGCTGCATAATATTCCATTGTATGTGTGTATACACACACACACACACACACACACACACACACATATATATATATATACCACATCTTCTTTATCCAGTCATCTGTCGATGGACATCTTGGCTCTTTCCACAGTTTGGCCATTGTGGACATTGCTGCTATAAACATCGGGGTGCACGTACCCCTTCGGATCCCTACATTTGTATCTTTGGGGTAAATACCCAGTAGTGCAATTGCTGGGTCGTAGGGTAGCTCTATTTTCAACTTTTTGAGGAACCTCCATACTGTTTTCCAGAGTGGTTGCACCAGCTTGCATTCCCACCAACAGTGTAGGAGGGTTCCCCTTTCTCCGCCTCCCCGCCAGCGTCTGTCGTTTCCTGACTTGTTAATTTTAGCCATTCTGACTGGTGTGAGGTAGTATCTCATTGAGGTTTTGATTTGGATTTCCCTGATGCCGAGCGATGTTGAGCACTTTTTCATGTGTCTGTTGGCCATTTGGATGTCTTCTTTGGGAAAATGTCTGTTCCTGTCTTCTACCCATTTCTTGATTAGATTATGTGTTCTTTGGGTGTTGAGTTTGGTAGTTTCTTATAGATTTTGGATACTAGCCCTTTATCTGATACGTCATTTGCAAATATCTTCTCCCATTCTGTCGGTTGTCTTTTGGTTTTGTTGACTGTTTCCTTTGCTGTGCAAAAGCTTTTTATCTTGATGAAGTCCCAATAGTTCATTTTTGCCCTTGCTTCCCTTGCCTTTGGTGATGTTTCTAGGAAGAAGTTGCTGCAGCTGAGGTCGAAGTGGTTGCTGCCTGTGTTCTCCTTTAGGATGTTGATGGACTCCTGTCTCACATTGAGGTCTTTCAACCATTTTGAGTCTATTTTTGTGTGTGGTGTAAGGAAATGGTCCAGTTTCATTCTTCTGCATGTGGCTGTCCAGTTTTCCCAACACCATTTGTTGAAGAGACTGTCTTTTTTCCATTGGACATTCTTTCCTGCTTTGTCGAAGATTAGTTGACCATAGAGTTGAGGGTCCATTTCTGGACTCTCTATTCTGTTCCATTGATCTATGTGTCTGTTTTTGTGCCAGTACCATACTGTCTTGATGATGACAGCTTTGTAATAGAGCTGGAAGTCCGGAATTGTGATGCTGCCAGCTTTGCTTTTCTTTTTCAACATTCCTCTGGCTATTCGGGGTCTTTTCTGGTTCCATACAAATTTTAGGATTATTTGTTCCATTTCTTTGAAAAAAGTGGATGGTATTTTGATGGGGATTGCATTGAATGTGTAGATTGCTCTAGGTAGCATTGACAGCTTCACAATATTTGTTCTTCCAATCCATGAGCAGGGAACGTTTTTCCATTTCTTTGTGTCTTCCTCAATTTCTTTCATGAGTATTTTATAGTTTTCTGAGTACAGATCCTTTGCCTCTTTGGTTAGATTTATTCCTAGGTATGTTATGGTTTTGGGTGCAATTGTAAATGGGATCGACTCCTTAATTTCTCTTTCTTCTGTCTTGTTGTTGGTATATAAGAATGCCACTGATTTCTGTGCATTGCTTTTATATCCTGCCACTTTACTGAATTCCTGTATGAGTTCTAGCAGTTTTGGGGTGGAGTCTTTGGGGTTTTTTCACATAAAGTATCATATCATCTGCAAAGAGTGAGAGTTTGACTTCTTCTTTGCCGATTCAGATGCCTTTTATTTCTTTTTGCTGTCTGATTGCTGTGGCTAGGACTTCTAATACTATGTTGAGTAGCAGTGGTGATAGTGGACATCCCTGCCACATTCGTGACCTTAGGGGGAAAGCTCTCAGTTTTTCCCCATTGAGAATGATATTCTCTGTAGGTTTTTCATAGATGGCTTTTATGATATTGAGGTATGTACCCTCTATGCCTATACTCTGAAGAGTTTTGATCAAGAAAGGATGCTGTACTTTGTCAAATGCTTTTTCTGCATCCTTTGAGAGGATCATATGATCCTTGTTCTTTCTTTTGTTAATATATTGTATCACGTTGATTGATTTGCGGATGTTGAACCAACCTTGCAGCCCAGGGATAAATCCCACTTGGTCGTGGTGAATAATCTTTTTAATGTACTGTTGAATCCTATTGGCTAGTATTTTGGTGAGAAGTTTTGCATCCATGTTCATCAAGGATATTGGTCTGTAATTCTCCTTTTTGATGGGGGTCTTTGTCTGGTTTTGGGATCAAGGTAATGGTGGTCTCATAAAACGAGTTTGGAAGTTTTCCTTCCATTTCTATTTTTTGGAATAGTTTCAGAAGAATAGGTATTAATTCTTCTTTAAATGTTTGGTAGAATTCCCTTGGGAAGCCATCTGGCCCTGGGCTTTTGTTTTTTGGGAGATTTTTGATGCCTATTATAGGTCTGTTCAGGTTTTCTATTTCTTCCTGGTTCAGTTTTGGTAGTTGATACATCTCTAGGAATGCATCCATTTCTTCCACATTATCTAATTTACTGGCATAGAGTTGCTCATAATATGTTCTTATAATTCTTTGTATTTCTGTGGTGTTAGTTGTGATCTCTCCTCTTTCATTCATGATTTTGTTGATTTGGGTCATTTCTCTTCTCTTTTTGATAAGTCTGGCCAGGGGTTTATCAATCTTGTTAATTCTTTCAAAGAACCAGCTCCTAGATTCGTTGATCTGTTCTACTGTTCTTTTAGTTTCTATTTCATTGATTTCTGCTCTGATCTTTATTATTTCTCTTCTCCTGCTGGGTTTAGGCTTTATTTGCTGTTCTTTCTCCAGCTCCTTTAGGTGTAGGGTTAGGTTGTGTACTTGAGACCTTTCTTGTTTCTTGAGAAAGGCTTGTATTGCTATATACTTTCCTCTTAGGACTGCCTTTGCTGCATCCCAAAGATTTTGAATAGTTGTGTTTTCATTTTCCTTGGTTTCCATGAATTTTTTTAATTCTTCTTTAATTTCCTGGTTGACCCATTCATTCTTTAGGAGGATGCTCTTTAGCCTCCATGTATTTGAGTTCTTTCCGACTTTCCTCTTGTGATTGAGTTCTAGTTTCAAAGCATTGTGGTCTGAAAATAGGCAGGGAATGATCCCAATCTTTTGGTACCGGTTGAGACCTGATTTATGACCTAGGATGTGATCGATTCTGGAGAATGTTCCATGGGCACTAGAGAAGAATGTGTATTCTGTTGCTTTGGGATGGAATGTTCTGAATATGTCTGTGAAGTTAATTTGGTCCAGTGTGTCATTTAAAGTCTTTATTTCCTTGTTGATCTTTTGCTTAGACGATCTGTCCATTTCAGTGAGGGGGGTGTTAAAGTCCCCCACTATTATTGTATTGTTGTCAATGTGTTTCTTTGCTTTTGTTATTAATTGCCTTATATAATTGGCTGCTCCCATGTTAGGGGCATAGATATTTACCATTGTTAGATCTTCTTGTTGGATGGACCCTTTAAGTAGGATATAGTGTCCTTCCTCATCTCTTATTACAGTCTTTGGTTTAAAATCTAATTTGTCTGATAGAAGGATTGCCACCCCAGCTTTCTTTTGGTGTCCATTAGCATGGTAAATTGTTTTCCACCCCCTCACTTTCAATCTGGGGGTGTCTTTGGGTCTAAAATGAGTCTCTTGCAGACAGCATATCGATGGGTCTTGTTTTTTAATCCAATCTGATAGCCTGTGTCTTTTGATTGGGGCATTTAGCCCATTTACATTCAGGGTAAGTATTGAAAGATACGAATTTAGTGCCATTGTATTGCCTGTAAGGTGACTGTTACTGTATATTGTCTGTGTTCCCTTCTGGTCAATGTTGCTTTTAGGCTCTCTCTTTGCTTAGAGGACCCCTTTCAATATTTCTTGTAGGGCTGGTTTCGTGTTTGCTAATTCCTTTAGTTTTTGTTTGTCCTGGAAGCTTTTTATCTCTCCTTCTATTTTCAATGACAGCCTAGCTGGATATAGTGTTCTTGGCTGCATATTTTTCTCATTTAGTGCTCTGAATATATCCTGCCAGTCCTTTCTGGCCTGCCAGGTCTCTGTGGATAGGTCTGTTGCCAGTCTAATGTTTCTACCATTGTAGGTTACATATCTCTTCTCCCAAGCTGCTTTCAGGATTTTCTCTTTGTCTCTGAGACTCGTAAGTTTTACTATTAGATGTCGGGGTGTTGACCTATTTTTATTGATTTTGAGAGGGCTTCTCTGTGCCACCTGGATTTTGATGCCTGTTTCCTTCCCCAAATTAGGGAAGTCCTCTGCTATAATTTGTTCCAATATAGCTTCTGCCCCTCTCTCTCTTTCTTCTTCTTCTTGGATCCCAATTATTCTAATGTTGTTTCATCTTATGGTATTGCTTATCTCTCGAATTCTGCCCTCATGATCCAGTAGTTGTTTATCTCTCTTTTTCTCAGCTTCTTTATTTTCCATCATTTGGTCTTCTATATCACTAGTTCCCTCTTCTGCTTCATTTATCCTAGCAGTTAGCACCCCCATTTTTTATTGCACCTCATTAATAGCCTTTTTGATTTCAACTTGGTTAGATTTTAGTTCTTTTATTTCTCCAGAAAGGGTTTCTCTAATAACTTCCATGGTTTTTTCAAGCCCAGCTAGTATCTTTAAAGTCATGAATCTGAACTCTAGATCCGACATCGTACTAATGTCCGTATTGAGTAGGTCCCTGGCAGTCGGTACTACCTCTTGTTCTTTTTGTTGAGGTGATTTTTTCCGTGTTGTCATTTTGTCCAGAGGAGAGTAGATGAATGAGAAAACAAAATGCTAACAGGGTAACAACGTCCCCAGAAAATATACTCTAAGCAAATCAGAAAAGACCTGAAGCCTGGGGAAAAGAAAGGGAAAGAAAGAAAAAAGAAAAAGAAAAAGATAAAAACAAAGAAAAACAGAACAAAACATAAAACCCAGAATATGATCAAATATGATCAGGCTGGTGCATAGATCAGTGCCACACACTAGATTTTGGGTGTATTTGGTCTGTTAGAAGAAAGTGCCTCCCAAAATTTTAAAGAAAGAAAAACTTATATATGTACAAAAATAAGCGTTGGTATGATGAAGGGATGGAATATGATTGTAAAGATGAAAATTATAAAAAATTTTATAAAAGGAATTGATAAGAAGTTGTTTGAAAAGAGAAAGAAGAGGATTTAAAAAAAAAAGAAAAGGGAGAGAATGTGATCAGGTAGGAGAATAGAACAAAGCCATACACTAGAGATTTAGGGTATATTTTGATCTGTTAGAAGAAACTATCTCAATTAAAGAGAGAACAACTTATATATATATGCCAAAAATAAGGGTAACTACTATGAAGGGATAGAGTATGACTCTAAAAATGAAAAATAAAAATATTTTTTTAAAAAAGGATTGATATGATGTTGGTAAAAAAGGGAAAAAGAAAATTCAAAAAAAAAAAGTTCAAAAAAAAAATTCACTTTGAAAGACTACAGAATCGTGGTAAAAAAGCCATGGATTCTATGTGCATTATTCCCCTAGCGCTGGAGTTCTGCTGTTCTAATTGATCGGTAAACTTGGTCTTGGCTGGCTGTTCTTGCTGATCTTCTGGGGGAGGGGCCTATTGCCATGGTTCCCAAATGTCTTTGCCGGAGGCGGAATTGCCCCAAAGTAATCTGCTCGGGTTTGCTCTCGGGAGCTTTTGTTCTCTACAAGCTTTCGGTACAGCTTTGGAGGACGTGAGTGAAAATGGTGACCTCCCAATCTCCGTCCCGGAGGAACCGAGAACTCGGGGCTCCGCTCCTCAGTGAGCCCCCAGAGAAAAGCAGTCAATCACTCCCGTCTCCCCGGTCTCTGGCCGCACTCTGCGCTCACCCGGCCTGTGACCAAGCGTTTCTGTCTCTGGCACCCGACCGCATGTGGAGTCTCCAAACCCAGCAGATTCCTGCGGTGTGCTCCCGTGCCGCTCCTCCTGGGGGAGGAAGGGGAGTCTCCCCAGATCTGCCACTTGTTGGGTCCCCGCTGGAGGAGCAGTGGCCCGACTGTGCCGCGGATCACGGTTTATGGCCACCCCGAGCTGAGAGCCCACTCCTTTGCTCCATCTCTGCAGCCGGCTTCCCCGCTCCGAAACCCAGGAGCTCTGCTGCACTCAGGCACCCCTGGTCTTTCTGTGACCCCGAGGGTCTGAGACCACACTGTCCCATGAGGGTTCCACCCCCTGCTTAGCCACTGGAGCGACGTCCCTCAGTGGAGAAGACTTCTAAAAGTTCCGATTTTGTGCTCTGCTTCTCTATCACTTGCCAGAAGTGGCTGACGGAGGCCCCCTCCCCCGGCATCTATCCTCCTGAATATTGCCTCGGATTCACTTCTCTGCACATCCTACCTTCCAGAAAGTGGTCGCTTTTCTGTTCAGAGTTGTTGCTATTCTTTTCTTCGATCTCCTGTTGAGTTTGTAGGTGTTCAGAATGGTTTGATCCCTATCCAGCTGAATTCCTGAGACCAGACGAAACCCAGGTCTCCTACTCCTCCGCCATCTTGCTCTGCCCTCGTGATCTATCACATTGATTGATTTGCAAATGTTGAACCACCCTTGCATCCCAGGGAGAAACCCCACCTGGTCATGGTGAATAATCCTTTTAATGTACTGTTGGATCCCATTGGCTAGGATCTCGTTGAGTATTTTGGCATCCATCAAAATCCTGAGGAGAACATAGGCAGTAACCTCTTCAACATTGGACACAGTGACCTCTTTGAAGACACGTCTCTAAAGGTAAGGGAAACAAAAGCAAAAATGAACTTTTGGGACTTCATCAAGATAAAAAGCTTTTGCATAGTAAAGGAAACTGTCAACAAAACAAAGAGGCAACCCAGGGAATGGGAGAAGATATTTGCAAATGACAGTACAGATAAATGGCTGGTATCCAAGATCTATAAAGAACTTCTCAAACTTGGGGCGGCTGGGTTGCTCAGTTGTTAGACCTCTGCCTTCAGTTCAGGTCATGATCCCAGGGTCCTGGGATCGAGCCCCACGTCGGGCTCTCTGCTTAGCGGGAAGCCTGCTTCTCCCTCTCCCACTCCCCCTGCTTGTGTTCCGTCTCTCGCTATGTCTCTCTCTCTGTCAAATAAAGAAGTAAAATCTTCAAAACAAAACAAAACAGAAAAAAGAACTTCTCAAACTCAACACCCAAAAAACAAATAATCCAGTCAATAAATGGGCAGAAGACATGAACAGACACTTCTCCAAAGAAGACATACGAATGGCTAACAAACACATGAAAAAATGTTCAACATCACTAGCCATCAGGGAAATATGAATCAAAACCACAATGAGATACCATCTTACACCAGTTAGAATGGCGAAAATTAACAAGACAGGAAACAAGTGTTGGCGAGGATGTGAAGAAAGGGGAACCCTCTTACACTGTTGGTGGGAATGCAAGTTGGTACAGCTACTCTGGAAAACAGTATGGAGGTTCCTCAAGATGTTAAAAATAGAGCTACCCTACCACCCAGCAATTGCAGTACTGGGTATTTACCGCAAAGATATAGATGTAGTGAAAAGAAGGGGCACCTGCACCCCAATGTTCATAGCAGCAATGTCCACAATACCCAAACTGTGGAAGGAGCCGAGATGTTCTTCAGCAGATGAATGGATAAAGAAGATGTGGTGCATATATACAATGGAATATTACTCAGCCATCAGAAAGGATGAATACCCACCATTTGCATTGACATGGATGGAACTGGAGGGTATTATGCTAAGTGGAATAAGTCAAGCACAGAAAGACAATTATTATATGGTTTCACTCATATGTGGAACATAATAGCGTGGAGAACCATAGGGGAAGGGAGGGAAAACTGAATGTGAAGAAATCAGAGAGGGAGACAAACCATGCATGATTCTGGACTCTGGGAACCAAACCGAGGGTTACAGAAGGGAGAGGAGCTGAGGGATGGGGTAACTGGGTGATTTAAAAAAAAATGTTAATAGTGTTCACCAAAAAAATAAAAAATCAATCAATAAAATAAATAAAAATAATGCCACAATGAGTAAAAATATAGTTATTTGGAAAATACTGGTTTGGTTAGATCAACCAAATATTGAAACATGGCATTATATGATATCAGTAAATCACATTTATTAATATCACTGATCTCACAGAAAAGTATTTTAAGTAAGGGGAAGTTGTAAAGCTCATAATGACATACAGATTTTTTAAAAATTTGGAATTTAGTTTGAAGGCTCAAATTTTGTCATTGACAAAGAGTTTTCATTTGTTTTCCTTGAATTGACAGGTTTACTTTGTTCCTTTTTTAAGAAAATGTCAACTCTGAATAACATAGTGTGACATCATTTGCTCAAGTAAAAATGGTGTTCTTTGAAAAAACAGTTCACCTCACAGTGTAAACATGTCCTTTTCCTCAGTACAATGGTTGTGCTTTAGTATGTAGCAGAAATGCCTTATGGGTACTTCCAGTTTCATCACACATAATATTAAAAGCACCAAGATTTGATACATATAATAATTTTTGTTACTTCATGGCTTTTTTTTTTTAATACAAGTATTTATTAGTATGCAATACAGTGACTACTAGTTCAGCTTAGCACCACTACTTTTTATTTCTTATTATTTATTTATTTGAGAGAGAGCAAGAGCAGGGGGAAGGGGCAGAGGGAGAGGAAGTGAGTGTCTTAAGCAGACAGTGGGCTGAGCGCGGAGCCCAGTGTGGGGCTCAATCTCATGACCCTGAGATCATGACCTGAACTGAAACCAAGAGTTGGACATTTAACTGACTGCACCCCAGGCGCCCCAAATTTTGTTTTTGTTTTTGTTTTGTTTTTAAGATTTTATTTATTTATTTATTTAGAGAGTGTACAAGTGGAGGAAGGGACAGTGGAAAAGGGAGAGAGAGAATCTCAAGTAGACTCCACATTGTTTGAGGAGCCTGACATGGGCTCTATCTCACCACCCTGAAATCATGACCTGATCCAAAATCAAGTGTCAGATACTTAAACCAATTGAGTCACCCAGGTGCTCCTTAGCACCACTACTTTGATTTGCCCGCAGTTTTACTTAGCATTACTTTTGTACAGTCAGTCTCAAGAAATCCCAGGAATCTGTGAACTATACTCTTGAGAATCACTGCTTTAGATCCATCCTAAAAATGTTGTAAAGGAGTCTAAAAAGGATCAACCTGATATGGGTGAAAATTAAGGGCCTGTCAGAATAAACTTCTACACTCTTTAAAGGCACACCACTAAGTGTAGACACTCATTAATGTAATTTTCATGATGAATGGTATTTAGTCAAAAACTAGTAGACATGAGGGGTGCCTGGGTGGTTTAGTCATTAAGTGTCTGCCTTGGGCTCAGGTCATGATCCCAGGGTACTGGGATCAAGCCCTGCATCGGGCTCCCCACTCCACAGGAAGCCTGCTTCTCCCTCTCCCACTCCCCCTGCTTGTGTTCCCTCTCTCACTGTGTCTCTCTCTGTCTAATAAATAAAATCTTAAAAAAAAAACACAAAAACTAGTAGACATGAGAAGTAGCCAAAAGTGATTCATAACCTGAAGAAAAATTTGAAAATAAACATACATGAGTGGTAAAAATAATAGAGTTAGGAGATGATGATTTAAAAGTTATTATAACTATTCTTAAGAGTTTAAAGGAAATCAAGAATGCAATGAGGAAAGAAATGAAAAATACTGAAAATTAACCAAATGGAAATTCTAGAGCTAAAGTATAACGTTTACCCAAAAGGAGTTAAGAGGCTAGATGCTGTTGACAAAAGATCAATGAATTTGAGAACATAGCAATAAAAACAATGCAAAGTGAAGTGCACACAGCAAATATATTTTGTATTTGTATTTTTGCTTTATGTAGGAGTGGAGGTAGATAGTGGAATGGAGCCTGAGTGACCCTTGGGGGACATAAAGAGTGGCCTAATGTATGTGTGAGTAAAGTTCCTGAACTAGAGGGGCTAGTTAGAAAGGGGGAAATTTTAAAGAAAGAACAGCAGAAAACTACCCAAATTTCATGAAAAATATAAACTCACAGATATAAGCAGCTTAGTAACTCCATCAGGAGTAACTCAAAGGAAACCATAACAAGGTACATCATAATAAAATTGCTGAAAATCAGTAGCACAAAAAATTTAAAAAGTAGTCAGAGGTGAGAAAACACAGACACATTGCACATAGGGAAACATTTAAAAATAATGATTACAGAATTCTTATCAGAAGCAGTGCAAGCCAGGAGATAATCATGATATTTTCAAGTGCTAAAGAAATAAAACGTTAACTTAGAATGCTATATCCAACAAAAGTATCTTTCAGAAATGAAGACTAAATATATTTTTCACACAAACAGAAGCTACAAGAAATGTTAAAGGAAGTTCCTTAGGCTGAAAGGAAATGATAACAAATGGAAAATTAGATCAACACAAATAAATGAAGAGCACCAGAAATTGTAAATATTTGGGTACATATGAGAAATTTTTTATTTTTAATTTTTTAAAAAGAGAGACATTTGAAAAGTGAAAGTAATTACAGTATATTGTGGCGTTTATGAATTATGTAGAAGTAAATGTATGAAAACACACAAAGAACAGGAAAGGAGAATATAAGTATACTGTTATAAGACAAGTCCTATATTATTTGAAGGCAGACTGTGTTAAGTTAAAAATGCATATTGGGGTGCTGGGGTGACTCATTTGGTTAAGCGTCTGACTCTTGATCTCAGCTCAGGTCTTGATATCAGGGTCATGAGTTCAAGCCCTGTGTTGGGCTCCCTACTGGGCGAGGAGCCTACTTAAAAAATAAATAAATAAAAATGCAAATTGTAAACCCAAGAGCAATCACTAAAACAGTGAAATGCAGATTATAGTTATTAAGCCAAGGGTTGAAATGAAATGGAATATCTAAAAATAATAAATTCAAATGAAGGTAGAAAGAAATACCAAAATAAAAAATAAGATAGGACGAATATAAAACAATAAGGCCATGAATACAATTAATATAAATTATCTCACATTCTTTTCTTTCTTTTTCTTTTTTTTTTTTTTTAGATTTTATTTATTTATTTTAGAGAGATCATGCACATGTGTGCACACATATGGGGAGGGGTAAAAGGGGAGGAAGAGGAAGAGGGAAAAACTCCCAAGCTTACTGTGCACTGAGCTGGGATTCCGATGCAGCTCAATCCCTTGACCCTCTGAGATCATGATCAGAGCGGAAACCAAGAGTCAGAAGCTCAACTGGCTGGGCCACCCAGGCTCCCCTATCTCACATTCTTATGAGGAGGTAGAGGTTGTGAGAGTGGATAAAAAAGGAAAACCAAATATATGTACAAGAAACCCACTTTAAATATAAAGTATAATATTGAAATATATATAGGAAAATGCTAATCAAGATATGAAATGTTACGTTAGTAACATATTATTGTATTATGTTAATATTAAATGAAGTACTTCTGGACAAGGATTATTATTAAGGCCAAATGGAGACATTTTGTGATGAAAATGGCAACTCATCACAGTCATCACAAAGACATGGTATCATAGATGTGACCGTGTCTGGGGCGCCTGGGTGGCTCAGTCATTGAGCGTCTGCCTTCGGCTCAGGTCATGATCCCAGGGTCTTGGGATTGAGCCCTGCGTCGGGTTCCCTGCTCCGCGGGAAGCCTGCTTCTCCCTCTCCTACTCCCCTTGCTTGTGTTCCCTCTCTCGCTGTGTCTCTCTCTGTCAAATAAATAAATAAAATTTAAAAAAAATGTGCACATGCCTAATAACAGAGTTGGAAAGTATATGAAACAAAACCTGATAGAACTGAAATGAGAAATGGACAAACCCACAGTAGTAATTGGAGATTACAGCACTCCTTTCTCATAGTAAATGTTCAGACCAATAGCAAATACGAACAACATATCAACCAGTTTGATCTATTTGAAGTGTGTAGACTCCTCATAATCACAGCAAAATACACATTCTTTTCATATGCAGTTGGTACATTCATTAAGGCATAAAATATACTCAGCCATAAAATAAGTCACTAAAAGTTTAAAAATCATGTGAAGTGTGTTCTCTAACAATAGTGGAATTAATAGAAATCAAGAGTCTGGAAAATCCTGATGTATTTGGAAATTAACATATTTCTAAATAAACTAGGTCAAAGAAGGAATCACAAAAGAAATTAGAAAATATTTTGAACTAAATTAAGATGGAAACATGGCATACCAACATTGTTTGATGCTGACAAAGTGGTATTGAGAGGGAAATTTGTGGTTCAAATGCTTAATTACAAAAGAAGAAAGTTCTAAAAGCAATGATCAGCCCTTCTACTAAGAAGTAGGAAAAGTGTCCCCTCCCCTCCTTTGACTTATAGCAACAAGATTTACCTTCACTCCTAAAACAGCTAAATAAACCACCCAAAAGGCTTAGAAGGAATACTATTAGGAATAGTATCTGTGCTCACAAGCTAGAAAAGAAAACCTCATAATTCATGAAGCTTGGATAGAGTATTCAAGGCTTTTGCATTGGTAACGGGGGATAATTAGCTTTAGATTAAGTACTACTTGGTTGATACTCACTGACATCTTAGTAGAAAGACCCAAGCACATTGAACTGTTTCCAAGTAACTTACCTGCATTTTATTTTTTTTTTTAAAGATTTTTTTTTTTTTTTTTTTTTTTATCTGAGAGAGAGAATGGGAGACAGAGAGCATGAGAGGGGGAGGATCAGAGGGAGAAGCAGACTCCCCGCTGAGCAGGGAGTCCGATGCGGGACTCGATCCCGGGACTCCAGGATCATGACCTGAGCCGAAGGCAGTTGCTTAACCAACTGAGCCACCCAGGCGCCCCGCTTACCTGCATTTTAGAACAAAGCCCAAGAATATAGGAATAAAAAAATATTCAGTACCCATCAAGGTAAAATCCACAATGTCTGGCATCCAGTAAAAATTGCCAGGCATTCAAAAATTCAGAAAAACCTGGCCCATAATGAGGAGAGAGATTAAAAACAACTCAGAACTGACATAGATGTTGGAATTAGCAGGTATGGACATTTTAAAATAGTTTTTATAGCTCTCTTATGCTTACATTTAAAAGAGAGAGGAAAAGGGTAAAAAATGTGAGCAAGCCTGTGGTTGCCTGTGGTGGCAGAGTTCAGTAAACTGGGTTTAGTGCAAGGTGATATTTGAGAATGATGTTGTGAAAGAGGCCATAAGAAGTCTTCTTGAGAACCTTTATAACAACAGGATGTTTCGCATTAAGAGAGCACTGGACCTGACTATGAGGCAGCAGATTTTGCCTAAAGAGCAGTGGATAAAATATGAAGAGGATAAATTCTACTTTGAACCATATCTGAAAGAAGTTATTTGGGAAATAAAAGAGAAGAATGGGCAAAGAAATAATCATGGAATTGAAATCTGTGGTAGCAGCTGTCCTACAAATATTTTTAAGAAGTTGGGTAAATATGAAATGTACAATTTAGAACTATTTGAGCTGCAAATGTATTACTTTAAATAAATGTCTAATGTAATTATAAAAAAATGAAAATAAAAAAGAAAAGATTTAAAATAATAAGTCATTGAAAATGTTAAAATGGCCCAAACTGAGTGTCTAGAGATGAAGACCATGATGTCTGAGATGAAAAATTTACCAGGTAAGATTAACAGACGGCGAAGAAGAAAAGATTAGTAAATTTGAAGATAACACAGTAGAAACCACTTCAGGAAAGCGTTTGACAGTTTTCTACAAAGTTATTATACAATGACCATTCCTCTTCTAGGTATTTACCCAAAAGAAGTGAAAGCATGTCTATGAAGACATGTACATTATTGTTTATGGCAATGTATTTGTAAAAGCACCAAACTATAGATAACCCCAAATGCCCATAAACCAGTGGATGGATAAACACATTGTTGTATATCTATATAATGTAGTACTACTTAGGAATAAAAGAAATGGACTGTTGTTACACACAACAATGTGGGAGAATCTCAGACTTTTTTGAATGAAAGAAGCCAGATTTAAAAAGTATATTAATGCAGTTCCATTTATATAAAATCATAGATAATTCTAACTAAACCATAGTTACAGAAATCAAATTAGCAGTTCTCTGGGGATGAAGTAAGGAGAGTGTAGAGGAATTACCAAGGGGCATAAAAAACCTTTTTATGCATAAACCTACAAACTTGCGTATGATGAATTTCACTTTTTGGATATATTTATCAAAACTTACGAGATTGTAGATTTTAAATATGTGCAGTTTATTTCATGTCAATTACAATAAAGCTATTAGGAATTTTTTTAAAAAAGAGCAAATAAAATTCCAAAGTAACTGTAGAAGGAAGCAAATTATATATGTGTATACACACAAACAGAAATCAATAAAGCAGAAAATGGATAAATAGTAGAGAAAATGAACAAAATAAAACTTACAGCTGTTTTTTGAGTAGATGAATAAAATTGATAATTCACTTGATACTGTGAATAAGAACAAAAGAAAGAAAGCACAAATTGTTCATATTGGAAATGAAAGGAACCTTTAGATGTTAAATGGGTTATAAGGCAACATCAAGAACAAATTTATGCCAGTAAATTTAAAAGATATATCAAACTTTAAGAAGCTATAAAGATTATTTTAAAGGTACAGATTACAGCCAACAGAAGAAAAAATAAAAAATCTGAATAGGTGTGCATCAAATATATAAATTGAATTGATAATCAAAAACCTTCCCAGAAAGCAATCCCAATATTAGATGACTTCACTGGTAAAGTCTATCTAATATTTAAGGAAGAAATACTAGCAATCATTCATAAATAGAGAAAGGATAATGTATTTCCTAATTCATTTCATGAAATCAGCATTACTCTAATACTAAAAGCAGACAAAGACATTACAGGAAAAGAAAAGTACAGACCAATATTTCTTAAAATTATAGAGGCAGAAATTCTTTACAAAATATTTGCAGGTTGGGTGCCTGGGTGGCTCAGTTGGTTAGGGTCCAACTCTTGATTTTGGCTCAGGTCATGATCTTAGGTTCCTGAGATGAAGCCCCAAGTTGGGCTCTGCACTCAACATGGAGTCTGCTTGTTTCTCTCCCTCTGCCCCCACCCCGCTCGTGCACTCTCTTGCTCACTCTTTCTCAAATATAAATAAATAAAATCTTAAAAAAATATTTGCAAGTTGAATTCAGTAAAATGTAATAAAATACACATGTATATAATATACTTCACGGTCAAGTCAGTTTATTCAGGAATGCAAAGCTTGTTTAGCAGCTTATAAATCATTCTTGTAATTCACCATATTAGAATAATAAATGAGAAAATTCATCTGATCATTTTAGTAGGTGGAGGAAAAAGCACTTAATGCCCATTCATGTTGTAAAATAAAAAAACTCACAACTAGTAAGAATAGAGGGAAACTTTGTCATCCTCATAAAGCACATTGCTGAAGAACATACAACTAATATACTTGATAATTAAAGACTAAATTCTTCCCCCCCCCAAGATTAAGAACAATGCAAGGTCCACTTGTAACACATCTATTCAGTGCTTTATAGAAGATAGGCAATAGCCATTAAGCACACAAAAAGATGATCAATGTCATTAGTTATTATTAATCATCAGAGAATACAAATTAAAACCATAGTTAGAAACCACAGCCACTGGAATGACTAAAATTAAAAAGACAGAAAATTCTTTTTGTTGATAGTGATATGCAGCCATTGGAACTTTGGTGGGATTCATGATGGTATAATCACTTGGGAAAACAGTTTGGCAGTTTTTAAAATAAAGTTAATCATACAGTCTAGCAATTCCATTCTTAGGTATTTATTCAAGAGAAATCAACACATATTTACAAAAGGGTTTACACAATGTTCATAGTAGCTTTATTTGCAGTAGGGAAAAAACAAACATATTTATCAGCAGGAGAATATATAAATTGTGCAATATCCATATGTATTTTATTTGTTGCTGTGTAACAAATGACTCAAAATTTAGTGATTTAAGAAAACAATTTGTTATCTCACAGTTTGTGTAGATGAGGAATCCAGGCATGGCTTAGCTGGTCTCTTATGGGCTGCAATTAGTATGTCATCTCAAGGCTCAACTAAGGAAGTATAAACTTTTGAGATCACTGATGTGGTTGCTGACAGGATTCATTTCGACGTTGGCATTGAGCCAAGATTCAGCTCTTCACTCACTCTTGGTTGGAGGCTGCCCTCTGTTCCTTACTATGTTTGCCTCTCTCTATACCAGTTTAAAAGGCAGTTGGTTTCATCAGAACAAGTAAAGGGCAAGAGAGAGTGTGCTAGCAAGATGGAAACCATAGTCTTAAAACTGATTTCAGAAGTCACATCCCATCACCATTATTATATTCTCTTCATTAGAAGTAACTTGGTACAGCTCACACTCATGGGAGAGGGAATTACAAACGGCATGAATACCATGAGGGTGGGGAGCATTGGAAGTGATTTCAGAAGCTGCCTACCTTACAAAATAATGAAATACTACTAAATAATGAAAAAGAACCTTATTGGTACACACAACAGTGTAGATGAATGTCAAAAACATTATGCAGAGCAAAAGAACCCAGGCATAAAAGGTAACAGAACTAATCTTTAGAGTGAGAAGGAAGATCAGTGGTTGGGTGGGAGAAGGTTTTTGTTTCAAAGGGGTATGAGTATCTTTTTGTGATATTACATCCCCAGTGCTTATTATATTATAACTGGAAGTTGTATCTTTTGAACACCTTCATCCACTTCCCAACTCTCCACTTCTGGTTACTACAAATCTGATCTCTTTTTCTGTGTGTTTCTTTCTTTCTTTTTTTAGATCCTCATGTAAGTGAGATATATAGTACTTGTCTTTCTATATCTGACTTCTTTCACTTAGCATAATGCCCTCAAGGTCTGTTCCTGTTATCAAAAATGGCAGGATTTCCTTCTTTTTTATGTTTGAATATTGAAATGTACACATACATCATAACTTCTTTATTCATTCATCCATCAGTGGACACTTAGGTTGCTTCAGTATTTTGGCTATTGTAGATAATGCTTCTATGAACATGAGGGTGTAGATATCTCTTTGACATAGTGTTTTTATTTCCTTTGAATATATTGCTGGATCATACGGTAGTTCTGTTTTTAATTTTTTGAGGACCCTCCATGCTGTTTTCCCTAGTGGTTGTGCTAATTTACAATTCCACCAGCAGTGTACAAGGGTTCCTTGTTCTCCACATCTTTGCCAGCATTTATTATCGCTCGTCTTTTTGATAGTAGCCATTCTAATAGGCATGAGGTGATATCTCATTGTGGTTTTGACTTGCATTTCCCTAATAATTAGTGATGCTGAGCACCTTTTCATTTACCTCTTGGCCATTTGTGTATCTTTTTTGGAAAAATATCTGTTCCGGTCCTTTGCCCATTTGTTTTTAAAGATTTATTTTGTTTATTTTAGAGAGTAAGAACAAGGGGGAGGGACAGAGAAGAGGGAGAGAATCCTTAAGGAGACTCCCCACTGAGTGCAGAGCCCAATGCAGGGCTCGATCCCAGGACCCTGAGATCATGACCCGAGCCAAAGGCAGACGCTTAACTGACTGAGCCACCCAGGCGCCCCATGCTTACCCATTTTTAATTGGATTGTGTGTGTGTATGTGTGTGTGTGTGTGTGTGTGTGTTTTACTATTGTGTTGTGAGTTCTTTATATATTTTGGATATTAACTCCTTATCAGATATATGGTTTGCAAATTCAGTGGACTGCTCTTAATGACATCTGCATAGCTTCATTTTTCCAAGTAACATATTAGGATGCTGTAGTGGCAGTGCCATCTTGTGTTAAGATCTTTGGTGTCAGGCAGACCCAGATATGAATACTGGCTCTGAAACTTCCTGCATTCTAGTACTTCACTGACCTATATTATTTTGGATATCCCTAAAACAATAACTACTGTTTATTTAGAATCTATACTGGCCAGGTACTATGCTAGACATTTATGTGTGTATTACCTTAGTTAATACAAATCAAAATAACCAACATTTTTTGAGACACATACTAATATAAAATATTTCCATGCCTTATGTGATTTAATGCAGCAACCCAATGAAGTGTTGGTACTATAATTATCCCCACTTTACAGAAGAAGAAATTGAGACCAACAGAATAAGTTTTTAAAATATGAGGAAATCAGGTTGCTGTCAAGATTCTGGTTTCATTTTCTGTTCTTCTCTACCTGTGGAATTAGACTTTTTGTATGTTACCCAAGCTTGTTGCAAAGAGTAACTGCAACTTCAACTTAAGATCTCTTTTTGTTTTTTCTTTAAGAAACTTCTTTCAGGTTGTGAATGCTAAGAGTATCTCCAGGAGTCTATAGAAGTGTCAGGTGAAGATTGGTTTCTAAGAGGAAAGCACTGGGCAGACTTGCAAGAGCATAAGCTCAATTCCAGACAAGTACAGCTCTAGAAATACCAACCTTAGCCATAAATGAAAAGGCAATGTTTATATATATTTGATATAAAAAGTATGGCTTATTTTTTCTACCATTTCCATAAAAGAACAATTCTTTGTCAGCAGTGACATTTTTTTGAAGTCCAAAGTTGATAAAAGTTTGTGCTTGTAAAATATATTATGATGTTTAATCACTATCAAAAGTGCCCAGATAGGAATTTTCTTTGGGGAAGTAAAACTTTGTCACTAAGGCCATGAAGTGTTTGATTGTAGCACTGCTTACTTTGGCAACTGTATTTCCATAGTACTTGTGTAGCACAAGTTTTTTTCCTTTGTCAGCATGGAATTATTTTTCCTCTTTTAATATATAACATCAGTTTTTTTCAGTATTTAATCACTTATTATAAATGGGGTTGAATTATATGTTAATCTAAAAGTATAGACTGGGGGCACCTGGGTGGCTCAGTAAGTTAAGTGTCCGACTTTTGATTTTGGCTCGGGTCATGATCTCAGGGTTGTGAGATTGAGCCTGCATCAGGCTCCATGCTGGATATGAAGGCTGCTTAAGATTCTCTCCCTCTTGCCGACCTCCCACAGAGGTCAGTTCTACACCTTCAGTCGTGTGTTCTCTGGGCTGGTGTCCACTGGCTTGAGGGTCAGGATCATGAGACCCAACTACACCCCTGGGAAGAAGGAGGACCTGTACCTGAAACCCATCCAGAGGACAATCCTGATGATGGGCCGTTAGGTGGAGCCCATTGAAGATGTGCCTTGTGGGAACATTGTGGGTCTGGTGGTTGTGGACCAGTTCCTGGTGAAGACTGGCACCATCACTACCTTTGAGCATGCCCACAACATGCGGGTGATGAAGTTCAGCATGAGCCCTGTCGTCTGGGTTGCTGTGGAGGCCAAGAATCCGGCTGACCTTCCCAAGCTAGTGGAGGGTCTGAGATGGCTGGCCAAGTCGGACCCTATGGTGCAGTGCATCACTGAGGAGTCTGGAGAGCACATTATTGCAGGGGCTGGGGAGCTGCACCTGGAGATCTGTCTGAAGGACCTGGAGGAGGACCATGCCTGCATTCCCATCAAGAAATCTGACCACCTAGTCTCCTATTGTGAGACTGTCAGTGAGGAGTCGAATGTGCTCTGCCTGTCCAAGTTCCCCAACAAGCACAACCGGCTGTACATGAAGGCACAGCCCTTCCCTGACGGCCTGGCTGAGGACATTGACAAGGGCGAGGTGTCCGCCTGGCAGGAGCTCAAGCAGCAGGCCCACTATCTGGCTGAGAAGTATGAGTGGGATGTGGCTGAGGCCCGCAAGATCTGGTGCTTCGGCCCGACGGCACTGGCCCCAATGTCCTCACAGACATCACCAAGGGTGTGCAGTACCTCAATGAGATCAAGGATAGCATGGTAGCTGGCTTCCAGTGGGCCACCAAAGAGGGGGCTCTGTGTGAAGAGAATATGTGTGGTGTGCGCTTTGATGTCCACGACGTGACCCTGCATGTGGATGCCATCCAGCACGGGGTGGGGGGGGGGGCAGATCATCCCCCCTGCCTGGCGCTGCCTCTACGCTGTGTGCTGACTGCCCAGCTCCAGCTTATGGAGCCCATCTACCTTGTGGAGATTCAGTGTCCGGAACAAGTGGTTGGTGGCATCTACGGTATCCTGAACAGGAACCGGGGTCAGGTGTTTGAGGAGTCCCAGGTGGCCGGCACCCGCATGTTTGTCGTGAAGGCCTGTCTGCCCGTGAATGAGTCCTTTGGCTTCACCGCTGACCTGAGGTCCAATACTGGTGGCCAGGCCTTCCCCAGTGCGTTTTTGACCACTGGCAGATCCTGCCAGGGGATCCCTTCGATGACAACAGCCGCCCCAGCCAGGTGGTGGCCGAAACACGGAAGCACAAAGGCCTGAAGGAAGGCATCCCGGCCCTGGACAACTTCCTGAACAAATTCTAGGCAGCCCTCCCCTGCCACCCACTACCCCGGATGGGACTCAGCACTGTATCCGGCTGACGATCGACCACAGCAACAAGCCCTCGCACTCTCCGTAACACCTTGAGACTGTCCACGGGGACGCTCTACCTGACAGGTTCTGGGGCCCACTCAGTGCCATCACTCAGTGTGAACACTTGATGCTGTTTCTTTCGATATTTATTTCAAGATTTCAGAGGCAACAGAAATGCCCTGGCAGCAGGGACTTATTTGGCCGGTGGGGGTGGGGGAGGCGGCATGGGACACTCAATACTTTTTACCATTTCAGAAACTCAAATGTCCAAGAAAAAAAAAAAAACAACGCATTAAGAGGTTTATTTGGGTAAATGGTCTGTAGTGGATTTTCCCCCCAGAAAGGGGGAGGGAACAAGCAGGTAGACCTTTCTCTTTGGACAGAAGCTAGAAGGCAGGAAACTGTGCGGTGTCACCGTGAGCACCTCCAGCTGTATTAGTGCCATTGGAATAATAAATTTGTTATGGTGGTGGAAAAAAAAAAAAAAGATTCTCTCCCTCTCCCTTTGCCCCTTTCCCTGCTCATGCGCTCTCTCTCTCTCTCTCTAAAAATAAAGTATGAAAAAGTATACTTTTAAAAATAAAGTTTTTTAAAAAAAGGCTGGATTAGCAGCAACCTAATAGAAGTAGATATATGCAATACTTTTATATTCTGATTCAACAATCTGCTTAATATACTGTAGTTCTAGAAATTAGCTGATTGATTTATAAGTAGACTTGATTCCTGAAAAATAATTTGTGGAGCACTAGGAAAATTTTGATTCCTCACTGTTTTTCATTAGCATCATGTTCATTTTTGCCTTTTTACCTTTAAGTCTTTTGTCTTCACTGAATAGAATAACTTTTGGTGTGGCACTCCTTCACAACCCAGCTATCCTTCAATCTGGGTTTAAGTCTCATCTCTCACATAAAGCCTTCTCTACTTATCTAATACATTTTTTTTTTCTTTTTGAAATTCTGTTGCTTTTCTCTTTAACATAATTTAAATTGTCTTCTAGATTATATACATTGGCTTTATTTTTCAGCTGCTTTCATGGATGTTATTTCCTTTTATCCTTAGACCCTGGAAATAGTTAAGAAAGGCAATATTATTCTCCATTTTATGATACAAAAACTAAGAATAGATATTCGATTTCTTCAAGACCCAAATCTTCATTCTAAAATCTGCTTTGCTTATACTATACCACTTCAAGTTTTATACTTTACCTGCTATTCCTACCACATGCTGAGCACATAGTGGTATTGTCAGTTGATTGGCTTAAAATACGTTGTTTCTAATCAAAGCCCCAATCACTGGTATCTATTTCTTTTAAAAAGCTATGTAATTAATTAACTAGTTAATTAATTGTAGAGTCTTTTGTCATAATTAATCTTGAAGCCTGAGTTCTTCAAAGGGGCAACATTTGTTTAAGATTTGAAGTTTGGAATATGGAAATTTTCTTATTTATTCATCAGACAAATGTCATTGACTGTATACCATATACCTAATATTATTGGTAGCCCTGGATATGGACAAATGTTGATTGCATTATTTTGTTAGTAATATTCAGTCTTTTCTTATTTATACAGGAGAGATTAAACAGATTCTAGAAAATGAACTTCAGATACCTGTGTCTAAAATGCTGTTGAAAGGCTGGAAGACCGGAGATGTGGAAGACAGTGTGAGTTTCTTAATTGCCTAGAAATAAAAGAAAGTTAAGTCATGCAATTGACTAAATGATATATAAAAATTGGTTTTTATTAGTTTTGTTACATATGACAGAAGTAGATTTTGGTAATAGTAACTTAGTTTAAGGAATCAGCCAACAGTGTTTTTCGAGTTAAAACATTTTCATGGTAAACCAACAATAGTTTTGAATGAGTTAGGTATGTAAATGAGAACACTATATGGCATGTTTTTCCTATTTCTAACTGTTAATATAGGAGTTAGTTTGGTACTCTTTTTTGAGAGCTTTTACTTTTTTATCAAACCTCATAGGGTGTCAGTAAGTGCCCTGGAATAATAATTTACTGAGCAATTACTTACTGGTCTGAAAGAAGTCATATACAATGTATACATGTATGTCAATATTGATAATGGAACAAAGATAATAATAAGACATTTTTTTAAACTTGGAAAATTTAATGGTAAGAATCTTTGTTTACTTGGGTAGTGGCAAGTGCATGGGATGAATTGTACTTTAAGAATTTTTATAAAGTGTTGCAATTTTAAGGCAGTAGTTGCTGTTCTCAACGACCCAGTAGCAGCCTCAGGTATTAAATATTTCACATTCTGTTTCTTTGTCTGACAGAGAAAGTGGGGAGGGAAGGAAAGAAATGAATTAATGCTAAAGTTTTAGATGTTTGAAGTGCAAATAATTATCAAATCTTTTCATAGTTACTAACTTGATATTTCAATATCTAGGCATAAACTTAGAATCTTCAACTTTTGGTTCAGTTCTTTGTCAGTGACTTCTGGTAGACATTGTGCTTATAAATATATGTGAGTTCATTTGGTATATGGAGATGTTTGGAGTATTTCAATAAGATATTTATGTGAATTTCACATTAGCAAGATATTTATAAATTTAGGTAGAAGTTAGTGATGTACTATTTTAGGGGTCAGCAGACTTTCTATACAGAACCAGGTTATAAATATTTTAGGCTTTGTGGGCAGTACAGTCTCCATTGTAGCTACTCAGTTCTGCTGTTGTAATGTGAAAGGAACCGTAGGCCATATGTGAAAGAGTGAGCCGTGACTGTTTTCCAATACATCTTTATTTGTGGACACAGAAATTTGAATTTTATGTAATTTCACATATCATGAGATACTCTTCTTTTGATTTTTTTCCCCCACCATTTAAAAGATGTAAAAATCATCCTTAACATCGTAGGCCATATAAAAATAGGCAATGGGATAGATTTGTCCCATAGGCATAGTTTGCTGACCCCTTGTGCTACATGGCTGTTGTAATTGAAACATAGGTTAAAAAATAAAAAGAAATGCTATCTGAGTAAATCAACAACCTTGGCAGAAATAAAACACTAAAGTGCATTAGTTTATATGGCTGTATCATTTATTTGTTCATTTATTGAGAAATCTATGGATATGAATCATTTGCACATGGCATTTTCAGTAGTTTGTAAAGAGAAAGGCAATTATTTTGAAAATTTTCTTAAAGCTGTCTGTTCTAATATTTGAACATAGTCTTTTGTCACCAACAATATTTTCAGTTACTTATTTCTATGTACTCTTTTCCTAAGGTGATTTCTGCTATTCCTATGCCATTAATTTTCTGATTGCTCCCAGATTTATATTTCCAGGTTATACTTCTGTGAATTCATGTATCCAAACTGGTAATTCACTTTGGTACTTGCATACCTTATGACATCTTAAAGTTAGCGTGTTTAAAATGGAGCTCTTGGTTTTCCTTTCCATACCATTTCTCTACCAGTTTCCCCCCAGTAAACAGCAGCACTGTATAGCCACTGCTGAATCCAAAAATATGAGCATCCAGTCTTTTCCCATTTCAAACAACACCTAAACCTTTGGTAAGTCCTATAGCTTCTGTCTCCAAAATATATGTCAACTATGGTCACTTTTCAGCATTTTTATCATGCTGCCTAATCTAGGCCATTAGCATCTTTTGCCTGGACCAGTGTAATAGCTTCATCATTGTTTTTCCGGCTTCCTTTCCTGGGTTCTTCCTTACATTCTCCACACAGCAGCCAGAATGATCTTTTAAGAACATAAATTGAATTATATCACTCTCCTGTTAAAACAGTTTTTTACTGCACTTTGAATAAAATTCAAGCTACGCACCATGGTTCAAAAGGCATTGTATTTTTATGCACTGTTCACCTCTGCAACCTCATCTTCAACCTTTCTTACTCTCACTTTCCATGATGCAGCCATAGAAACCCCCTTTTAATTCTTCTAATAGAACCAAGCACTTTATATCTTTACCTGTACCTTCAACTGCTTGGAATGCTTTGCCCCCAGTTCTTCACATGGGTGGCTCTATTTTATCCTTCAGGTCTCAGTTTAAACATTACTTTCTCTAACAGGCCTCTATAAAATTAGGTTCCCATCCCACCAATTTCTGTCATAGTCCCATGAGTAAATGTTTGTGGAATGGATGAATGAATGACTTAAAGAAAGTATCCTTTTATATAATCATTCCGTATGTGATTTGAGGGGGAAGATTTAGTGGAAAATCTTTGGATGGTGGTGTAGCAAAAGGACAGTAGTGACTTGATCAAGCAGTAAGAGTAAACATTTATCAGTAATCCAACAGTTAAAATAATGAAAAATAGAAAGGTAAAAAATAATTTTCCTATGTATATATGCGTGTGTTTTGTTTGCATGTTAACTCTAGAGAGGTAACACAGATCACTTCCAAAAGGACTTACAAATATTTGATATAAAGATTCGGAACTTAAAGGTGAAATTATGAGTAATTGCCTACTGCAGTGTTTTTGCAGATCATGGGTTACAAATACATTAATGGGTTGTGAAGTGAATTGAGTGGGTTATAGTCAGCATTAAAAAAAAGAAATAGAATAGAAGATGTCAGAGTACATTGCAAATAGTAAGGGTATTTTTACTTAACATATAGCTAATATTAGTCAAACGAAGTCCCAATGTCTATGGAGTAAGACTGTGTACTTAGTAAGATGAACCTTCTTGTGGAGGGATCAAGAATGAGTTCCTCATGTTTTATGTTTGGGTAAGATCAGCCTCCTGTCTCTATTTCCATCTGCAGGGTTAAGAGAGATTCCTAGACATTCATTCCACTTGCTTTCCAACACTTTCAGCCTTAATATTATTGTTTGATTAAACCAGGACTAATTTTATTACTTCTTTTCCCACTGTTTATGCCAGTCACTGCAAGGAGTCTTAAGATTCTCATATCACCCCTCACTCAAATTTCCATAGTTTCTGCATAGGCCATATCTGTCTCTATCCTTTTTCGTTTACAATACCTGAAACCTGTTTGCTATTCCCTGTGGAACTAATTTTATCACTAGCCAGATTCCCTCTGTTGTCAACCTCTTCCCTGCACATTCCTTTCACCATCTTCCTCTGACTGAAACCTGCCTTCCTGAGGACATTGTTTCTCTATAGCCTTCCCAGTGGTTTTTTTTTTTTTAAGACACAAAAGTGAGTATTTAATGAGAATAAGGAAATAAATCACAACGAATTACAAATTTCACAAAGCTAAAATATACCTCAAACATCACAAAAGGCAGAAAACTAAAGTATTTGCATTAACTGCCTGACGCATCTCTGTAATACTTTTTTTTTTTTCCCCACTTTTAGTTTGTTGCACACTCTTTGATCACCTTTTGATGTGACAATAATTTTATAATTGATAGTTTAGAGAAGTTTCTTTCAACTTCAGACTCATTGGTAATGTCCTGTAGCTTTCTGGAATTTTTTTTTTTTAATTTTATTATGTTATGTTAGTCACCATACAATACATCATTGGTTTTTGATGTGGTGATCCACGATCCATTGTTTTCGTATAACACCCAGTGCTCCATGCAGTACGTGCCCTCCTTAATACCCATCACCGGGCTAACCAATGCCCCCTCCCCCCTCCCCTCTAAAACCCTGTTTGTTTCTCAGAGTCCATAGTCTTTCATGGTTCATCTCTCCCTCCAATTCCCCCTCCCCAATTTTCCCTTTCTTCTCCTAATGTCCTCCATGTTATTCCTTATGTTCCACAAATAAGTGAAACCATATGATAATTGACTTTCTCTGCTTGACTTATTTCACTTAGCATAATCTCCTCCAGTCCCATCCATGTTGATGTAAAAGTTCGGTATTCATCTTTTCTGATGGGTGAGTAATATTCCATTCTATATATGGACCACATCTTTATCCATTCATCTGTTGAAGGGCATCTCGGCTCTTTCCACAGTTTGGCTATTGCGGACATTGCTGCTATGAACATTGGGGTGCATATGGCCCTTCTTTTCACTACATCTGTGTCTTTGGGGTAAATACCCAGTAGTGCAATTGCTGGGTCATAGGGTAGCTCTATTTTTAAATTTTTGAGGCACCTCCACACTGTTTTCCAAAGTGGCTGTACCAACTTGCATTCCCACCAACAGTGTAAGAGGGTTCCCCTTTCTCCACAACCTCTCCAACATTTGTTGTTTCTTTCCCTGTCCATTTTTGCCATTCTAACTGGTGTAAGGTGGTATCTCAATGTGGTTTTGATTTGGATTTCCCTGATTATAGCCTTCCCAGTGTTAATTGCTTTTCTTTAGCAGCCATCATACCACTGGATTATCTGGTAAAATATGTGTCCTTATTGTACCTCACTTCCGCTTCCAGACCTTTATCAGTCCTTCCTCTCTTAAAATCTTCAGCTTTGAATTTCATGTTAAAAGGTCATCACCTATTTATTGAGGTCATCTCCCTTCATTTCCTGATGATTTTTAGGTCCTGGTCTATAATTGCCCCCCTTAATTTTTAGTAATTTAACTATCTTTATAAGTGGTTCTTCCAATACCTTGGCCTCTTAGTTTCTTGAATTTCTTTCCTACAGAAATCTTTTCCTCCACCCTGCATCAGCTATATCTTCCAGTGGTCCTATCATTTAATTATAAATTTCAAATCTTAATTTTAGGCTTCCATTTTCTGCTTACTATCTCTTATCTTTCTAGCTCATTTTTTTGGTATCTTAACTCCAGCAATCCTTCAACACTATTTAGGCCTCCAGTCCATTGTTTCTACCATCCGTTTGTGATCATTACCTCCTTCATGTCCTCTCTTCCTTCCTTAGAGTGGATTAAATCCCACAATTAATCATTATAATCACTTTCTTGCATAGAGTCTCAACTCTTTCTTTATGGATCCTGCATGACAAAAGTCCTTATTTTCAATAAATCCAACTCCATCTCTTCTGTGCATTACAGCTAAATGTGGCTACAGACAAATAAAATCATTGGTGTATCTTTAAATTCATGATCATGATCTTTAGAGAGTCCCTTAATGTTGCTAGGCAGTCACAGTATATTTACCTGGTTTATCCACATCCTAAATGGTTATTTTATACTTATCCTCTCCTCAGACCTTTAAAGCACTTCTCCCTTATTCTCGCTTTCAGCTGATAACTTGACTTCCTGTTTTGTTTCACTCACAAAATAAAGGCAATACAAGAAAATTTCTATAAGCTTGGTCTCTCTTTACTTACCTGCATCTTACACACATACTCTTCTTTTGTTACTCTAGATGGCCTGTCCATTCTCCTTTCAAAGACCACACCTCCATATTTGCTTTGGATTACATTCTTTGTGTCCTCTGGCCTATTCAAGGACTTCACTCTTAATTCTTCCGTGTGTTTCCTGTATCATCAATATTTTCCTCTAGTAGGTCATTACCTCTAATAGAGTGTAACCACAAACATGATGTTCTTTCTTCCATTTTTCTCTTGATCCCACTTCCCCTTCCAGCAGTCGCTCCATTCCTCTAGTCCCCTTGATAACAAAACTTCCCCCAAAGACTTGTTTATATTTCTTGTCTCTATTTCTCCCCATGCCTCCTGAGCCCAGTCTAGGCAGAGAATTGCTAGTGCTCTTGTCAAAGTACCAGTGAAGTGACCACATAACTAAATTCAGTGGTGATCTTATCCAGTGTAATGATTTTTAAGTGCATTTATATGCACAGTTTTATATGTTTAATTTATATCTCCACCGCAGACCTGTTCCCTGAATTCCAGATTGATATATCCAGCTGCTTATCTTTTCCACTTAAATGCCTAATACACATATCAAACTTATCTGTCCAAAATAGAAGTCCTCATCTTCATTCTTTCCCATTTCAATTGATAGTAACTTCATCCTTCTAGTTATTAAGTCTAAAATCTTTAGGATCATTACTGACTCCTTTTCTGTCATAACATATATTCAATGTGTCAAGAAAGTTTTGGCACTATCTTCAAAATATATCCAGAATCTAGCTATTTTGCATCACTTCTACTACCATCACACTGACATAAGCCATTATCACCCTTATCTTAGTATATTCCATTAGCCTTCTGTGTGCTTCTACCCTCCTCTGCCAACCCCTTCCCATCTGTTTTCAACATAGCTGACAAAGTGATTCTTTTTAAATGTGAATCTGATCATGTCACTCCAGTAGTTTACCTTTTCATTAGGAGTAAAAGTCAAAGCCCATAGCTCAGTACATTTCTTGTCCCTACCGTGACTGTTCTCTCTCTGACCTATCTCTACTAATGTTCATTTGACTTCAGTTACATTGGACTTCTTGTTGTTCCTTAAGCATTTTATGCTGTTTTCTTTGCCTGACATATTCTTTTTCTGTATTTTCTCATGAATTGTTTTGTCACCCCTTTACATCTTTGCTCAAATGTCACATTCTCCCAAGTAAGCTCCACCCTGATCATCCAGTTTAAAATTACATAACTTCCCACCCCCATATGCTTCACCCCACTTCCCTGATCTATCTTTCATCCAAAAAATTATCACTTTTTAATATTCAGCTACATAGGTTACTTACTTTATTTATTCCTACTAAAATGTAAAGCTCTATAAGAGAGATCAGGGGATTTAGACTGTGCTGTTCACCTCTATATCCTCAGTGTTTGAAATAGTCCTGGCACAGAGTAGGTGGCTCAATAAATATCTGTCGAATAAATATGTATGTCCTGAGTTACGATGTAAAGATATAAAATGTGTTTCTTAATGCATTTTGCTGTCAAAAAAAGTTTGAGGGGTGCCTAGGAGGCAGAGTCAGTTAACTGTTTGATTCTTGATCTCAGCTCAGGTCTTGATCTCAGGGTTCTGAGTTTGAGCCCCACATTGGGCTCCACGCCCAGTGTGGAGCCTACTTTAAAAAAAAAAAAAAAGTTTGAGCTATGTTAGTATTTACCGTCAAGTTAGGAATTTGAAAGGTATGTAGTAATTTTATGGCCAAAAAAATTTAGTGAACTTTTGTATGGTTTTCAAGATGTAGTTCAGATGTATCCCAAGAGTAGTTTATTCACCCTGGATGGATCATTTTAACATAAAAATTCTCTGGAGAAAGAGTTAAGTGACCTAGGTAACATTTACTAGAGATCTCATCCAAGTTACCTTATTTCTCAGGCTGCAGCTCCTCATCTATAAAGCCATTGGGTTGAGTTGCTCACTATGATCTTTTCTAAGTCTTATGATCTCTAAAAACCTACATTGCTAATTTTTGCTATAATGATCCTGGAACAAAGTGCATATTAGTTTCAAGGATATACTTCTTCAGTGAAGAAATTAATGACTCTTAATTGTGTGTTCTTATCTATTGTATCTCATCATGAGCTAAAGATTTTGTATTTTATTTTTAATGTTCATATTTATGCTTATATATATATATATATATATATAGGAGAAACAAGTTACTTGGTTTCAATAGTTCTGCATTATTCTGTTTAGGAAATTGTCAAAAGTTTCAAAAAATTACAATATTGAAAAAATTTTAAGAACTTTAGGGAAAAAATGAACAATATACAATCAACAGTCATTTTTTTGTTTTTAATTTTTCTTTTTCAGACGGTCTTAAAATCGCTACATTTGCCAAAAAACAACAGTCTTTATGTCCTTACACCAGACTTGCCGCCACCTTCATCATCTAGTCATGCTGGGTAAGGTGTTTACTTTTCCTGAGAATCTGAAATGAAAAGCTTGATTGTTAAGTTGCTTTAAGCTGTATATAAATATCAAAATGAAATAAAATAAAAATCTTGCTGAAGCTTTAACTTACCAACAACTATTAACTACATAAAATTTCAAACTATTTGGTTTGGGTAGTTTGATTTTAGTGGTGGAATTTTTTTTCCAAAGAAAATCTTTAGCAAAACTCCATTATGGGAAAAATAGTAAAAAATGATACTGTTCTGTTTGAAGGGGAAGGACTAGTGTTGGATGGAAGAGATTGAGTAAATGGAACTCTAGCTTCTCCCATGGCTAAAGAAGGCATACCTTTGAGGAAAATTCATCAGGCACTGCAGAATACAGCTTGAAAAGCACTGATACAACATTTTTATTAAGATTTTATCTCTTTTTGGAATAAAGTATCTCGTTCTTTTTTCATTATTCACAGTGAAACTTGGGACATTTATAGAATGATTAAATGATTTTAATATTAAATTATGGCATTATTATTGCTAGGTGGTACATGATGTTAGTGATGGAGTAATAATTTTTGTGAGTACAGTATCATTCCAGAACTATGTTTAAGTTGTTTTTAGATTTTCACAGTTTTTATACACATTTACTTCTTTTTAAATACTACTTGGTGATTTTGTGTAGACCTGTGTGCCTAAACTTGGGATATTCTCAAACTTTTCCTACCACGTATCAAATATTTTTATTATTATATAGTAGAAGGAAAAAATTACTGTTTTTCTCTACTGTACTACTCACAGAACACTTCTGGCTACCAAATATGTGGCAATTCTTCAATACCAGCTTGATGTTCTATAATTTAAATAAATTCTGAAACTATCTACCTGGAGATAGCATCTAATCCCATAGGTTCAGGGCTCAGTTCCATAAGACTGCTCCCACATCAGATACTATTTCAAGTCTAGGTTGTCTCCTGTGCTTCTGAACAACTGGGTATACATTGGAGGTTCCCAAAACCACCTTCTTGGGTTTGATAATTTGCTAGAATGACACACAGAACTCAGAAAAGTGCTCTACTTACTATTACCAATTTATTATAAGACATATTTTAAAGAATATAGATGAACAGCCGGATGAACAGATAAATAGGACAAGATCTGGAAATGTCTTGAGCACAGGAGCTTAAAGTTTGGGGTGTGCCACTCTTACAGCACATAGATGCATTCTTGTTCACCAACTTGAAAGCTCTTTAAAACCCATCAGCTAGGGTTTTTTATAGAGGCTTTATTACATAGGCACTATTGACTAAATTATTGGCTATTAATAATTAACTCAACCTCCAGCCCCTCTGCCCTCCCTACAAATGTGGAGGCAGGGAGAATGCAGGTAGCTGAAAGTTCCAACCCTCTAATCACTTGCTGCTTTCCCTTGCAACCAGTCCTCATCCTGAGGATTTTTTCTCAAAGTCATTAACTCATGAACAAACTCTTGTGTGGCTGAAAGGAGCTTGTTATGAATAACAAAAGATCCCTTGCTCCTTCCACCTGTATCACTCTCATCATTTAGAAAATTCCAAGGGTTTTAGGGAGCTCTTGGGTGGGGGGAAGGGGGAGAGAAGACCAAATGTATATTTCTTATTATAAATTATGCCATTACAGGTAGGTAGTAGCAAAAAAATTAAACATGGCTTGTACCAAAGTAGAAATCACTGAACTGAAAAAAGTTAAATCTAATGTAATTGTACTTGATAGTCTGTTAATAGTTCATTTTAAGTTAAGAATTTAAACATTTCTTTGGTCACTGTTTATTTTCTGTTAAGGTCACATATTACTGGGAGGTTGAATTTGCACATCATTACACACAGCCAAACAGTACTGTAGTCCTTGTGTTTATAGTAGTTGTTATCAACACTACATGAGATTAAGTTAAACAAGAAGTTATATGTATGGTTCTGTATCTAGTCAGGGCATTATTTTTGTAGTTTAGTTAACAGAGTGTAGTCACTGTTACCCAGTATGTAATCCACATAATTATGAGCAGATAGGAGACATTACTGGTTATAATCTATTGCTTTCCAGTCACATGATTAAATGGATTTATCAAAATGTCTTCCTGGGCTAATGGAAATATTCTTCATTGCTATGTGGCTGACCTTCCTTTGATTGTCTGATTGTCAAATTGCTCAGTTCCTAGGCAAGCAGGGCCTTACAGTGCTTATGAAATGCAGTGTTTTATTGGAGAATGAGTACTTAATATAGCACTAAAGTAGTCTTCCTTAGTTGGCTTTATGAATTTTTTTTTAAGTTTCTATTTTAATTCCAGTTAGTTAACCTACAGTGTTATATTAGTTTCAGGTGTGCAATATAGAGATTCACTAATTCTTTGCATCACCCGGAGCTCTTCACAACTAGTGCACTCCTTAAGCCCTATCATCTATTTAAGCCATCCCCCTATCAACCTCCCCTCTGATAACCATTAGTTTGTTCTCTATAGTTAAGAGTCTGTTTCTTAGTTTATGTCTCTCTCTTTTTTTCTCCTTTGCTCATTTGTTTTGTTTCTTAAATTCCACATAGGAGTGAAATCATATGGCATATGTTTTTCTCTGACTGACTTAGTTTGCTTAGCATTATACTCTTTAGTTCCATCATGTTGTTGCAAATAGTGATTTCATTTTATTTTATGGCTGAATAATACTCCATTGTATATATATACCACATCTTCTTTATTCATCATCAGTGGACACTTTGGCTGCTTCCATATTTGGCTGTTGTAAATAATGCTGCTATAAATATACAGGTGCGTGTATCCCTTTGAATTTGTGTTTTTGTATTCTTTGGGTAAATACCCAGTAGTGCAGTTGCTGGATCATAGGGTAGTTCTATTTTTAACATTTTGAGGAACCTCCATACTGTTTTCAGAATGGCTGTACCAGTTTGCATTCCCACCAACAGTGCAAGAGGGTTCCTTTTTCTCCACATCCCTGCCAACACTTGTCTGTTGTGTTTTTTGATTTTAGCCATTCTGACAGGTGTGAGGTGATATCACCTGGTGGTTTTGATTTGCATTTCCCTGATGTTGAGCATCTTTTCATGTGTCTGTTGGCCATCTGTATATCTCCTGTGGAGAAATGTCTGTTCATGTTTTCTGCCCATATTTTAATTGGATTATTTGGTGTTTGGGTGTTGAGTTGTACAAGTTCTTTATATTTAGGATACTAACCCTTTATTGGATAATGTCATTTGCAAATATCTCCTCCCATTCTGTAGGTTTACCTTTTGATTTTGTTGATTGTTTTCTTCACTGTGCAGAAGCTTTTTATATTGATGCAGTCCCAATAGTTTGTTTTTGTTTCCCTTGCCTCAGGAGACATACCTAGAAAAAAGTTGCTATGGCTGATGTCAGAGAAGTTAATGCCTGTGTTATCTTCTAGGATTTTTATGGTTTCAGGTCTAACATTTAGGTCTTTCATCCATTTTGAATTTATTTTTCTGTATGATGTAGAAAAGTGGTTCAGTTTCTTTTGCATGTTGCTGTCCAGTTTTCTCAGCAATATTTGTTGAAGAGACTGTCTTTCCCATTGGATATTCTTTCCTGCTTTGCCAAAGATTAATTGATCATATAGGTGTGGGTTTATTTCTGGGTTTTCTGTTCTTTTCCATTGATCTATGTGTCTTTTTTTTCCAGTAATACTATTTTGATTACTACAGCTTTGTAAAATAATTTGAAATCTGGAATTGTGATGCCCCTAGATTTGCTTTTCTTTTTCAAGGTTGCTATGGCTCTTCAGGCCTTTTGTGGTTCCATATAAACTTTAGGATTGTTTGTTCTAATTCTGTGAAAAATGCTTGTGGTATTCTGATAGGGATTACATTAAATGGGTAGATTGCTTTGGGTAGTAGAGACATTTTAACAATATTTATTCTTCCAATCTATGAGTGTGGAATGTCTTTCCATTTCTTTGTGTCATCTTCAGTTTCTTTCATCAATGTTTTATAGTTTTCAGAGTACAGGTCTTTCAGCTGTTTTGTTAGGTTTATTCCTAGGTATCTTACTATTTTTGGTGCAGTTGTAAATGGGATTGTTTTCTTAATCTCTTTTTCTGCTGCTTCATTATTGGTATATAGAAATGCAACAGATTTCTGTAGATTGATTTTGTATCCTGCAACTTTACTGAATTGTTGTGTCAGTTCTAGGAGTCTTTTGGGTTTTCCATATATAGTATCATGTCGTATGCAAATAGTGAGTTTTACTTCTTGCTGATCTGGATGCCTTTTATTTATTTTTGTTGTCTGATTGCTGTGGCTAAGACTGAGTAATATGTTGAATAGAATTGGTGAGAGTGGGCATCCTTGTCTTTTTTCTGACTTTGGGAGAAAGGCGCTCAGTTTTTCCCCATTGAGGATGATGTTAGCTGTGGTTTTGTCATATATGGCCTTTTGTATGTTCCCTCTAAACCTACTTTTTGAGAGTTTTTATCATGAATGAATGTTGTACTTTGTCCAATGCTTTTTCTGCATCCACTGAAATGATCATATGGTTCTTATCCTTTCTCTTATTGATAACGTGTATCATGTTGATTAATTTGCAAATATTGAACCATCCTTGCAGCCCAAGAATAAATCCCACTTGATTGTGGTGAATGATATTTTTAATGTATTGTTGGATTTTGTTTGCTAGTATTCTTTAGAGGATTTTTGTATCTATGTTCATCAGAGATATTGGCCAGTAGTTCTCTTTTTTTGTGTGGTGTTTTTGTCTGGTTTTGGTATCAGGGTAATGCTGTTGGCCTCATATAATGAATTTAGAAGTTTTCCTTCCATTTCTGTTTTTTAGAATAGTTTGAGAAGAATAGGTTATTAGCTCTTCAAATGTTTGGTAGAATTTGCCTGTGAAGCCATCTGGTCCTAGACTTTTGTTTCATGGGAATTTTTTGATTACTGATTCAATTTCCTTACTGGTAATTGGTCTGTTCAAATTTTCTATTTCTTTCTGTTTAAGTTTTGGTAGGTTATTTGTTTTTAGGAAATCCATTTCTTCTAGGTTGTCCAATTTATGAGCATATAGTTTTTCATAATATTCTCTTATACTTGTTTATATTTCTGTGGTCTTTATTATTTCTTCTCTCTCACTTGTGATTTTACTTATTTGGGTCCTTCCTTTTTTTTCTTGATGAATCTGGCTAGAGGCCTATCAGTTTTGTTTTTTTTTAAGATTTTTTTTATTGTTATGTTAATCCCCATACATTACATCATTAGTTTTAGATGTAGTGTTCCGTGATTCATTGTTTGTGCATAACACCCAGTGCTCCATGCAGAACGTGCCCTCCTCAATACCCATCACCAGGCTAACCCATCCTCCCACCCTCCTCCCCTCTAGAACCCTCAGTTTGTTTTTCAGAGTCCATCATCTCTCACAGTTCGTCTACCCCTCCAATTTCCCCCCCTCCATTCTTCCCCTCCTGCTATCTTCTTCTTTTTTTTTCTTAACATATATTGCACTATTTGTTTCAGAGGTACAAATCTGAGATTCAACAGTCTTGCACAATTCACAGCGCTTACCAGAGCACATACCCTCCCCAGTGTCTATCACCCAGTCACCCCATCCCTCCCACCCCACCCCCCACTCCACCAACCCTCAGTTTGTTTCCTGAGATTAAGAATTCCTCATATCAGTGAGGTCATATGATACATGTCTTTCTCTGTTTCACTTATTTCGCTCAGCATAATACCCTCCAGTTCCATCCACATCGCTGTAAATGGCAAGATCTCATTCCTTTTGATGGCTGCGTAATATTCCATTGTATATATATACCACATCTTCTTTATCCATTCATCTGTTGATGGACATCTTGGCTCTTTCCACAGTTTGGCTATTGTGGACATTGCTGCTATAAACATCGGGGTGCACGTACCCTTTCGGATCCCTACTTTTGTATCTTTGGTGTAAATACCCAGTAGTGCAATTGCTGGATCATATGGTAGCTCTATTTTCAACTTTTTGAGGAACCTCCATACTGTTTTCCAGAGTGGCTGCACCAGCTTACATTCCCACCAACAGTGTAGGAGGGTTCCCCTTTCTCCACATCCCCGCCAACATCTGTCATTTCCTGACTTGTTAATTTTAGCCATTCTGACTGGTGTGAGGTGGTATCTCATTGAGGTTTTGATTTGGATTTCCCTGATGCCGAGCGATATTGAGCTCTTTTTCATGTGTCTGTTGGCCATTTGGATGTCTTCTTTGGAAAAATGTCTGTTCATGTCTTCTGCCCATTTCTTGATTGGATCATTTGTTCTTTGGGTGTTGAGTTTGATAAGTTCTTTATAGATTTTGGATACTAGCCCTTTATCTGATACGTCATTTGCAAATATCTTCTCCCATTCTCTCGGTTGTCTTTTGGTTTTGTTGACTGTTTCCTTTGCTTTGCAAAAGCTTTTTATCTTGATGAAGTCCCAATAGTTCATTTTTGCCCTTGCTTCCCTTGCCTTTGGCGATGTTTCTAGGAAGAAGTTGCTGCGGCTGAGGTCGAAGAGGTTGCTGCCTGTGTTCTCCTTTAGGATTTTGATGGACTCCTGTCTCACATTGAGGTCTTTCAACCATTTGGAGTCTATTTTTGTGTGTGGTGTAAGGAAATGGTCCAGTTTCATTCTTCTGCATGTGGCTATCCAATTTTCCCAACACCATTTGTTGAAGAGACTGTCTTTTTTCCATTGGACATTCATTCCTGCTGTGTCAAAGATGAGTTGACCATAGAGTTGAGGGTCCATTTCTGGGCTCTCTATTCTGTTCCATTGATCTATGTGTCTGTTTTTGTGCCAGTACCATACTGTCTTGATGATGACAGGTTTGTAATAGAGCTGGAAGTCCGGAATTGTGATGCCACCAGCTTTGCTTTTCTTTTTCAACATTCCTCTGGCTATTCAGGGTCTTTTCTGGTTCTATACAAATTTTTTTTTTTTTTTAAAGATTTTATTTATTTATTTGAGAGAGAGAGAATGAGAGAGAGCGAGTACATGAGAAGGGGGAGGGTCAGAGGGAGAAGCAGACTCCCCGCCGAGCAGGGAGCCCGATGCGGGACTCAATCCAGGGACTCCAGGATCATGACCTGAGCCGAAGGCAGTCGCTTAACCAACTGAGCCACCCAGGCGCCCCTGGTTCCATACAAATTTTAGGATTATTTGTTCCATTTCTTTGAAAAAAGTGGATGGTGTTTTGATGGGGATTGCATTGAATGTGTAGATTGCTCTAGGTAGCATTGACAGCTTCACAATATTTGTTCTTCCAGTCCATGAGCATGGAACGTTTTTCCATTTCTTTGTGTCTTCCTCAATTTCTTTCATAAGTATTTTATAGTTTTCTGAGTACAGATCCTTTGCCTCTTTGGTTAGATTTATTCCTAGGTATCTTATGGTTTTGGGTGCAATTGTAAATGGGATCGACTCCTTAATTTCTCTTTCTTCTGTCTTGTTGTTGGTGTATAGGAATGCCACTGATTTCTGTGCGTTGATTTTATATCCTGCCACTTTACTGAATTCCTGTATGAGTTCTAGCAGTTTTGGGGTGGAGTCTTTGGGGTTTTCCACATAAAGTATCATATCATCTGCAAAGAGTGAGAGTTTGACTTCTTCTTTGCCGATTCAGATGCCTTTTATTTCTTTTTGTTGTCTGATTGCTGTGGCTAGGACTTCTAATACTATGTTGAGTAGCAGTGGTGATAGTGGACATACCTGCCGCGTTCCTGACCTTAGGGGGAAAGCTCTCAGTTTTTCCCCATTGAGAATGATATTTGCTGTAGGTTTTTCATAGATGGCTTTTATGATATTGAGGTATGTACCCTCTATGCCTATACTCTGAAGAGTTTTGATCAAGAAAGGATGCTGTACTTTGTGAAATGCTTTTTCTGCATCTATTGAGAGGATCATATGATTCTTGTTCTTTCTTTTGTTAATGTATTGTATCACATTGATTGATTTGCAGATGTTGAACCAACCTTGCAGCCCAGGGATAAATCCCACTTGGTCGTGGTGAATAATCCTTTTAATGTACTGTTGGATCCTATTGGCTAGTATTTTGGTGAGAATTTTTGCATCCATGTTCATCAAGGATATTGGTCTGTAGTTCTCCTTTTTGATGGGGTCTTTGTCTGGTTTTGGGATCAAGGTAATGGTGGCCTCATAAAACGAGTTTGGAAGTTTTCCTTCCATTTCTATTTTTTGGAACAGTTTCAGAAGAATAGGTATTAATTCTTCTTTAAATGTTTGGTAGAATTCCCCTGGGAAGCCATCTGGCCCTGGGCTTTTGTTTTTTGGGAGATTTTTGATGACTGCTTCAATTTCCTTAGTGGTTATAGGTCTGTTCAGGTTTTCTATTTCTTCCTGGTTCAGTTTTGGTAGTTGATACATCTCTAGGAATGCATCCATTTCTTCCACATTATCTAATTTGCTGGCATAGAGTTGCTCATAATATGTTCTTATAATTCTTTGTATTTCTGTGGTGTTAGTTGTGATCTCTCCTCTTTCATTCATGATTTTGTTGATTTGGGTCATTTCTCTTCTCTTTTTGATAAGTCTGGCCAGGGGTTTATCAATCTTGTTAATTCTTTCAAAGAACCAGCTCCTAGATTCGTTGATCTGTTCTACTGTTCTTTTAGTTTCTATTTCATTGATTTCTGCTCTCATCTTTATTATTTCTCTTCTCCTGCTGGGTTTAGGCTTTATTTGCTGTTCTTTCTCCAGCTCCTTTAGGTGTAGGGTTAGGTTGTGTACTTGAGACCTTTCTTGTTTCTTGAGAAAGGCTTGTATTGCTATATACTTTCCTCTTAGGACTGCCTTTGCTGCATCCCAAAGATTTTGAATAGTTGTGTTTTCATTTTCCTTGGTTTCCATGAATTTTTTTAATTCTTCTTTAATTTCCTGGTTGACCCATTCATTCTTTAGGAGGATGCTCTTTAGCCTCCATGTATTTGAGTTCTTTCCGACTTTCCTCTTGTGATTGAGTTCTAGTTTCAAAGCATTGTGGTCTGAAAATAGGCAGGGAATGATCCCAATCTTTTGGTACCGGTTGAGACCTGATTTATGACCTAGGATGTGATCGATTCTGGAGAATGTTCCATGGGCACTAGAGAAGAATGTGTATTCTGTTGCTTTGGGATGGAATGTTCTGAATATGTCTGTGAAGTCAATTTGGTCCAGTGTGTCATTTAAAGTCTTTATTTCCTTGTTGATCTTTTGCTTAGACGATCTGTCCATTTCAGTGAGGGGGGTGTTAAAGTCCCCCACTATTATTGTATTGTTGTCAATGTGTTTCTTTGCTTTTGTTATTAATTGCCTTATATAATTGGCTGCTCCCATGTTAGGGGCATAGATATTTACCATTGTTAGATCTTCTTGTTGGATGGACCCTTTAAGTAGGATATAGTGTCCTTCCTCATCTCTTATTACAGTCTTTGGTTTAAAATCTAATTTGTCTGATAGAAGGATTGCCACCCCAGCTTTCTTTTGGTGTCCATTAGCATGGTAAATTGTTTTCCACCCCCTCACTTTCAATCTGGGGGTGTCTTTGGGTCTAAAATGAGTCTCTTGCAGACAGCATATCGATGGGTCTTGTTTTTTAATCCAATCTGATAGCCTGTGTCTTTTGATTGGGGCATTTAGCCCATTTACATTCAGGGTAACTATTGAAAGATAGGAATTTAGTGCTATTGTATTGCCTGTAAGGTGACTGTTACTGTATCTTGTCTGTGTTCCTTTTTGGTCTATGTTGCTTTCAGGCTCTCTCTTTGCTTAGAGGACCCCTTTCAATATTTGTTGTAGGGCTGGTTTCGTGTTTGCAAATTCCTTTAGTTTTTGTTTGTCCTGAAAGCTTTTTATCTCTCCTTCAATTTTCAATGACAGCCTAGCTGGATATAGTATTCTTGGCTGCATATTTTTCTCATTTAGTGCTCTGAATATATCCTGCCAGTCCTTTCTGGCCTGCCAGGTCTCTGTGGATAGGTCTGTTGCCAGTCTAATGTTTCTACCATTGTAGGTTACATATCTCTTCTCCCAAGCTGCTTTCAGGATTTTCTCTTTGTCTCTGAGACTCGTAAGTTTTACTATTAGATGTCGGGGTGTTGACCTATTTTTATTGATTTTGAGAGGGGTTCTCTGTGCTTCCTGGATTTTGATGCCTGTTTCCTTCCCCAAATTAGGGAAGTTCTCTGCTATAATTTGCTCCATTATACCTTCTGCCCCTCTCTCTCTTTCTTCTTCTTCTGGGATCCCAATTATTCTAATGTTGTTTCGTCTTATGGTATCGCTTATCTCTCGAATTCTGCCCTCATGATCCAGTAGTTGTTTATCTCTCTTTTTCAGCTTCTTTATTTTCCATCATTTGGTCTTCTATCTCACTGATTCTTTCTTCTGCCTCATTTATCCTAGCAGTTAGCGCCCCCATATTTGATTGCACCTCATTAATAGCCTTTTTGATTTCGACTTGGTTAGATTTTAGTTCTTTTATTTCTCCAGAAAGGGTTTCTCTAATAACTTCCATGCTTTTTTCAAGCCCAGCTAGTATCTTTAAAGTGATGATTCTGAACTCTAGATCTGACATTATACTAATGTCCGTATTGAGTAGTCCCTGGCAGTCGGTACTACCTCTTGTTCTTTTTGTTGAGGTGATTTTTTCCGTGTTGTTATTTTGTCCAGAGGAGAGTAGATGAATGAGAGAACAAAATGCTAACAGGGTGACAACGTTGCCAGAAAATATACTCTAAACAAATCAGAAAAGACCTGAAGCAGTGGGAAAAGAAAGGGAAAGAGAGAAAAAAGAAAAAGAAAAAAAAAAGAAAAGGAAAAGAAAAAGATAAAGATAAAAACAAACAAAAATAGAAAAAAACCACAAAAAAAACCAGAATGTGATCACATATGATCAGGCTAGTATATAGATCAGTGCCACACACTAGATTTTGGGTGTATTTGGTCTGTTAGAAGAAAGTGCCTCCCAAAATTTTAAAGAAAGAAAAACTTATATATGTACAAAAATAAGGGTTGATATGATGAAGGGATGGAATATGACTGTAAAGATGAAAATTATAAAAAATTTTATAAAAGGAATTGATAAGAAGTTGTTTGAAAAAAGAAAGAAGAGGATTTAAAAAAAAGAGAGAAAAAAAAAGGGAGAGAATGTGATCAGGCAGGGGAGTAGAAAAAAACCATACAATAGAGATTTAGGGTATATTTTGATCTGTTAGAAGAAACTATCTCAAAATTTTAAAGAGAGAACTTATATATATATGCCAACAATACGGGTAACTACTATGAAGGGATAGAATATGACTCTAAAAATGAAAACTAAAAATGAAAACTAAAAATGCTTTTTTTAAAAAAGGGATTGATAAGATGTTGGTTGAAAAAGGGAAAAAGAAAAATTCAAAAAAAAAAAAAAAAGACAGTTTAAAAAAAAAAATTAACTTTGAAAGACTAAAGAATCATGGTAAAAAAGCCATGAATTCTATGTGCATTATTCCCCTAGCGCTGGAGTTCTGCCGTTCTCATTGATCGGTAAACTTGGTCTTGGCTGGCTGTTCTCGCTGATCTTCTGGGGGAGGGGCCTGTTGCCGTGGTTCCCAAAAGTCTTTGCCAGAGGCGGAATTGCCCCGCCCTTGCCCGGTCCCGGCTAAGTAATCTGCTCGGGTTTGCTCTCCGGAGCTTTTGTTCCCTTCAAGCTTTCTGTACAGCTTTGGAGGCCGAGAGTGAAAATGGCGGCCTCCCAATCTCTGCCCCAGAGGAGCCGAGAACTCAGGCCCCGCTCCTCAGTGAGCCCCCAGAGAAAAGCCGCAAGTCACTCCCGTCTCCCCAGTCTCCGGCCACACTCCGTGTTCACCCGGCCTGTGACCGCACGTTTCTATCTCTGGCACCCGACCCCGGGTGGAGTCTCCAAACCCAGCAGATCCCTGCGGTGCGCTCCTGCACCTCTCCTCCCGGGGGAAGAAGGTGAGTCTCCCCAGATCTGCCGCTTGTTGGGTCCCTGCTGGAGGAGCAGAGGCCTGACTGTGCCGCGGATCATGGTTTATGGCAACCCCGAGCTGAGAGCCCGTGCCTCGGCTCCGTCTCTGCAGCCGGCTTCCCCGCTCCGATACCTGGGAGCTCTGCCGCACTCAGGCACCCCCGGTCTTTCTGTGACCCCGAGGCTCCTGAGACCACACTGTCCCACGAGGGTTCCACCCCCCGCTTAGCCACCGGAGTGACTTCCCTCAGCGGAGCAGACTTCTAAAAGTTCCGATTTTGTGCTCCGCGGTTCTATCACTTGCCAGAAGCGGCCGACGGAGGCCCCTCCCCTGCCGTCTATGAATATCGCCTCGGATTCACTTCTCCGCACGTCCTACCTTCCAGAAAGTGGTCGCTTTTCTGTTCAGGGAGTTGTTGCTATTCTTTTCTTTGATCTCCTGTTGAGTTCATAGGTGTTCAGATTGGTTTGATCCCTATCCAGGTGAATTCCTGAGAGGAGAGGAAATCCAGGTCTCCTACTCCTCTGCCATCTTGCTCCGCCCCTCTAGAGGCCTATCAGTTTTATTGATTTTTTCCAGAGGACCAGTTCCTGGTTTCATTGATCTCTTCTGTTGTTTTTTAAATTTCTATATCATTTATTTCTGTTGTAATGTTTATTATTTCCTTCATTTTGCTGGCTTTAGGTTTTGTTTTTTGTCCTTTTTCTTAGCTCCTTTAGGTCTAAGGTTAGGTTATTTATTTGAGATTTTTCTTGCTTCCTGAGGTAGGCCTATATTGCTGTAAACTTCCCTCTTAGAACCACTTTTGCTGCATCCCAAAGGTTTTGAACCATTGTGTTTTCATTTTCATTTGTTTCCATGTACTTTTTTTTTATTTCTTACTTCTTTGTTGACCCATTCATTGTTTAGTAACATGTTATTTAATCTCCATGTATTCGTGGTCTTTCCAGATTTTTTCTTTTCTTTTTTTAAAGATTTTGTTTATTTATTTGACAGAGAGAGACACAGCGAGGGAGGGAACACAAGCAGGGGGAGTAGGAGAGGGAGAAGCAGGCTTCCTGCCGAGCAGGGAGCCCAATGCGGGGCTTGATGCCAGGACCCTGGGATCACGACCCAAGCTGAAGGCAGCTGCTTAATGACTGAGCCACCCAGGCGCCCCTCCAGATTTTTTCTTGTGGTTGACTTCTAGTTTCATAGTGTTGTAGTCAGAAAAGATGCATGGTATGACTTCTTTTTAAATTTGATGTGGCCTGTTTTGTTTTGCCTAATATGTTATTTATGCTAGAGAGTGTCCCATGTGCACTTGGAAAGAATGTGTATTCTGCTGTTTTAGGATGGAATGTTCTGAATGTATCTGTTAAATCCCTCTGGTCCAATGTGTCATTCAAAGCCATTGTTTCCTTGTTGATGATCTGTTTAGGTGATCTGTCCATTGATGTAAGTGGAGGTGTTAAAGTCTCCTACTATTATTGTATTTTTATTGATTAGTTCCTTTATGCTTGTTATTAACTGTTTTATGTATTGGGTACAGAAATATTTGTATTTGTTATATCTTCTTGTTGGATTGTCCCCTTTCTGTTGGATTGTCCCCTTTATTATTATATAGAGTCCTCCTTTATCTCTTTTTACAATGTTTGTTTTAAAGGCTATTTTGTTTGATATAAGTATTGCTACTTTGGCTTTCTTTTGACATCCGTTTGCATGATAAATGTTTCTCCATTCCCTCACTTTTAGTGTATGGGACTCTTTAGGTCTAAAATGAATCTCTAGTAGGCATCCTGTAGATGGGTCTTGTTTTTTTATCCATTCCATCACCCTTTATCTGTTGATTGGAGCATTTAGTCCATTTTAATGTTGTCATTTTATTACTTGTTTTGTGTTTCTGAAGATTTTCTCTGATCCTTTCTTGTCTTTCTCTCTTTCATGGTCTTCTGGTTTTCTTTAGTAATATATTTTTCTTTCTTTCTCTTTATTCTTTGCCATATACATTAGTAGTTTTTGATTTGTGGTTACCATTAGGTTTGTATACAATGTCTTCTGCATATAGCAGTCTATATTAAGTTGATCATCATTTAAGTTTGAACCCATTTTTTTTTACTTCTCCCCACGTTTGAGGTATATGGTGTCATATATTACATTCTTTTATATTATGAGTTCCTTGACTGGCTTTTTACAGAAATATTCATTTTTACTGCTTTTGTGTTTCCTGCTGTTATGCTGTCACGTTTGGTCTCTCCTTTCTACTCAGAGTCCCTTCTAATATTTCTTGCAGGCTAGCTCAGTGGTCTTGAACTCCTTTCATTTTAGTTTGTCTGGGAAACTCTTTATGTCTCCTATTTTGATGATAGCCTTCCTGGATAGAGTATTCTTAGCCGCAGACTTTTTCCATTCAGCACTTTGAATATATTATGCCACTCCCTTCTGGTTTAGAATGTTTCAGCTGAAAAATCCCCTGCTCGTCTTATGAGTTTTCCCATGTAAGTTACTGTCTTTTTTTTTTTTTTTTTTTTTTTCTTGCTGCTTTAAAAATTTTTCTTCATTACTATATTTTGCCATAGTTTAATTATGTGTTGGTGTGAATCTGCTTTTTTTGATATTAATGGGGGTTTTCTGTGCCTCTCCTGGATATGGATATCTGTTTCCTTCCCCAGATTAGGGATGTTTTCAGCTGTTTTTAAAAATATTTTATTTATTTATTTGAAAGAAAGATAGCAAGAGAGAGAGCATGAGCAGGGGCAGAGGGAGAAGAAGAGGGAGAAGCAGGCCCCCTGCTGAGCAGGAAGCCTGACACGGGGCTCACTCCCAGGACCCCAGGATCATGACCTGACTGGAAGGCAGATGCTTAACTGACTGAGCCACCCAAGCACCTCTATTTTCATCTATTATTTCTTCAAATAATTTCTCTGCCCCCTTTTCTCTCAAATGTTATTACATTTGATTTAGTCACTGAGTTCCCCAAGTCTTTTCTTGTTTTGCATAATTCTTTTTTCTCTCTTCTGTTCATCTTGATACTTTCTTTTACTCTGCTCTAGGTCATTAATTTGTTCCTCTGCTTTTTGCAGAAGCTGTTCATTCCATGAAGTGTGTTTCTTATTTCATTTATTGATCTTTTTATCTCTGCTATGTTATTTCTTATCTCTGTGTTAAAGGTCTCACTCATGCCCTCCAGTCTTTTCTCAAATCCAGGGTGTATCCTTATGATCACTACCTTATATTCTCTACCAGGCATGTTACTCATATCTGTTTTGCCTAGTTCTCTGGCTATGGCCTTGTCCTGTTCTTCAATTTGGGATAAATATTTCTGTCTTCTCATTTTGTCTAAGTCTCTGTGCCTGTTCTTGTGTGTTAGCAGTCATTGATATCTACTGTTCTTGAGGGTAATGGCTTTATTAAGAAACCCTCTAGTGCTATGCAGTGTTGTCTCTCCTGTTCCCCAGGGCCTGACACTTCCAGGAGTGTCTCCATTGTGTGCTGCATGTGCTCTGTTGTTTTTCCTGGCTGCTTTATCCTCAGGTCAGTCGTCTATAGAGGCTCTCTTTGCTTATTGTGGGCAGTGTTTGGTCCTTGGCCTGAATGTGGCACTTTTTAATTAGGTGTGCTCTGGTATATTTGTGACATGAGACCTGTCACCACCACCACGGAACTGAGGCTCCACAAAACTCCCATGTTTGGAGACATGGTGTGAGCACAGGTTTGGGCTGGTCTTCTGGAGCAGGAGGCCACCACATTGGACTGATGCAAGCATTATTGGGAAGCGTGGTTCTTCTGGAGCATGGGGGGGGGGTGTGGCTTGGTTAGGTATGAGTGTCCACGCTGTGCTGGTTCCTGCAGGTGGCCTTGTGTTCATGGTGAGGGCAGGTAGTGAAATGGTGCTGGCCAGTTCCTTTGTTCCTGGAGTGGTGTCTCCGTGAATGCTGCTTCTCTGGGATGCACTCTGAAATGAGCAAATAGCCTACCCACTGTGTGCCCAGGTGTTCTTCAGATCACTGTTTCTACTCTGTGTCCTCGGGTTGTTTGCTGCTCCAAGAGGAGCTTAATGCCCTCTGGGTTCTATTCCAGCCAAGTCTGCTGACCTTTAAAACTCCAGGCTTTAGGCCTTGCTTTGTTGCAGGAACTCATGAAATTCAGCCCTTCTTGCTTTCCCAGCCACCTGCTATGGGGATTCATTTTCCCCTTGTGCTCTCCTGTGTGCTAGTCACTCTTCTCCAGGACCCAGACTCCCTCCCCATTGTGGTGGCCACAGTCTCTTTTTCTCCCCAAACCGTGTTTCCGCACATCCTACCTTCTTTGATGTGGCCTCTTCTCTACCTTTAGTTGTTGAGTTTGTTCTCCCAGTCTTCAGATGAATTTCTGGGGTATTTAGGATGATTTGATAATTATCTAGTTGTATTCCTGGGACAAGGCAAGCCTAGGGTCCTTCTACTCTGCTACCATCTTCCAACCTGGCTTAATGGATTTTTACCAAGTTATAATGATGCTGTTTCCTTTGTTGGAACAGTGTGACAAAAAAAATTCAAAGCCAAACAGAAGACATAAATGCACAGAGTATCTGGGGAGTGGAGGAGGGACATGTAGAAGCTCCTCTTAATGAAAAATCATGTTAATGCACATTTTATTAAAATCTAACTAAAATCCAAGTTGTTTTTCTTTTAGTGTGTTAATCTAATATATCTTTCTATAAAAGTAGGGATTATTTTCCCTTTTTTGGTGATGTATATTTTAATTTTGATTTCATGGGAGACAATTAAAAAATCCATGCAGGACCTTAAATTAATGGTTATAATTATTTTTAACTTGTGATTTTTGTTTTTTGTTTCAACAAATAAAAATAAGTTTTTGACATCTTAACTATAGAGTCTACAAACAATTTCCTATTGAGTTATATAACATACTGTGTTCTCTGATATGGTAGATAAAATTTGTAATTTGTTACCTAATTTATAATCTAAAAAGGAGAAAATAAAGGATAACTGTGATTCTTAATGTTATTTGAGAATTGGCAAATGAATAGAAGAGCTCTGGAATTGGTTGTCATAAGTAGGAGATATTATTATGTATATAATAACCCATCCCTTTCTTTATCTCAGATTTAGGAATTTTGAAAAAGTAGTATATTTTATTTACATGGTTGGTTTGATGTTTAATTGGTTTTATTATTTATTTTTGTCTGAGATGAGTCAATATATATTGGAAAATGGAGGGGAATTGGATAATAACTGACTATAATGAGGTTCTGCTGCTAGATTCTACCATTGCAACTCCAGTGCAATGGAAACCTTAGATTTTTTTCTTTATAAAGTATCCGTCTTCTCTTAATGTGGTGCCTGGGTGACTCAGTTGGTTAAGTGTCTGCCTTCAGCTCAGGTCATGATCCCAGGATCCTGGGATCGAGCCCCGTGTCAGGCGTCAGGATCCCTGCTCAGCTCAGCAGGGAGTCTGCTTCTCCCTCTCCTCCCTGCTCATGCTTTCTCTAGCTCTCTCTCATGCATGGTATCTCACAAATAAATAAATAAATAGAATCTTAAAAAAAAAAAAAGTATCCGTCTTCTCTAAATGGACTAGAAAATATTGGTATTACAGTGTCACTCCTAAACAAAATTTATTATAACCAAGTCAGAAAAGTGTTATGATTAAAATCTATCTCTCAAGACAAAGGATGCCAAGATATAAGTATAATGAGAAAAAGCCTGGATTACTCTCCCAGTTTAGTTGGGACCCTAGATTTTTCATTTATTATAAAATGGGAAGCACTGTTTTTAGTTGTCAAAGTGGTTGTAAAAATTCAGTAAGCATTAGTGGTACATTATATGCGAAAGCATAAATCACAGAGCACAATAATTAAAATGATTTGTTTATGCTAATAAATACCATTAGTAATCCTTTTCATTTAACTGTTACTTGATTCTTACCATAAGCCTACAAGGATGCAGATTGATTTTGATGCATCTATTTTATAAATGAGGAAACTGAGGTGTGTAGAAGAGTTTTGGATCATTCAGGGTCAACAGTAAAAACTTCTGACTCTGAAGTCTCCATGTGAGTCTCCATCTAGTATAGTTTTCAGATCCTCAACAGAAATTTACAAGATTTTACTCTAAAGATGCCTTTTCTTTTGGAGGCAGTTGTTTAGAAAGAAATTTTTTTTTTCAGTCTTGTAATTTGTTATATACTCTTTGAAGGTCATTTATATACATTATTTCACTCATTGTAATTCTTCTCAGGAGTATTCATGAAACTTCAGTGTGGGATTCACTTCTTTTTCAGCGTATCCTTAATCATTTAGTAAAATGTAGATATAAAATAACATGCTTTTACATTTTTTACTGACAAACCATTTCATTCTCAAGGTTTGGTGAGAACTGTAGATCTAGAGAACACTACATTTTAAACCATGTTCTATAAGAATTTTTTTGTTGATTTTATACTGCCACTAGGGGGTGCCTGGTAATTGAGTCTTTTTTTTGTATTTACAATTTCTGAAAAAATAAAAAACTAAGAGCAGAAAATTATGATATGCGTGTCTATAATTACATTTAGAATTATTTTAAAGTAAATTATATTTTTCAGAAAACAGAATATGAAGCTTTCTGAGAATATAAGAGCAATCTCTTTAATCATAACCTTTATAACAGTTGAAAATCATTTAAAAACACTTCTTAATAGATCACATTTCACTAATTAATAGAAAAGTGAAGCAGTACCCCAATGGCAAAACTTCAAACTATACTGTAAGTCATAGTAAACTTAGCAAAGCAAAGATAACCTGTTAATTATACATGTTTCATATTATAAGATTTAGTTCACCAAAGATTTAATTATTACATGCTGGATAAGCCCTGTCCTCAAGTAGCTTATACCCTATTCATTAAAAGTGTTAGGCTTTTTCTTAATTTGTCTCTTTACAGAAATTTTGCTTAGATACCACTCTTAATGTTCTGTCTGCCACTCAGGTTGATTCATTCAGTAAGCTTCTTTTTTCATCTGCTCTAAAGGCTGGTGTTGCTGAGAGTTCTGTTCTCAGCAGTCTCTCCTACTGTAACTTCTCCCTGATATCTACTCTTAGTCCTTCATTTTCCAAATATGTATAGATGACACACAATCTGTTTATCAACCCATATATCCTAGTTGCCAATGGAACTTTTCACTGGTGTGTATCCATATGTAATTCAAAGTCATATGTCTAAAAGTGAGAAAATCCTGAGAAATCTGTACTATTTCCTATATTTTTTGTTTCAAATGTACAATGGTGCAAAATACTGCAGTGTATTCCAATTAGGATGATAATTATTTAAAAGGTCATTGAGTTTGGCATATTAATTGATGACTTTGTTGAGATTATTATTTGGTAGATAAGAATGAGAACCAGATTATAGTAGATTTTAAGGAATAAGAGAGAAATGAGGAATTGGAATTACTATTATTTCAGAAAAGTCAACTGTGAAGGGAAGGAGAAGTTGAGGGATGAGTAGGGTCAAGAGACTGGAGAATTATGAGGAGAAAGAGACAGCAGATAAGGAAAATTTGGAAAAGTAAAACCAAAAAAGAACGATTGGCTAAAAAGGGTACAGCAGTGGCTTAGCTCGAGCTACTGTAACAAAATACCATGGACTGGGTGACTTAAACAACAGACATTTATTTCTCACAGTTCTTGAGACTGAAAGTTTCAAGATCAAGTTTCCAGCAAGTTTTGGTTTTTGGAGAGAGCTTTCTTCCTAGCTTGCAGACAACTGCCTTCTTGCTGTGTCTTCACATGGCAGAGATTGAGAGAGAGAAAAAAAAAAGATAGTAGGTGTGTGCAATTGAGCAAGTGAGTTCTGGTCTCCCTCTTGTAAAGACACCAAATCTATCGGAGTAGGGCCCCACCTTTACGAACTCATTTAACCTTAATTACTTCTTAAAGACTGTCTCCAAATAGTTATATTAGGGGTTAGGGCTTCAACATAAGAATTCTGGTTGGGAAGGGGGAAAATGCAGTTCAATCCATAGCAGGGAGGCAGAGTAGAGTCCAGGGATTAAGTATTTGAAATGAAGTTAGCTAGCAGATTTAGAGAGAGTAGGAAAGATAGAAGATAGAAGGGAATAATGATAAAGAAAAATAACCTGCATACTTCTAGAAGAAAAAAGAAAATGGGAAAACTTAGTCAATACATCAGCAAGCAGTAATATGAAAAAGAAGCACAGGAAAACAAGGAGAGTAGAGAGCAGAAAATATGGTAGCAAAAAAAAAAAATAATCAAGTATATCAAAATCTCAGTAAAGTATCAAACTCTGCTATTAAAGATAAAAGCTCTCAAATAGGATTTTAGAAATAGTCCACTATATGTTGTTTACCAGAGAATCATCTTTTGAAGAAATGGCATAGAAAAGAGAAAATAAAGGGACAGAAAATGATATTCTAGCCAAATCTTAGTTAAAAGAATGTATAGCAATACTAGTATCACATAAAATTGAATTTAAGGCAGATAGCAATGAGGGCCAGTTTACCAAGAAGATAGGACAGTTGTGAACTTGTGTGCACAAATCAGCAAAATTGGCAGAATTACAAAGAGAAACAGATCAACCACAGTAGTATACAAACATGTTTCAGAAACTAATGAATTAAGCAATATATTTTTGCAGGCTATAGAAGATTTGAATAGCCAAGTTAAACATAAATGGAATACTTATGAAAATTGGTCATTCCTAGAACACAAAGCCAGTATCAAAGAATCACTATCATACTGACCTCATTCTCTGACCATTATGCAATAAAATTAGAGGTGAAGTAATAATAAAAGATATCTTTGAGATTCTCCATATATTTGGATACTACAAATGATTTATTTCAGAATTATGGGTCAAAATGAAATCACACTAACAACCACTAGATATTTAGAAGTGAACATAAGTGAGAGTGCTAGTACTAAAACTTAGAATACAGCAAAAGTGGTACTTAGAGGGAAATGTGTAATCATAAGTCCACTAATTAGAAGACAAGAAAGATAGAAAACAATTGAATTGTTGTTCAACTTAAGAAAATAGAGAAATAACAACAGAGTAAGTCAGAAGAAAACAGAAGGAAAGAAATACTAAGTAGCAGAAATTATTGATAGAGTAATCAACAGCAAATTAACTCTTTGCTTGGAAAGTCAAGCCAGGAAAAAATAAGAGTACAAATAAAAATATCAGGTATGAAAAAGGGGACTTAACTATAGATTCAGAAGAGATTTCTTAATTAATAAAGTAACTATTAAATTAATACTAAAAAATTAATAAATTGTTTTAAAACAAAAATAAATATGTATAAATAATAAAATGTCTATCTTTATATCAATAAAACCTGAAATTGAGATGAAATGGAGAGTGTCATATAAAATTAAAAGTACTAAAATTAGTACAAGAAGAAATAGATAACCTGAAAAAAATGATAACCATTAAAGAAACTGAATTAACAGTCAAAAATTTGATATGCCACTCCTTCCCCCTCTCCTACCGCAGAGGATTTCCATGGTGAAATTTTACTAAATCTTCACGAAACAGAATATTCCAATCTTAAATTCTTCCCAGAGGGATTGCTACCTATCTTATAATGCTCATAGAATCTTGATACCAAAACCAGAAAAAGATAATGTAAGAAAATTATCTCAACTTGTAACCAGAGACAATAAAAATGAGTAGGTAAACTTTTCTTTGCCACTCTCAGCTTTCCCATTTAATCTCTTTTTTCCCCTGTCCCTAATCCACTACGTTCAAATGGCATTTCTCTCCAAATTCAAATGGTGTTACTAATATTTAAATGAACCAGTAGCCCTCTTTTGAAAAACATAACTTGATTATGTTTCTCCCCTGCTCAAACCCCTCTACTAGCTTTTCATCACACTTAGAATAAAATCCAAGTTCCTTACTATGACCTATGAAGGATTTACATAATCTTGTTCCTGACCCTCTCCCTCATTTCATCTCTTTCTTATCACTCTCCTTCTGGCTCATAGCTTGCCAGCCGCACTGGCCTACTTGCTCTTCTTTAAACATTCTAAATGTGCTTCCACTTCAGGGCATTTGCCTATTCCTCTGCCTGGAATGATCTTCCATCAGTAATCAACTTGGCTTATTTCTTTACTTTATTCAGTCCTCTACTCAAATGTCACATCCTCAGAGAGGCTTTTCTTGATCCCCCTGTCTAAAACAGCCCCTCTGTCATACTTTCTCCCTTTATCTTGCTTTATCACTGCAATGCATTACTTTAGTAATATATTAATATTTCTTGTCCATTTTCTTTATCACAATGTAAAGCTATAAGCAATCAGGGACTTTTTTTGTTCACTGGTGTATCCTCAGCAGCTAAAAGAGTGCCTAAAACATAGTAGGTACCTAGAAATATTTGTAGAATAAATATTGTGAAGTGACACAGTCCTAAGGATATTTGCCTCTTAAAGACCAAAGCTAAGGAGTGAAGTTCTAGTGGTGGGATATGAAGCATTATGCAGAACGGAGATTAAATATCTAGGGAACAGAAGATCTTAAAAATGTCTCATAAATGTAATGAGCTAGACAATATTCACTTCTTGGCATGAGGTTAGCCTTTATTTTTGTCCAATGTTCCTTATGGTTTTTCTTCATCAAAATATGGAGTAATGGAAGGAGCTCTGGCTTTATAGAACACATAGACTATTCAGTTCTATATTTGCCCTACACTGGCTTTTTGGCCTCAGGCAACATTTTTCCTCCCTGAGACTAGTTTCCTTAGTATTATTTCATGTATAGCTATCTTCTCCAACCAGATCCTGAGCTGTGAAAAGCAAGAACATTCTTAATGAGCATCTCCCTCAGTTTATGAAAGTGTTAATGTATGTAAAAAGCCCTTAATAACAAATATTTTTGTAGTGAATATGAAAAGTTTCATGACTAATTGAGGAATGTGGTTTTTGGTCCATGCATTTGTAGTCTCTCCATTGGCTGTTTGGCTAATTGTCAAATTCATCATAAAGTGTTTTTCAGATAAATTGAGAGTCCGTCTATCATGTTATTCATGAAGGATGTCTATTATTCACTCATTTACCAGAGACAGATTGAGTACCATCTTACAATGTGTTAAGTTATTGTTCTAGGTACTAGGGATACAATAAGGAACAAGATGACAAAGTGCCTGCTTTCATGGGGTTTACAATATAGTATGTGTAGAGGTGGGGGGACAGACAACAAACTATAAAAACGTAAGAAAAAATATTAGATGATAATAAGTGCTTTCTGGAGAACTGAAATAGACTGACATGATAAGAATTGGGTGGCTACTCTAGGTTGTAAGCTCAGGAAAGGCCTCTCCGAAGATTTACTGTTTAAGCTGAGACATGATGGTTGAGGAGCCATTCAAGTGAAGAGCAGAAGAAAAAGTATTCTAGGTAAGGGAAATAGTGCCAAAGCTTTCAGGCCATATATAAATATAGTTGGAGAACGTTGAATATTTTTGGATTTCGTATTACTAGTGATCACTTGCTAGAAAAGGACTGAGGGGATGTCTTGGTAATAAGACAGTCTTTTCAACTTGTTTTGGTCTTGTTCTAATAAGTGATGAAAATGTCCAGTTCCATTTTAGTTATATAGATTTTCTTCATTTAATGGAAAGGTGACAGAAAGCAAGGTGTCCCTTGTATAGTAGTCCCTTTTACTAGTAGTAATTGAGACGTGGTGTTGAACTTTGACCTTTTATACTGGGAGGATGGTTCCAGTTAATATTTTAATGACTTCTATGAGGGTGTTTTTGAGCTCTGGTCATGCAAACATATGGTCTGCTTGTGTGGCCTCTGAGTTGTGAAGTTGCTGTTAACTATGGCTTTGAATTAATTGCTATTGTACAAGCAGGGTTAAATCCAAGGTGCTAATTGGGACTCTTGTGATAGTTGAGTAAACCACTGGTGTTAATATATATGGCTTTCTTTCTTTCTTTCTTTTTTTTGTCCATGGAAAACCATTGGTGGGAAATCAGGTAATGGTAGTCTTGAATTAAGCAAGAGTGGGGTATTGTATTTTCCAGTGGGTGCTGTGGAAGGAATTGAGGAGTAATGAGTCAAGATATCTGAGTTGTAGCCCCAGCTCTGCCACAGAATCACTGTATGACTGTAGATAGGTCACTCTTCTGCTCTGGGCCTCAGATACTACCAGAAAATAAAGAGATTCTTCTAGATTCTTAGGCATCTGTGGTGCCATTCATTCTTCCTTTCCTCTAGGGTTCTAATCAGTGGATTATACACACAAAAATTCGTATTTAAATTAGAAAACAAAACTGCTTTAATGGCCAGACAAGCACACAATAGAACATGTGGTTGGTTGGTTGGGTGGGTTTGTTTATTTGTTTGTTTGTTTATTTTTATAGTACATCCTTAGTTTTTTATGTAGTGTTCAATGATTCATTAGTTGCGTATAACACCCAGTGCCCATCACATCACATGCCCTCCTTAATGCCCATCACCCAGTTTCCACATGCCCCCACCCACCTCCCCTTCCACAACCCTCAGTTTGTTTCCCAAAGTCAAAAGAGTCTGTCATGGTTTGTCTCCCTCTCTGATTTCTTCCCATTCAGTTTTCCCTCCCTTCCCCTATGATCCTCTGCACTATTTCTTATGTTCCACATATGAATGAAACCGTATAATAATTGTCTTTCTCTGATTGACTTACTTCACTTATCATAATACCCTCCAGTTCCATCCATGTTGATGTAAATGGTAGGTATTCATTCTTTCTGATAGCTGAATAATATTCCATTGTATATACGAACCACATCTTCTTTGTCCATTCATCTGTTGAAGGACATCTTGGCTCCTTCCACAGTTTGGCTATTGTGGACATTGCTGCTATGAACATTGGGGTGCAGGTGCCCCTTCTTTTCACTACATCTGTATCTTTGGGGTAAATACCCAGTACTGCAATTGCTGGGTGGTAGGGTAGCTCTATTTTTAACGTCTTGAGGAACCTCCGTACTGTTTTCCAGAGTGGCTGTACCAGCTTGCGTTCTCACCAACAATGTAAGAGGGTTCCCCTTTCTCCACATCCTCACCAACATTTGTTGTTCCCTGTCTTGCTCATTTTAGCCATTCTCACTGGTGTAAGGTGGTATCTCATTGTGATTTTTATTTGTATTTCCCTGATGACAGGTGATGTGGAGCATTTTTTCATGTGTCTGTTGGCCATTCTTTGGAGAAGTGTCTGTTCATGTCTTCTGCCCATTTCTTGACTGGATTTTTTGTTTTTTGGGTGTTGAGTTTGATAAGTTCTTTATAGATCTTGGGTACCAGCCCTTTATCTGTACTGTCATTTGCAAATATCTTCTCCCGTTCCGTGAGTTGCCTTTTAGTTTTGTTGACTATTTCCTTTGCCGTGTAGAAGCCTTTTATCTTAATGAAGTCCCAATAGATCATTTTTGCTTTTGTTTCCCTTGCCTTTGCAGATGTGTCTTGCAAGAAGTTGCTGTGGCCGAGGTCAAGGAGGTTACTGCCTGTGTTCTCCTCTAGGATTTTGAGGATTCCTGTCTCACATTTAGGTCTTTCATCCATTTTGAGTTTATCTTTGTGTATGTTGTAAGAAAATGGTCCAGTTTCATTCTTCTGCATGTGGCTGTCCAATTTTCCCAGCACCATTTATTCGAGAGACTTTTTTTCCATTGGATATTCTTTCCTGCTTGTCGAAGATTAGTTGACCATAGAATTGAGGATCCATTTCTGGGGTCTCTGTTCTGTTCCATTGATCTGTGTGTCTGTTTTTGTGCCAGTACCATGCTGTCTTGATGTTTACAGCTTGGTAATAGAGCTTCAAGTCAGGCATTATGATGCCTCCAGCTTTGGTTTTCTTTTTCAACTTTACTTTGGCTCTTTGGGGTCTTTTCTGGTTCCATACAAATTTTAGGATTGCTTGTTCCTGCTGTGTGAAAAATGCTGATGGTATTTTGAGAGGGATTGCATTGAATGTGTAGATTGCTCTGGGCAGCATAAACATTTTCACAATGTTTATTCTTTCAATCCATGAGCATGGAATGTTTTTCCATCTCTTTCTGTCTTCCTCAATTTCTTTCATAAGTGTTCTGTAGTTTCTAGAGTAAAGATCCTTTACCTCTTTGGTTAGGCTTATTCCTAGGTATCTTATGGTTTTTGGTGTTATTGTAAATGAATCGATTCCTTGATTTCTCTTTCTTCAGTCACACTGTTAATGTATAGAAATGCAGCTGATTTCTGTGCATTGATTTTGTATCCTGCCATGTTGCTGAATTGCTATATGAGTTTTGGCAATTGAGGGTGGAGTCTTTTGGGTTTTCTACATAAAGTATCATGTCATCTGTGAAGAGTGAGAGTTTGACTTCTTCTTTGCCAATTTGAATGTCTTTTGATTTCTTTTTGTTGTCTGATTGCTGAGGCTAGGACTTCTAGTACTATGTTGAACAATAATGGTGATAGTGGGCATCCCTGTCGTGTTCCTGACCATAAGGGAAAAGCTCTCAGTTTTTCCCCATTGAGAATGATACTCGCTATGGGCTTCTTGTGGATGGCTTTTATGATGCTGAGGTATGTTCCCTCTATCCCTGTATTTTAAAGAGTTTTAATCAGGAAAGGATGCTGTATTTTGTCAAATGCTTTTTTTGTATCAATTGAGAGGATCATATGGTTCTTGTCTTGTCTTTTATTAATGTGATCTATCATGTTGAATGATCTGTGAATGTTGAACCTCCCTTGCATCCCAGGAATAAATCCCACTTGGTCGTGGTGAATAATCCTTTTAATGCACTGTTGGATCCTATTGGCTAGTATCTTGGTGAGTATTTTGGCACCCATGTTCATCAGGGATATTGGTCTGTAGTTCTCCTTTTTGATGGGGTCTTTGTCTGGTTTTGGGATCAAGGTAATCCTGGCCTCATAGAATAAGTTTGGAAGTTTTCCTTCCCTTTCTATTTTTTGAAACAGCTTCAGTAGAATAGGTATTATTTCTTCTTTAAATGTTTGGTAGAATTCCCCTGGGAAACCCTCTGGCCCTGGACTCTTGTTTTTTGGGAGGTTTTTGATTACTGCTTCAATTTCCTTGATGGTTATTGGTCTGTTCAGATTTTCTGTTTCTTCCTGTTTCAGTTTTGGTAGTTTATAAGTTTCCAGGAATGCATCCATTTCTTCCAAATTGCCTAATTTGTTGGCATATAGTTGCTCATAATATGTTTTTATAATTGTCTGTATTTCCTTAGTGTTGGTCATGATCTCGCCCCTTTCATTCATGATTTTATTAATTTGGGTCCTTTCTCTTTTCTTTTGGGTAAGTCTGGTCCAAGGTTTATCGATCTTATTAATTCTTTCAAAGAACCAGCTTCTAGTGTTGTTGATATGTTCTGTAGTTCTACTGGTTTCTATCTCATTGAAATGAAATTCTCCTGCTCGGTTTAGGCTTTATTTGCTGTTCTTTCTCCAGGTCCTTTAGATGTAAAGTTAGCTTGTGTATTTGGGCTTTTTCTAATTTTTTGAGAGAGGCTGGTGTTGCAATGTACTTCCCTCTTAGGACCGCCTTTGCTGTGTCCGAGAGGTTTTGAACCAATGTGTTTTCATTCTCATTAGTTTCCATGAATTTTTAAAATTCTTCTTTAATTTCCTGGTTGACCGATTCATTCGTTAGCAGGATGCTCTTTAACCTTCAAGTGTTTGAGTTCCTTCCAAATTTCCTCTTGTGACTGAGTTCAAGTTTCAAAGCATTGTGATCTGAAAATATGCGGGGAATAATCTCAATCTTTTGATATCAGTTGAGACCTGATTTGTGACCCAGTATGTGATCTGTTCTGGAGAAAGTTCCATGTGTACTTGAGAAGAATGAGTATTTTGTTGTTTTAGGAATATTCTGAATATAACTGTGAAGTCCATCTGGTCCAGTGTGTCATTCAAAGCCCTTGTTTCTTTGTTGATCTTCTGCTTAGATGATCTGTCCATTGCTGTGAGTGGTGTGTTGAAGTTTTCTACTCTTAATGTATTATTAATGTGTTTCTTTACATTGGTTATTAATTGGTTTATATAGTTGGCTGCTCCCATGTTGGGGGCATAAATATTTACAGTTCTTAGATCCTCTTGTTGGATAGACCCTTTAAGTATGATATAGTGTGCTTCTACGTCTCTTCCTACAGTCTATGACTTAAAATCTAGTTTGTCTGATATGAGGTTTGCTACCCTAGCTTTCTTTTGAGGTCTATTAGCATGGTAAATTGTTCTTCACTCCCTCAGTTTCAGTGTGGAGGTGTCTTTAGGTCTAAAATGAGTCTCTTGCGAACCATGAGAGACTATGGACTCTGAGAAACAAACTGAGGGTTCTGGGTGGGGGGGAATGGGTTAGCCTGGTGATGGGTATTAAAGAGGGCACGTACTGAATGGAGCACTGGGTGTTATATGCAAACAATGAATCATGGAACACTACATCAAAAACTAATGATGTAATGTATGGTGATTAAAATAACATAATAAAATTAAAAAAAGAAGAAAAATAAAATAAAATAAAATAAAATGAGTCTCTTGTAGACAGCATATGGATAGGTCTTGCTTTTTTATACAATCTGATACCCTGTGTCTTTTGATTGGAGCGTTTAGCCCATTTACAATCAGAGTAACTATTGAAAGATATGAATTTAGTGCCATTGTATTGCCTGTAAAGTCCCTATTTCTGTAGATTGTCTCTGTTTCTTTCTGGTCTGTGTTACTCTTGGGGTCTCTCTCCGCTTACAGGATCCCCATAATATTTCTTGCAGGGCCGGCTTGGTAGTCCCATATTCTTTCATTTTCTGTCTGTCCTGGAAGCTCTTTATCTCTCCTTCCATTCTGAATGACAGCCTTGCTGGATAAAGAATTCTTGGCTGCATGTTCTTCTCATTTAGTACCCTGAATATATTATGCCAGCCCTTTCTGGCCTGCCAGGTTTCTATGGATAGGTCTGAGGTTAGTCTGATGTTCCTCTGTACATAAGGAATCTCTTGTCTCGAGCTTCTCTCAGGATAGCCTCTTTTACTCTAAAAATTTCCAGCTTCACTATTATATGTCGGGGTGTTGATCTATTTTTATTGATTTTGGGCGGGGTCCTCTCTGCCTCATGGACATGAATGCTTGTTTCCTTCCCCAGATTAGGGATGTTCTCAGCTTTGATTTGCTCAAATATACCTTGTGGCCCTCACTCTCTCACCTCCCCTTCAGGCACACCAATAATTCTGACATTTGTTTGTTTCAAAGCATCATTAAATTCTTGAAGCCTTTCTTCGTGGGCTCTGAGTTGTCTCTCCTTTCCTCTACTTACTTCCTTTCCATCAGCCTGTCTTCTAGATCACTTACTCTCTCTTCTGCCTCATTCACCCTAACTGTTAGAGCATCCAATTTAGACTGCATCTCAGTTATAGCATTTTTAAGTTTGGCCTGATTAGATCTCATTTCTGCACTTGGAGATTCTCTACTGTCTTTTACGCTTTTTCAAGCCCAGCTATTAACTTAATAATTGCTATCCTGAATTCCATTTCTGACATCTTACTTATGTCCATATTGATTAGCTCTGTGGCAGAGAACATTACCTCTGGTTCTTTCTTTTGTGGTGAATTCCTCCTTCTGGTCATTCTGCCCAGAGAAGAATGGGTGAGCAAGTGAGTGGAGTCCAAAATATCAATCCCAACCCAAGCAGAGTACACCCTAGACAAATCCAAGGCAGCTGGAAACCAAAACAGAAAGCAAACAAAAAGCAGAACAGAACAAATGAGAAAAAGAGGGGGAAAAAAGGCGGGTTGGTGGGGAGAGAGTATAATCTCACAGGATGGACAAAGCTTGTTTGTCCATCACTTGGTCCTGAGTGAATTTTGGTCTGTGTGTTAGAAGACACTACTTCCCAAAATTGCAAGGAAAGCAAAACTTATCTATATATAAAAATAAAATTGAATAGAGTGTAAAAAGGACTGAAATGAAGCCTATATCTATTAAATGTAGATGTGAAAAATAAAAGTTAAAAAGCAACTTAAAAACATAAGTTGGTAAAATAAGAAACTAGTTGAAACGGGAAAAAGGTAAAATAAAGAAATGGAAAATTTTAGACTGAAATATAACTGAATTATGAGGAAAAACCTCAAACTCAATATATTATTTTCCCCTGGCGCTGGAGTTTTACAGTCTTGTGGGATAGGTAACCTAGTTTGCACTTAATATTCCAGATTGTCTTCCTGGGGGAAGGGCCTGCTGTGCTGCTTCTCAGGTATCTTTGCCTGGGCAGAGTTGTACTGCCCCTTGCCAGGGGGCTGGGCTCAGTGTAAGCTGGTCCTCTATGTGGTTTTTGTTCCCTGGAGGTTTTCCACACCTCTTTAGAGGATCAGAATAAAAATGGCCATGCCCCAACCTCTGGCCCAGAGCCAAAAGATCGAGGTTCCCCCCTCTTCAATAAGGAACAAACAGTCTTCCCCTTTGTGTGTGCCAAACTCTACACACTCTTGTGGTGTATGCCCACTGTAATCCTCCTAGGGGGAGTCTGAGGGACCCGTGCATGTCACTGCCCTTTGTGTGCCTTGGGACTGAGAGGGGTTGCGGGCTTGTGCATGTACCCCACTCCATTGCTCCCAGGCCACGGCTGGGTGTCGCTATACTGTCCTTTCCGGGGCTGCCACCACCCTGAGAGCTGTTGCCCAGTTGTGGGTGCAGCTATTTCGCCCCTCCCAGGGGATGGTAAACAGCCCACACATTCCAGTCCTTTTCATGGTGCTCAGGTAGAGAGCCGTCACCTAGCCGGCTCGCTGTTTATGGCGACACAAGCTGAGAGTCCCCTCCTGGAGTCGCTGACCATAACTAGTTTCCCCTCTCCATTGCTTGGGCACTCTACCTGTTCAAGCACCCCTGGTCGTTCTCTCTGCTGGGATCCTGAGACCATAATGGCCCACCTAGAATTCTGCCCTTTTCATCCCCTGAGCCCCTTTCACAAAGTGAACATGTGGTTTGTACTTGAATCCTAAGTGGAGTCTTTTACCTTTCACTCCAGATCTAAATCTTAGGAACTACATACTTAGGTAGCCTATAGAAAGAGTTAAGACTGGGTCTTTAGAGCCTGATGGCCTGGTGCAATAGCCCTGCCTCACCAACCCACTTACAGTAGGATTGACAGCTTAGAGAGCTCATGGCAAGCTTTGTTCAGGTCTGTCTACCACAGAGGGTAAGAAGTAGGAGGGAATTCAGTGCACTTGGGCATAAGAAGTGAAAGAGAAGCTGCTGGGGTTTAGTCCCTGCCTTCTGTGAAACCTAACCTAGTACAATGTGACCTTGTGAATAATTCCAATAGTCTCTTCTCTTCCTCTGGGAGAAGCAAGTGTAGAATAGGGAAAAATGCTACAAGTGTTCTCATTAAAACTTCCTTTGTGGGAAGAAGTGTCATGGGCAGAAATAGTGTACCCTTATGAGCAGAGGCAGAAATTTGAAGAAAAGCAGATGAAACATTGTTTGCAGGATCCTTGAGGTCTCTAACTCCACATTTGATATGTGCTTCCCTACACCCATTAAGCATGGTATGATAAGGGAAGGACTGAAGTATTCCTCCTGTCTGTAGCTTCTTGTAACCATCCAGCAGTTCTGGTAGTAAGTATCCACCTGTGCTCCTAGCCTTGTTTCTAGCTAAGAGGTGTATTGATATTCATATAAACATAGTATACCTTTTTCTTTTTCTTGTTCCAGTCTGTCCCACCCTATACTGAGACCATTCTAGACACTCATCTGCCCCCATTATCCCAACTAAGAAAGAATTTGTGGGATTCAGTTATTTGAAGGACATTCTGAGAATGCCTCCAAATAACTATCATTCTATTTCTGTTTTCCCAAACACCTCACAATCTCTGCACAAATATTACTCCTTGTAATATTTTTCACTCTTTTGTGTGTATCCTATTTTCACTTTTGGTATATTCCCTTAGTGCAAGAAGAGTCACACCTGTAAGAGCTCTGTCTTAGAATGAGAGGAAAGCTCAAGGATATCTTCTTTGGAGGGAGTTAAAGCAACCTTCTAATCCAGTCCCATTTTATGATTGGGAAAACTGAGGTACAGAAAGAAGTTAAATGGTCTGTTAAGCCTTAGCTTCTTCGCCCAGAATGATCAGGTTGATAATTTCTGCCTCCTTGTGCTTTGGAAAGAGGCAATGTGATTAAATAAGAACACATGTGAGCATTGGGCAGGTCACAGAGCTAGTTAATGGATGAGCCAGGACTTGGCTGTCATAGAACTCTTAACTAACTCCAAACCACTCAGAGTGCCTCTGAGCACTACTCAAAAGGTCAGAGTGAATATGGTCCTCAACATAAAGTCTCATTTCAGCCTAGTTCATGTGTAAAGTAGATGTTCAATAAATCCTTTAGATAGATAAGACAAAGTGATACAGCTCCTTTAGGAAGAAACAAACAGCTTTCAGTGGGGGAGGTTTTTTTTTTAAGTATTTTTATTTTCAAATGAGGGGAAAAAAGCCACAAAGACTTTAACCTTTAAATAATTTGCTGAGATGTCATTTGAAATGGTGTTCTATGAGTGTGTCTTCTTCATGGTGGCTTTTTATTGATCAGTATTCATGAGATTTTAACAGTGTGGTAGAAAGAAAGACCTTAAATGGCCTATACATGACAGTTTTCTGAAAACTTCATATATGCAAGTAAATGTTTTTAATGGATCGATTAAATTTTTCTTCCAAAATGCTTTACAAAATAACTTTTTTGTTACTGTTTTTACAAAGGATAGTTACTTGTGGGAATATTTTACCAGTGTTATAATCATTATAATTGATATCAGTTTGATATATCATTCTTAGAGTAACTCATTATTTCTCAAGAATAAATGGATATAAGCAATGTTTCCAGTACATTATTGTGATTGCTGTTGAACTTAAATTTAATTCTAGTGACTATTATTATTAGAGTTTGTAAAAGTAAAATTAGAAAATATTGGTTTGGTAAATGTTTCTTAATAAGGGGTTACTGAAAAGTGGCTCGTTTTAAGAAGAGGATATTTCCCTGAAGTTATGCATCCTGGATGAAAGAAGAAACTTGTCCCCAATTAAAGCATTGATGGAGTTCACAACACATCTAATTGGATTGATGTACCAAACCCATTTATACAGTTTACTGCCTATTGATGGGTTGGTGACTACTGAGATTAGCTTGTTAACATCACATTTTGAAAAAGAATTGCAGGTATTCTCTATAGTTGATTTAATGAACAGTCAGAAACTTGGTCACTAATTCATGAAACAAAAATCAGTATATATGTAAATGTAATTTTTTTTTGTTTTCTTCCATTTTGTCTACATGGATAGAATTATGTTTTGACAGTTTTGCTATAAACTACTTGATGGATCACAATATATCACTATCACCACTAATTACCACATTTTGATTAATCTTACATACTTTGGTGAATACATTTTGCTGTATGCAATATGTCTGTATGCAATATGTCACTATATTGATAAACAGTAATTATAGACATAAAGACACCTGAACTTGAAATTATCATGAAAAATGTTATTAAGAATTATGTGAAACCAAATGTTTGTTTATCTAGACATACTTGCCAGCAAAGAAAGCAATTAAAAGTAGCTGCAGAGTAAGAGGCTAACCTTCGTTAAACGTGGTTTTAAGATTGTTACAGAACTTGTGGTGATGATAACATGGTGTCTTGGAGGATGTTAACAACTGTAGCAGAGTGTTAATTAAGAATGATGTAATCTGCAGCTCAGAATTATTAGTATCATATGTTAGTTTAGCTGGACAGGAGCAAAACCTAGTTTCAGTTATGATGAGGGCTCAAGTTGTATTTATAGTGGAAAGATTAACATTTTATTTTTATGCTGTTCCTGAGACAATTTAAAAATCCTGAATGAAATACAGTCAAATGTAAACATCAAGTCCCTAGCTCATTTACATATGTGCCAGATTTCCAAACTGATTGCTGTTTGAACCTAATCTGTCATTGCTGGCTGCATTAGCTACAACAAACATTACATTTACATATTGATTTCTTATTTTGTTTTAGTGTAAATAATCCATAATTATAGTAAATTTGGTCTTTTGTTGACAAGAGCTCATATGACTCTGTAAGTTTAGAATGGAAATTTAAATTGCCATGTGTGATGCTTTTTAATTTAAAATCTTGATGTATCTGAAAGGATAAAAAGATCACTGTAGATCATAAAATATTCCCAGAAACAAAAAGAACATTTTGTAGGGCCTTTTGGAAAGATATAAATTATAAAGTATTAATGAAAAATTCAATAGCATATTCCAAGATTATTTACATTTTTCTAATAAAGATTCACAGTAATTTGAAAGAAATTACTGTTTTTGCTTCAAATTCAGGTCATATTTAAAAAATAAAATCACTGGAAATGAACCCTCTAAGCCTATTATTTTTTACTGATATTTTTGTTTAAAATATCTAGTACAAGAAAAGAAATAGCATACACACATAGCAGGATTGAAACAGGAGATATTTTTGATCCCTATATTGGTGTTGATGCTTTACTTATTGTAACTACATACACAGCATTGATTTGAGAAGTATGATTTCATTGGCAACAAACCATATGTGTCAGTGGAAATATAGTATTATTAACTAGCAGTGGCAACAAATCCATGGTTTCCATTTACATTGATTAAAAAGCATGTTGTATTTTTGAAGTTAAAAATATGGGACCCGGGCGCCTGGGTGGCTCAGTTGGTTAAGCGACTGCCTTCGGCTCAGGTCATGATCCTGGAGTCCCGGGATCGAGTCCCGCATCGGGCTCCCTGCTCAGCAGGGAGTCTGCTTCTCCCTCTGACCCTCCCCCCTCTCATGCTCTCTGTCTCTCATTCTCTCTCTCAAATAAAAAAAAAAAAAAAAAAAAAAATATATCAATTATAAAAGAAAAAATATGGGACCCGGGGTGTCTGTGTGGCTCAGGTCATGATCCCGGCCGGGGTCCTGGAATTGAGCCCCCCCCCCCCGCTTACTCTGTCACTCTCTCCCTCTATCTCAAATAAATAAATAAATAAAATCTTAAAAAAAAAATGGGACCCAGGGCACCTGGGTGGCTTAGTCGTTAAGTGTCTGCCTTTGGCTCAGGTCATGATCCCAGGGTCCTGGGAGCAAGCCCCGCATCAGGCTCCCTGCTCAGCGGGAATCCTGCTTCTCCCTCTCTCACTCCCCTTGCTGTGTTCCTTCCCTCGCTGTGTCTCTCTCTGTCAAATAAATAAATAAAATCTTAAAAAATAAATACATAAATAAAATAAAAAATGGGACCCATTTAATTGCAAGAATGGTAGCTATCAGATTGTTCAAGTATTTCTTTTCATGGTTTACATTTTTATAGATATATAATTTACGTACAATAAATGCACAATTGTTTTTTGCAAATTTATTTACAATTAAAAAATTTTTTTATTTGAGTGTAGTTGACACACAATGTTACATTAGTTTCAGGCATACAACATAGTGATTCCACAAGTTTATACATTATGCTATGCTCACCACAAGTGTAGCTACTGTCTGTCACCATACAATGCTATTACAATATCATTGACTATATTCCTTACACTGTGCTTTTTATTTCTGTGACTTATTCTATAACTGAAAGCCTATATCTCCTACTCCCTTTAACCCATACCCCAACCAAAAATGCACAGTTCTTAAGTTTCTCCTAGTTACAAGAGTTTTGACAAAAACATATGGTTTTCTACCATGGATTTTAATGAGTGAGATTCTAATTTGGATGTGTGTGTGTGTGTGTGTGTGTGTGTATATATGATTAACAGCCATTTAGAAGCTTATGCACAACTGATAGCAGTTGTTTACATGGTGCTATGAGTACAGAAACTCTAAAAGCCCTTACATTAGTTAACTCAGGCTGCTATAACAAAATACCATAGACTGGGTGGCTTAAACGACAGACATTATTTCTCACAGTTCTGAGGCTGGGAAGTTCAAGATCAAGGTACTGGCAGATATGGTTCCTGGTGAGAGCCCTCTTCCTGGCTTGTAGATGGTTGCCTTGCTGTGTCCTCACTTGGCAGAGAGAGAAAAATCTCTGGTCTCTCTTCCTCTTCTTTTAAGGACACTAATCCCATAATGGGCCCTACCCTCATGATTTAGCTAAATTTAACCTTCCAAAGGCCCTACCTGCAAATACCATCACATTGGGGATTAGGCTTTCAGCTTGTGAATTTAGCAGGCTCAAGGGATAGGGGAGGAAGGGTGGGACACAAACTTGCAGTCCATAAGAGCCCTGAAACCTGTCTCAATTTGTTGTGCTTCCTAGTTTGGTTGTTTAATCTTGATGGATTTATACTTTTATAACAGTGTTTCCCTTGGAACTGGTAACTAAGGCCAGTGTAGCCTGGCAAAATCTGCTAGCTGAAGAATTTAAGAGGGAATTCCTGATTCAAGGATTGCTGGAAAGGAAATCCTTAAATTACTGTTACTATCCTTGATTCAGGATAGCCTGCCTACTACTGTGCTGCCCTGTGAAATGGGCCTGCTGCTATTTGGCAGGAAGAAAGCCATTCGTCTTAATCAGGAATTAACAACAGGTATATAGTTACATGATGATCAAATGATTGTTTCACTACCATAATGCAGCCTTAAGTTAACCTTGAAAAATCACTGCATCATACATATTAAATAGCCATGTGCTTTCTGCATAAGTGAATTACTAAAGTGCTCTCTCAATGTGAAATAAACTCAGTCAAGACAGTAGACTGTTACATTTATTTCATAATGTTGCTTTTATCAATACTTGATCCATAGAGGCTAATAATTTATGGCTTTTTATGTCCACATGTATAAAAATGTATGTAGCTTCAGATTTATTTATTGGGGCCTATGTGTTAAAATTTGCTATACATTATTTTTCCCTTATTAAAAAAAGCTAGGGGGGAATATAAAATGTGTTAAACTAATCCAGTGAATTAAAATGAAACTGGTACCTATTAGAAGACAGATATTTTATAGATGACCTCTTGATTTCTGATAAATATTCATAGTTAAATTGGAATAGGATCTCCCCAGGCAGAGGTGGACATTCTGTTAATGAAAGGGCACTAGAAGTGTAAGACTTCTGGACAAAAAAGAAAGCAGAGAAGGGATGTTCTACCAGAACTATTTCTAGAATTGTGTTGGTGACTTCAATATTAATGCTTAGTTATAATACTGAGAATTTTAAGGGAGTGGCTGGCCTTCTTTTCCTTCCTTCCTTCCTATAATTCCCTCTTTTGTATCCTCCCCCCCAATTGTAAAGATTTTATTATTTATTTATTTATTTAATTTATTTATTTAGAGGGGGAGAGTGGGAGGAGGAACAGAGGGAGAGGGAGAGAGAGAGAATCCCAAGCAGACTCTATGCTGAGCATGGAGCCCAGTGCGGGGCTTGATCCTGTGACCCCGAGACCATGACCTGAGCTGAAATCAAGAGTCAAAGGCTCAACTGACTGAGCCACCCAGGCTCCTACCCCCCCACCATTCCCCGCCAATTTTAAAATGAAGAAACTGGCTAGGGGAGTTATGAGATGGTATATATGAAAATATCTAACGCTTTATCTACTAATTGCTTAAAAATGTTAATGTTCATTGTAATATCATGTAGTGTATTATATTTTTTGCACATAGCCACTAGCTTTAAGCTTGGAACAACGTATGTGATTCTTATTACAATTTGAACGTTAATTTCACTCTGAGTTTGAAGGTAGACTAATGGTAAGTATTAACAGCCCTTGTCTGTTTATAGAAACAAAATCATCGTTTTTTTAAGATTTTATTTATTTATTTGAGAGAGAGAGAGAGAGAGGGAGCACGTAAGAGCGGGGGGAGGGACAAAGGGAGAGAGAGAAGCACACTCACCGCTGAGCAGGGAGCCCGATTCGGGGCTCCATCCCAGGACCCTGAGATCATGACCTGAGCTGAAGGCAGATGCTTAACCGACTGAGCCACCCAGGCACCCCCAAAATCATCTTCTTGTTGGTAAATGCACATGTTCTAACTGAAAGGAAAATCATGATGAAGAATAAAAAATTAAAAACCTTACAGGGAGGAGAGAATAGATATTCTATTGAAACCATTTCTTGCTATGGGTTAAAATTCAAACTGTTTTTAAAAAGGTGTACATTTGCCTACACCTTTCCTTCTCCCTCTAATTGAAGAGAAAACATGCTATTAAAAAAAAAAATCATTTCATGGTATTTCTCACCTACCCACTTTGGTTGGCAGTCGTCCTCAGAGCTACTCTAAAGGTCAAAAGTTGAAGTAGCATGAATGACTTTGCATTTTAAAAGAGAGACTGCTTGAAGGTGGATTATCTGAGGCTAACTATCCTAATCAACCTTTAGAAGACACTTAGAAAATTGCTCCTAGGTGCGGTAACAGGTGAGGACTCAATTCATTTTGCTAAGTTGCAGCTAGAATCAGTTGCCTAGATAATATTTTAGCAAGTCTTTGCAAATTATGCCAATCACCACAGTAAATTCTTTTTTTTTTTTTTTTTTTTTTAAAGATTTTATTTATTTTCTTGACAGAGAGAGACATAGCGAGAGCAGGAACACAAGCAGGGGGAGTGGGAGAGGGAGAAGCAGGCTTCCCGCAGAGCGGGGAGCCCGATGTGGGACTCGATCCCAGGACCCTGGGATCATGACCTGAGCCGAAGGCAGACGCTTAACGACTGAGCCACCCAGGCGCCCCACCACAGTAAATTCTTTACAGCTTTCACCCCTATTTCATTTCAGTCCCCCCCCCGCCAAAAGAAAAACCCCTCAGAAAACCAAGAAACAAAACTACTCAGTTTACATGCCAGCTTCTGTGGAAAGCCTCTGTGGTTAAATTTAGCTATTCTTCCTTTTTATTTACATAGCACCCTGGGAGAAGTGGTATTAGAGTTCTTAGCAAACAGTACCAAAGATGAGTTGTAAGTTTGCTTGTCTCCCAGTCTCTCAATAAACTCAATGAAGGCAGAACTGTGATTTTATTGGGTTCCCTTCCCCAGTACCTGGAGGACAAATCCTGAGTTAGACCTGGGTCACTGTTACTTATTTTGTGTGTGTCATTAGGCAAGTAGTGTAACATCAGTTTTCTCATCTGTAAAATGGAAAATGATAATCATAACTTCATAAAGTTGACATGAAGTTCTTAATGCCTGATACATAGTAGCACTCATTAAAGATTAGCCATCATTGTTAATGGCTAAGTAAATGAGTCAGGCTGGAGTCTGAGGTCACAGATAATACCCTCAGCTTACTCCTCCAGATGAACCATTCTTACAAGGAACATGAATGTGGTATAGCAACCCCAAGCAAGACCTGTGTAAAAAAGAACGCTGTGAGTCTGGATAACATTAGGCATAATATACAATTATGTTCAGTGCATCAAAAAGATGTTTCATTCTTATTGTAAGATTTTAAAGTATGGGTACCCTTCAAAAGTGTTCTGTTTTCAGTAATTTATATGATAGGCCACCTTAAAACTTATATGCAATAAAAATTCCCACTTGGCTTTCTAAAATTTAATATTCATAGTTCTATGAAGGATTATTATCCTTTTTCTGAAGAGGAAATTGAGAATTTACAGAATAATTAAGTACCTAAAATGGGGCCTTATGTGGTAGACATTCAGCAAATATGTTGAATGTATGATTGACTTTTCAAAATCAAACAACTAGCAAGTAGTGGAGCAGGGACTCAAATCTGGCTCTGTGACCTTTGAGCAGTTTAAAGCTATAAATATTTTCTCTTGCCAACTTACCCTCTGCCAGGACTATTGAGAAATTGTAGAACTAGACTAACGTGATTTTTTTCTTTAGAGAGGGGCAGAAAGAGAGGGAGAGACAGAATCTTAAGCAGACTCTGCGCCCAGTGTGGAGCCTGACACAGGGCTCAGTCTCAAGACCCTGAGATCATGACCTGAGCTGAAATCAAGAGTTAGACACTTAACCGGCATCTGAGCCACCCAGATGCCCCAAAGGTGATGTTCTTCTAAAGTAGTCTGGCAGTTAATGCTGGTCCTGGCAAACCTTTTTGCAAAGTTGTTGTACAAGTCTGCCAGTCAATATCAAGAAACATATCTAAGGAATTATATAAAAGCAAGCACTGAAAGTATTAAACATATGTGTAGATCCATATGTAAAGATAAAGGAGGATCTATATAATAAGACTTAACGGAATTCTGAGCTTCTTAGCCTTGCATGTGAAGCCCCCATAATGGTGGTCTTTAATTTTTTAAAGTTTTCTTTTTCACAAATCCTTCTTCACATTTCCTTATACTTCCTCCTCATTGCTTTCTACATCTTTCTCTATGTTTTCCAGTCTCTGTCTCTGCTCAAACTAGTCTATGCCTGAAATCATCCTCCATATCTACTTGTCAAATTACTATCCATTCTTCACATTACTCCAGAGTACTGTCTCCTTTCTTCACAATCTTCACATGTCTTTTAAATTCTGTGAATAGTCTGTCTTGACTGTTACAAATAATAGGAATCAAATAATTATAGGAAAAATGAATGACTTGTGAACTCCTAGCAGGTAGGAGTCTTATTCATCTTTGTATCCCCAAAGCACCCTAGCCATTTGGGAGATAGGATACTGATGTGTAAAGAACATAGAATGAAATATAGTTTAGAAACTTGTTTCATCTTTCTGTACTGCATGACCTTGGGCAATTACTTAACCTTTCTGAACCACAATTTTGTGAATAAAATGGCAAAAAATATGCAGTTATATGCAGTTCAGAATATGCAAAACTATTCCTTAATTGTGTATAGGATTCGATTGAATCACTTTTGAATATGCTGGTTGCCAAGGGAAATACTGATGAGTAATAAGATATTTATCCTCAAAAGGCTTATAGTCTTGAATTAAGGACTTCCACACATGAAACAAAGCAAACTATACAGAACATGCTATAATTATTAAATGAATTATATGATAAAAGAATTCAGAGAAGAGGGAGTCTATAATAAATACAAATGGTAGGCCATGAGGTAGCCTGAAAGCTGTGCAGTGTTGGTGGGGTAGCTGCGAAAGGGGATGAGAACAACATGAACAGAGATTGAATTGAGTGTAGTGTGATGTTTTTGACATGAGAAGTTAGCCAAGCTTTAGAGCAAAAGCCAAATTTTGTAGAATAGTTGTGAAAGGCCCTGAAATTCCAAGTAGGCTTTCCATTACTTGCCACTTTTGACCCCAAATTCATTTAATATACAGATATTGAACATTGACCCAACCTACTGTTTGGGCCTCATTACACTCCTCCCACACACCCTTCATTGTGGTCATAATGAACTTTTCACAATTTCCTGAACACTGATTTTTTCTGACCTTACTGTACTTAATGTCTCAGCATCACTTGGCATAATTACTCATGCTCTCCTAATTGAAACAGTTACTTATACTAGACTTTCTTGGTCTTTCTCTTATCTCACTGACCATTTATCAATCTCCTTTGCTCTGACTCCTCTTCCTCTGCTTGATTTCAAATGATTGGAATGCCCAGGGCTCCATCCTGGCCTCTCTCCTTTTCTCTAAGCAACCTATTTCTCTAGGTTATTTCTTTTGCCCACAAAATCTAAATATGGTTAGTGTGCTATGAACTCTCCTGCTCTTGAGCTGTCTTTGTTGACCTTTACCTCTGTACAGATGTACATGATACCTCTTTTTGGATATCTAATGGGCATCTTAAACTTAATATATCCAAAACTTCACTCTCAGTTTCCCCACCCAACCTGTTCCTACCCCAGTTTTCCTTGTTAAATCCAATTCCACCCTTCCATTTGCTTAGGCCAGAAACTTGGGGTTATGTTTTTCTCTCATTCCATTTGTAATTTGTCTGGCTTCTACCTCTAAAAGATACCTGAACCTGACAACACTTCACCCTCTTTGCCTCTACTACCCTAGTCCAAGTCACCACCACTTCTTGCCAGGACTAGCCTCCTAAGTCTCCTAGCTCTCCCTGCCTTTACTCTTTCTTCACCGTAGCCTAAGCAGCCGGAATAATATTGTATACATGTAAATGTGAGTCAGTTCTTAACTATTTCCCTGTGTAAAACCTCCAGTGGCTTTCCGTTGCAATTACTATAAATATCAAGTTCTTTACTATGGTCTGCAAGGACCTACATGATCAGACTACTGCTATCTCTTTCTTATCATAGCAGCCTCAACTTAAATGGCACTTCCTCAGAGATGCCTTTCCTAACTATTCTGTTGAAAATAACTCCCTTCACCCTGCCCCTCTGTTACCTTTTTAATTGTAATCCTGTTTTATTTACTTCACAGCACTTAGTATTCTCTCAAATTACTTACTCATTTATTTGGTTATTGTCTGTCTCCTTTACTGGAATGTAAGTTTCATGAAAGCAGGGATCATGTTTTTCTTGTTCACTACTGTATCCCTAGCAGCTAGAACAATGTCATAAATATACGTAGGTGCTCAATAAATACATGTTAACTGAGTGAATGAACATGCTGTGTTCTTCCACTTATTATTTCCTTGTCTAAAAAGTGCCACCCTTCTTTCTTCCCCAAACGAAGCAAAAATTTCATGCCTTCCAAATGACAAAGCTCCTATTTACCTAACTTCGTATTTCAACATATTTTTCTTCCCCTCTGAAGCTTTCCCTAACCATTTCCCTCTTTCTCAGTTGTACCTATTACATTTTACTCTGGCTGTTTATCTATCTGTCTACCCTTCTTAGATTGTGAAGTTTTTTATGGACAGACCTATGTATTTGGGTTGGTTTCCTTAGCACATGGAATAATGCAAGGCATTGACTTAATGTTGATAAATACATGACTCAACATCAAAATCTTAACCCCATAGTAGTTTTCCAGAAAGTAACATTGCTTTCTGAGATACAAAGATGGATAAGACTCTTGCCTTCTGGAAATTCACAATTTGTTCATTGTTCAATAAATATTTACCTACAGTGTGACAGGCATTATGCTTAACTGCTAAGGATACAGTGACAAAGCTTCCTGCCTAAAGAAACTCTATTTTAGTTGGGTATTATTTCCTTTGATTTTGATCAATAATATTTCATGCTGTATATTGGTGTTTCCTAGGTATTTTTAGTCTGTAATTAACCTGGGAACTCTATGGGAGACAATGGGAGAGACAGATTAACTACCTAATCCTAATCTTATGTTGCATGTATGTTATCGCATAGTTACAGAATAGCAAAGGAGGAGTAATGGAGGCCAGAACTGTGTAGCACACCCAAATTGTTTTCCCAATTCTGCAAGCATGGCACAATTATACTCAAGGCTGCCAGTATAGATTATTCATACATAACAGTGGCAGATTTTTATTTTCAATGTTGATAGTGCTTTTTAATATTGTCATAAACAAATAGAACCATGACTAATGTTTCTTAATTTATGTGGTTAATTTCATTTACTCTTCATGGTTCTGACGCATTTCTAACATTTTGGTTAATGTTGCTCTGAATTCTCCAATTTCTAAATTCTGTGTATTCCTGAGTCCTAAGTGAAAGCACAAATATTTTGAAGGAATTTTGATATAGCAGGTAAAGTTCTGGAGATTTCAGTATTTTCTGAATTTTGACTGAAACCATATTTCTATTCTTATACAGCATTCATGAGTATAAACAATATTTTATATTTCTGTTCTTCTAAAACACCTATTTCACTTGGATTTGAACCACAGTCTTTGAATATACATCTTAGTAGCATATTTGGAGTTTTATATAATTGAAAAAATTTGGTTCTCTTAGAGGAAGTACATATGCAGACAATAGTATATGACTTCTAGAAAATTCTTATGTATGCAAAGTGTTTAGAATTGAAGTTTAAAAACACCTTGGTAGAGAAGGAGTTAACAGGTTAGCTCCCCTTGGTTGCTCTCAGCATGCTCTCTTGCCTTTAGGAGCTGAAAAGATGATAACATTGGGCCCGGACATGCCTGTGTGGAGGTTGTGGTACTCCTGGGGTTTTTGCAGCTAGCTGTAAAGCAAGCTAGAACATGTTCATCTCAGAGTTCCTTGTTTTTCTTTCAACCCTTTCAGTGCCCTGCAGGAGTCATTAAATCAAAACTTCATGCTGATCATCACCCACCGAGAAGTCCAGCGGGAGTACAACCTGAACTTCTCAGGAAGCAGTACCATTCAAGAGGTGAGTTATGTCTCACAGCTAAGGAATAAAGGTAGCTCATTATAGCTAATGTTGACCCTGTTAAAGAGGGCTTATCTGTTCTAGTTGGAAACTCTCTTTATGTTTCATTATTGGGTTCTTAATTTTAATTAACTGGAGCATCAATGATTACTGTAGATCTATTTAATGACTTGACCCAGAAAGATAGATGTTATAAATGAGAGCTCTTGATAACTCTTAAAATAGTCAACTTAAAACCTTGCTTAAAAATAATTCATTGTTATATAATGTATTTTACCGTTTTATAGTAATAGTTAAAAATATTAATTTGGAAATTGTTGACAGCATGCATTTTCGAATATGCCTATATTTTATTTGAAAGGTTGCTCTCAAATGTATTATTTATAATGTGTACCCTGCCTTTTTCCAAAAGGAGTTTGAGGAGGCTTTTCTTTAGTAGCTCAATCCCAACATTAGGCAATATTCGTGAGATGCTGTTGGAGACTGTCAGTCTTTAGCTTAGAATATCTGAGATATAGTGTCAATATTTTCTTCAATGTGGCCAACCAGGGCCACTGTTTCAAAAAAGAACCGCCCCCAAGAGAGAAAAGGTACCTTTTTGCCTGTGGCCCCACCCACTTAAAAGCCAGTAATTTATCTCCATCTGGGTAAAATGTATAAGGCTTTGACAGGATTGTGTTTAGAAACACTGAAATGACGATTATGACAGTTACGTCTTGTTAATTGTGAAGACAACCATCATTTGTCTACTGATATTTTTATAAAGATAATTATGCTTAATCTTGGATTATTTCATAAATTTTTTCTTGGTCTACATTGTTTAAGATAATTATTAATGTCATATTGAAAGAATGAGTTGTTCTCACCTAATCATTTTACAGACGTATATGAATTGTTTTAGTAGTGGTTAGACTATTAATGGTTTCCTTTTTGGATGTTTTGTCAATGAATTTCAACTTCTGAATTTGCCATAAGTAGCTCATTGTTTAAAGTTTATTTTCTCTGTTTATCACTTGAATAGTTTGTTGACTAGTAACTAAAATCTTTAAAATTTTTCTTGGCCCCTACTTTGAATCATAAGTTTGAATTATTTGATTTTTTTTCCAGAATTTTAAGTGTATTAATTGGCATTTCATTTTAACCTCTATAATGGGTGTTCTAGTCTCTAAATTTTCAATTCCTTGGAGAATCATTGTTGCTTTTACTTTAGAAATAATGTTTAACTATGGCTCTATAGCAGATTTATTCTGGTAACTTCATGGTAGTAAAATTTAAATTACATATTGGATGTAATTAAATAAGGAAATTTAGTTTCAAAACAACTCCATTTTAATCAAGAAAAGCAAAAATAATACAAAGTAAATTTCATTTTGTTGTTGATTTACTTTTTTAAATTGAAGACTAGTACAATGCTTGATGGATAAATATACACTGCTGTATTTATTTTCTGATTGAAATTTTTATAGCCAAAATTTTTTACCTTTTTTTTTTACATTTTTTTTAACATTTCTCTAGTTTAAGTGTGTTTCAACTTTCTCCCACAAGAGGGCAGAAAGGACTATTAAACTGATAGTCTAAAAATGTCATTCAGTGTTTTCAAATTAGCTTCTCTTATATTAACAAAAAGGAGCATAATGGCCAAGTTATTGTTTGATTTACAGATAATTGGCATATTGCAGGGAGGAGACTTAATTTCACCCTTTTAAATTAAACAGGGAGATTTAAAAAGACATAAAATATTCATTAATGTTCGGTGATTATAAAGTAGTGGCATATATTTATTTTGCCTTTATTACTGTTTCGATGGGAAAATACTGCAAATATTTCCGAAATCGAGTTGGCCATACTGACAAGTTGAAATGTTTAAGCAGCGTTAATGCAATCTGCTCACACCTGATATCCTATGCAGAATGATTCAAAATGACTACATCAATTATTAAAAGAAATATTTAAAATTCTGTAAATGTGCCATTGTGCGCCACAGTTGGCTGAAACTGTTCTCCATGGCCTGCTATTTAGATTATCCAATATATTTTAAGCTTCAAGGACTTGAAAACAGTAAACCTTTTTCATACCATTTTCTAAATGAAAAATGTCCCAGAAATATTTTTGCAAAGACAGATATTCTTGTGTATTTCTTCACAAGAGTTTGGTTTCTTCTTTTTCTTTTTTCTCCCCCCACCTTTTAAGTTTATTTAAAATAATATTTTGAAATTCTAGGTGCCAGGACAAAATAAACGCAATTTCTAGTATCAGTGCTTTTTGTGAGTAGACAGGTACATGGAAGCTCCTTTATTCTGTACAATTTAGTAAAAAAGAATATAGGATTATAGTCTCTGGGCCTAGGATCACACTCTGTAGGCCTAGTTCTAAGACTTTTCTTCTTCAACTTATGGAATATTTGGGGGCTTGGGGGTGGTTCGGGAGGAATAGTTGCTCTTATGCTACAGCCATGCAACCCACAGTGACACTTAAGTATGTCCTTTTTTGTTGTGTGATTGAAAGTCAGTTTGCAACACAATAAAAATACAATGTCAATATGATTTTGCAGTATGGTTTGATAAATGTTAGAATTTTTGCTATTAATATGGAAGCTTAATGATGCCATATATCTTAAATTATAAATTAATTTCTGTCATCAGTTTCAGAAATCTCTTTTCAGTGTTGTTTAATAGTTCCAAGAATGAATTCTAACCAATATATGAGGGAAAGGAAGAAAAAAACACCTGATTTTTTTCCAGGGTAGGAGTATATTATTTTTGTTATAGATGAAAAAACAGCCCATTTTTTGCTGTTTTTAAATTTTGAAAGCCTTGCGTATATAAAAAAAAAAAAGCTTTTGTAATATTTTTCCCCCGGAGACAAATTTGTATTAAATGAAATAGTGTTGAAAAGGCACTATGATTTCAACTTTATTTAGACAAAATACATTTTTTAAAATACTGAATTAGAAAATAGAACTTAGATGCAGTTTGAATTTCAAATAAACTCTTCAGTGACCATATGTTCATGCAAGTTAGTGGTGATAAACCGTAGTTGTGCAAGTGTTTGTTCATTCTGGCTCTGTGGTCTCTTGCCTCACAATGCATGACTTATGTCCTTTGGGTGCTCTAGATTTTAATTTAAGCTAGTTAGATATTGAGGGTTTTTTTAAACTCTTTACAAATCATTCCACTTACATTATCCTTCTACTTGAGGAAAAGGCAATGATAGTATAAAAAGGTCAGTGTGGAAAGTTGCAAGTAGTCCTAGAATAAAAATCCTTTCTCTTTTTCCATTTCAACAAATCGTTTATGAAATTATCAGATAATATGACAATTACTTTGTGACAGCCATCTTTCCACCTTTTTGGGTCCTGAAGTAGCTGCTTGCCACACTTTAAAACAGTGAATTTCTTTGAAAATTTAAACAAGCTTACCTTATTTTAATGAATTTTCTACACTGAGAATTCAGATTTTTAAACAGTCAATTATACAGATTCTAGTAATACTGTCTAATACTATTAAAATCTGTGATTACAAATGCACTTGGGATTGGTTAAATTAAGGGAAAAAAGATTGATTTGCCTAGTGCAAATCCTAAACCCAGGTGTGGAAAAGGATATGAAGTCCCTGAAATCAAGCCAACTTTTCTTGGAAACCAATTCTTTGTTGTCTATATTACTATTGCAAAAGCTTCTATTAGGCAGAATACCCACTTTTCTTTGCCGATGTCATACAAACTTAAGGAATACACACATGACCCAGAATAACAATAATAAGAAAACTAAATATTTTTGGTATGGAATCATGGAGTATTACTTATCTGTTATAGCGAGAAGCATGATAAATAGCTATTGGAATTATTTAAATTCTCTTCCAAGTTTCACTTTACCCTAGAATTCTCACTGTTCTTATTAATGTTGATTTAGCTCTTAAGGGGAATGAAAGGGGAAAATTGATGACCTATAAAGATATAGCTTGCATAAAATAGTAAAACATTTCACTACTAATATTAGTGATTGTCAAGTGAGAAGCCAGTAGTTTGAATTAGCAACAAGAAGTGAACTAAATATATAAATCATACCAGTCTTTAAAAATAATCTTGGCTAAATAATTGTGAAATCATGAGGCTAGTTCTGATTCTGCAAATTTGAAACTTGGGTTGGGTTTTGTGCCTATTTTTCTATTTGCTACTTTCTGAACTTGCTTGATTAACATATATTTCAAACTCTTCTCCTTTGATGCTAGAGATCATTAACAGTATTAAATATGTAGTTTTTTAGAGATTGTACTAATAAACAATTTTCTGGTATTGGGTTGACCATAACTGCTTAACTAACATGCCCTTTCTGTAAATGTTTTAGGTATAGTTGTTTTTTGTTTGTTTTGTTTTGTTTTTTTGTTTGTTTGTTTTCCAGTTTAGAGAGGGCGGGGGTGCTGGCACAGAACTGAAGAGTAGACTAGCTGAGAATGTGCATATGCAAGAGGGTAAATTAAATTGTGTGCTTATTTAATTAAAAGTTTAAGTGGTTTATAAATTTACTTCAAGATAAACGGCATATATAAACTCAATTAGAATGAACCCATTTTAATTAGCATATATCATAGTTTGATTTTTTAAAATTTGAAATCACAAATGACATCTTAGCAAGAATGAAAGCGATATAATTTCTTAAGCAATCGGGCAATGAATTCAAGCCTTTATTCAGCTTTGAGAAAAGGACATTATGAGTTTCTTTTAAATATGCGTGTATAGTATTAGTTTCAAGTTGAAATTTATAATCTGTTGAAGTCATACCACTTTAAGTGAACAAATTGCTAATGATCATTTTATAAATATTGAGGTTACCTGTTATTCCTAGTAAATCATCCCCTTAGGAAATAAGTTTAAGTAATATTTACAATGCAGCCATTTGGAACTGACAAGTCTTTTTCTCTCCCCAAAAGTATTTTAGAATAATCTCTCTGGGAAAATTTTTTTTTTAAGCCCATGTAAGTATTTCTTCACCTACTTTTCAAGAGGATAGAAACAATGAAATTTTGTTAAGAATTAAGGGCAATGCTTTGGTCCTTTGTTACTTAAGATATGTGTATCCTAACATCTGCTTAGCTGACCATGTTTCATAATCTGTGATTTGTGTGTTGGTAGTTTTGAAATGTCTGGGTTAAGAGAAATTATGTTCAGTTATCAGAAACTAATAAACATAAGACATTTTTATATGCAAGAAAAGGCAGAGAGTAAATAATTGCACTGGTGACCAATACTGTAATAATCCTGTTTTACAATATGCACTTGACAGGTTGTAATAGTGCTAATTGAAGAGACTAATTCACACTTGCTTCATTCTATTCAAAGGCAAAATCAGCAGCTTGTTTTGCTTTTGACCAGATGGTCCTCATGAACACCTACTGTGCACTTTAAGTGCTTTACTAGAATTACAAAGGCTGGGGGCTGCGTTCGACTCCAAATGATTGGAGAAGAGAGAGGGAGACAGAGAGAGAGAGAGGGGGAAAAAAACCCCTCTGTGCTCAATGGATTTGGTGCAAGTAAATTAATTCTAGTGGACCCATTACACACTGAGCCCCCTTTTCAAAGCTCTGAGCCTCCTCGCTTGCTCTGTAGCAATGAGAAAGAGAAAGAGAAAGGCAGATTACTGCAAACAGAAATAAAAAAAAGGGCTATGAAAGGGAGAAAAGAGGCCTTGAAGCCTTTCATATCATTTGAGTTTTTCAAGTGCGTTATTTTTGGGGAGGGTGGATATATGAAAAGCCAATTGGAGTTTTTTTTGTTTTAAAGTGCGCTATTTAAGCACCATGAATATAGGCGCAAGAGCAACAGTTGACTGAGTTTACTGTGGTGAAGCTTTGTGTCCGAGGATGAATCAAATTCATTATATTCAACTCTTTGTGTTTTAACATGAATGTAGGGTTAGTTTCACAAGACTGTGTCTGTTTAGGATAATTATAATTTAATATTTTCCTTTCATAAAGTTATCACTGTAGATGTCTAAAATTTTAATCAAAGCAGATTTTGTACATTGACTTTGAAGCACCCTGACAGTTTAAAATTCAAAGGAAAGCTTTTTTAGTTTTCAAAAGAAAAGAAAGGCTCATTCTAATGGCATTGAAGCAGAGATTATTATAACTAATTAGAAGTCACACATCTGTTAGCTTTTGGTTTGTGACTTACTTATGTATTTTTTGAGTAAAATATATACTTTAAAAATATATTGCTGTTATTGAGTGAACCCAAAGGGATAAAATTCACTTAATGGGGAGCCATTTATTTGAGCCAACCATTTTTGCAAATTTCTACACGGTCCCATAAAAATATGTAGTATATTAAAGTCCATTAAATGTGAATGGAATTGTATAATTAATAACCTGAAATTGGAATACACTTCCAAACAAAATATTCTCACATAGTTCTTGTTAGGATAATTCTGATTATTAACCAAAGTTATTATGACACAACAAGAAAATTAGCTAGCCCAGATTGTGCAGATTTATAATTATCCTTAAAGCTGTTTATGTACAATTGTAATTTGGAATACTGACACTGTAAAATAATGAATTCTAAGCTATGTGGGTTAGATAAGATACAAGGGATTACATCTAGGACATGTCAATTTTGTATGTTTTTATACTTTTAAGTTTAATACTCGTGATACATTTTTGTTGCATGGTCTACTTTTGTTTGATGGCATACTGACACTAATTCAAGTGCATTTTTATTATAGTTACTAGCAAAGAATACAACAAAATCATGCCAATAATATATAACTTAAAGATAATTGTAAACAATTCATAGAGAAGACTGTTCCTAAGTTTGGCCTATCTCTTTAAATGAATGTCTAGAATTTATACTTTAAAAGGGATAAAGCACTAATAATGTTTTACATATCAATATATGTTAATTACATTCTTAGGAAATAAAATGTAGAAATGTAAAACATTTGGGTTTTATTTTTCAAAGACTTTATAATAGTAGCATGCCTTCTTTAATATTTAAAATAAAATTTGATTCATTTCCTATTAATGTCATTACTTTAGGACTTCATTCATTGAAATACAAGTTTTGAGGTGGGGAAGAATATAGGGGGAATCCCCAAAACTTCAACCAACAAAACATATAATGAAATTTATAAGCAATGAGGTGTTAATGAATTGATATCCTTTGGGAGAAAAGGATTTCTAGAAAAAATATGAATGATTAGGAAAACTTACTGAAAAATTTTTTGCAGTGGACTAAAAATGAAGGTAAGACTACTAGATTCTCTTTCTTGTAGGTACCATAAAAAGCTATCTTTAAATCTAAAACTTCAATTAGCAGACATGGTTTGACCATGACCATGCAGTCACTAACTTAGGTGGGGCTGATTCTTTGGTTTCATAGGCACCGTAGTTGGAGCCTTTCTTCTCATGAAGAAGAGTTTATTTCAGTATTAAAATATTAACCCCTAGATTCCTGAATGCCAGAGACAAGTTTCTCTCCTGTAGGGGAAGGGTTGGAAAAGGCTACAGTTTTTTTTTATAGACTTGGTAGGTACCATGTTACTTAAGCTGAGAAATATTTTAACATTTAAATATCCTCCAGCCATAAAATAAGAATAATGACCTCATTCTTCTCCCAAACCAATCCCAGAAAAAAAAAAAAAGAGAGCGAGAAAGAAGTAAATCAAAGGATGGGTAAGTGAATATAAGGTGCTCATAAACATAACCTAGATTGAGTCAAGGTATATTAAGGCCTGCATGTTGAAAATTATTTACATGTTTATCCTTACATACCAAAGATTATTTGTCCGTAACCCCTTAAACATCTGTTTATGATCATTTTTCTTTTGTCTAATGTGTCTTGTGTATGACTTAATACTATCTAGTCAAGGAGTTCTTTTTCAAACATATTTAGTATGGAAAATAAAACTTTAAAAAGATTCTATAGCTCAGTTTAGAGCTATATTACCTTATTATTACCCTCAATACATTCTTTTTTTTAAAAAAACTATTTTTAAAAGAAAAAAGACTTTAAAAGCTTGTAACAAACATTTTTTATAAATGACAAAATGTATTCCTTGCTTTGTGGTCATTGCGTGACCAGACAGTAGAGTACTGGATTGTTCTAAGGTTTTTACAGCTGCAAGGCAAAAGCATCTGTTCGTTGCAAAGCCGGCATTGTTTAATTTTGACACTGACTTTTCCATGCGTCTTGTACCAAGCACTGGATTAGATGCCACTAAGATGAAATTTGTTTTAAGTTGCTCCCAAAGTGCAGCTGTCCCCATATACGGCCTTGTAGCTTAACCAAAACAGACAGACATAGGATCAATCAGAATCTTTGTACAGGGTCACCTTACTAGGCTGGAGAGGCTCAGAGAAGGAATGTTAATGATATTTATTGTGAATAACTGCAAAATTTGTTTCCAAACTGATTTAGTGTATGTAGAAGTATATCCTTCCCCTTTTTAGGGCAACAGAACCATTTTTAAATATTAAGCTTTTAAACTGGGGTATCAAATACTATGGTGCCTATATATACACAGGCACTATTCTTCCGCATTTGATTATAAGAAAAGTGATCAGTTTATTGGTCACTAAAGTAGTAATTGACTGAAAATAAAACTCAATCTAAAATGGCTCTGCTAAAATCTTGAGAAGTGGACATTTTTATAGAATGATAATTTTTCTTTAATGTTTCAAGTGAATGAAAAATGAAAGAGCACCTCACTTCCCGGGTTTCCTGGGATTGTGTGAATTTCTACCCAGCTGGTCGAAATTGATTGATACAGGGCCAAATATTTGTCTGCCTACATTTCAAAGTCTATAATTTGCTAATGAATTGTGGTAATAATCTTTCATCATACATGAAAGATTTAGCCAAACAATTTGCTAAGTATGTATTTTGATCATAAAATTTTTGGACTTACACCAAGCTTTACATCTATTTTACAGCTTATGCATGGGGGTTGAGGGGGAACAGGGGGAGAAATAATACTGAACATGAGCACTTGATGGAAAGGGATGAAGGAATTGAGGGAAGAAGGTACTTTGGAAAAGAGTAATGCTAGGAAAGTCCTATGAGTGACAGTGGAAAACAAATTAGATTTGCACTTAGAGTACAAAATAGAATTTTTTAAATGCCAGCAGTTTTAGCCTGTGATGTCCAGAGGTATGGTATGTATCCAGGTAGATGAAGTCAAGGAAGGAATTTTTTCCTTTTTGGCTACAGCTATTCTGTACATTGATTATGGAATAATTTCCTTGAAACTTTATGCTAGAAAAGTCAAGTGCCCACAAATTAAAAGTAATTGAAGGCATAAGAATAAAAGCCAGATGTTTGTTGGGGTTGATTTAGAGACTTAAAAAAAAACAAACAGTGAAGACATAAATATGATTTGACCAATTCCAGATGAAGGTGAAAGAGGAACCTCCTAGTTAAGCTTTTGACATGACTGTGGGCATCCAAGAAAATACTTTCTCCCTCTAAAATAAAGACTGTACAAAGGACAATGGGGGCTCATATTTGTATGTGTGTGTGTGTGGGGGGGTGATATTTAGGATTAAGTATCCTCCATTTGAGAAAGTGTAAATCTTAATTATGTATTTTTGAAGAGCAGCATAGGATAGACTCCAGAGAAAGCCCAGGATTAGCCAATGGAGTGAGAGGACAAGAAAATGTTCTAAGTAAGATTCTATTGTATATCAGTAATTTCTGTTTCATTGTTAGAATTCAGGGTGCTATGACTTCTTATTTGACTGATATAGTCTGAATTGTTTTCAAGTTGTCCGTAAGGAGAATATTTAATAATATTGATAAAGTTTTCCTTGCCTTGCAGATAGGTAGTTTAAAAAAAAGCAGGTAGCTAGAAAGAGAGAAACATATTATAAAAGAGACTGGACCTTCCATTTTATAGACTTCAAAGATAAGCAGCTTTAGAATTTTTACATACCTATTGGACTTCTTGATTATGTCACATTTCCAGAGCATTATTTCTATCCACTTATCTAATTCTCTTTTCTCTGATAGAGCTAAGCCTGTTCTAAATGTTAATACAGTGAATGTCTATCCAAGATGGCACCATTGGAAACTCCTAATGCATATAGGAAAGTTAAAAGATTTCTATGTCAGACTAGAGCTTTATTTCAAATGAATTGAAATCTTGTTTTACAGTTGACTTTCTCAGGCTCTTTCCTTCTATTTTGTGATTTTTTTCTGTTTCACCAATTTGATACTTGTCATAATTCTTTTGTGAGCATAGTTACCACATTTATGATAGTGCAGTTAATATAGAAGAGATATCTATAATCATTATGAAGGAAAAAATTATCAAAACTGAGGGTTATAGAAGGGAGGGGGTGGGGGGATGGGGTAACTGGGTGATGAGTATTAAGGAGGGCATGTGTTGTGATGAGCACTGGGTGCTATATGCAACTAATGAATCGCTGAACACTACATCAAAAACTAATGATGTACTATATGTTGGCTAATTGAATATAATAATTTAAAAAATCATATTTAAATAAAATCAATTATGAGTGAGATAGTGACATTCCAGATTCTCTTGTTCACAATTTTATAAAAATTGCATTTCAAAAACATTGAAGTTATAGGTTATATATATTAAATTCAAATGTTGAATGCTGTTGCCATTTGTTTCTAGTACTTTGGATATTCTGTTATCAAAAGCACTTTACATTTACATGCCTGCCTTTGCCTGATGAAAATGTGAAGTATTTCCAACTAAGAGGTATGTTTGTAATGTCTAATAATATCAGTTAAACATCAGTTCATTTCTCTTGAATCAGGAGGTATTTCCCTTATGCTTCACATTGTAAATGAGGGAATTTTAATAAGGTGTATTTAAGGCTATTTTTTTGTGGGTGAAAATTTTTGTTGCTGATAACAGGTATGCACATGGATCACTGTGCTTGGATTTTGAAATTTCAGAAATATAGTAAAATGTCTTGTGAGTCCTAATTTCTATTGGTAATTGTAATTTCAAATATTGTGACCAATGTTTGTATATAACGAATGAGCAATATGTGGAGCATGACTCTAAAAGTGATTGATATATTAACATGCTTACATGTCATAAATTTAAATGAATGTTGATGCCTTCAAATTAGTCATCTTTGTTATTGATATATATAGTCTCTGTTGCTCAGAAGTTATTCTAGATTTCTAGGAACTGGCTTTAGAGACTATGATGCTTTTTAAAATTTTTCTTCTTGAATGACCTCACGTATGGCCAATCTTTGTCATATGAAGGGGAGAAATTGATTTGTTGAAACTGCCAAAAGTAATTGGAAGCCAGATGTTGAGAGGCAGGTGGTTATTCAATCTGGGTAGTCAAATTTTTGGTTATTCTCTCTTCTTTGAGCTTCTCCTCTCCCTGTAAATATATATCTGTCTTAGCATTTACCACACTCATTTGCAGTTATCTGTTTACTTATTTTTTCCCCCTATTAGACTAAGAGCATCTTAAGAACAGGAAAAGTATCAAATTCATCTCTTTATTTCTGGACCTACCACTGAATTTGTTAAAGAGTTGGTATGCTTAATGAATGACTGAATTAAAAAAGAATCTATAACTCAATGAGATTATTTGCATCTGAAGGCATTTGCAAAAGTGAAGTCATTCAAGGCTTTCTGAGTATTTCAAGCATTTTAAGTATTAACGTTGACATAAATAGGTACTTTCTCAAGGGGGTTATGAGAGATCTCTCTGATTTAGCTATTTAAACTCTCACTTATTTGTTAAAAATGAGACTGAGAATAGATAGTTTGCACAAAAAGTGTAAAATAAAATTCTGACTTTAAAATAGATTTATGTCATCCTTAATTTGTAATATCTGCCAGGTCATTTCTTGGTGTTTTCTTTGTAAATGAAGTTATAGCTGTTTTTTTGTTGGTTTTTTTTTTTTAATTTTTTAATTAACATATAATGTATTATTTGTTTCAGGGGTACAGGTCTGTGATTCATCAGTCCTACACAATTCACAGCGCTCACCATAGTACATACCCTCCCCAATGTCCAGCACCCAGCCACCCCATCCGTCCCACCCCCCCCCCTCCACTCCAGCAACCTCACTTTGTTTCCTGAGATTAAAAGTCTCTTATGGTTTGTCTCCCTCTCTGGTTTCATCTTGTTTCATTTTTCCCTCCCTTCCCTTATGATCCTCTGTCTTGTTTCTCAAAATCCTCATATCAGTGCGATCATATGATACTTATCTTTCTCTGACTGACTTATTTTGCTTAGCATAATAGCCTCTAGTTCCATCCACGTCATTGCAAGTTATAGCTGGTTTTTAAAAATTGTTTTCCAAATCTAGGGGATGCAATCTTACAGATTTTAATCTAACTATTTCTCAATTGGCAATTAGTTAGCTTGTGATAGTGGAAAGATCATTACACTATGGTGTATGGAATCTGAGTTCTTTTTTTTCTTATTTTAAGATTGTTTATTTATTTATTTAACAGAGAGAGAGAGATAGTGAGAGCAGGAACACAAGCAGGGGGAGTGGGAGAGGGAGAAGCAGGCTTCCCGCTGAGCAGGGAGCCGAATTTGGGGCTCGATCCCAGGACCCTGGGATCATGATGTGAGCTGAAGGCAGACGCTTAACGACTGAGCCACCCAGGCGCCTGGAGTCTGAGTTCTAATCTTCCTGCTACTAACAAGCTGCATGATCATCTAGCCCTGAGTGGCTTCATATTTCTTTTTCATTTGTATGACTTTTTCATAATGTAGAACTGCAGAAACTCAAAGTTTTTGCTGGTGAAAATATAAAATGTCTTAGAACTTTAAAGTATGCATAAAATCCCTGTGCCCCATTGAACTTGGTGTATACTTCTATTGCAGCACCTCTATTCTTTTGTTTTGTGTTTATTTTCCTTCTTATGGTAGGCTTCTTGAGGGTAGGATCTCAGTCATTTAATCTTCATATTTATAGCACTAAATGTAGTACCTAGCACCTTATAAATGATTATTAAGTGAGGAAGTATTTACATGAGTCACCATCCAGTAGCTGAAAAGAAATTGGGAAACCTGGATTCTAATATCTGATATTTTGCTTTCTTAGCTATATTAGTTTGGGTAATTCATTTAACTACTCTGGGTCTGGGTCATTTATGAAAAATAGGAAATGGTTTCAGAGGAGTTTCCTGCTTCTAAAATTTGGTCATTACGTATGAATTTAGAAATTTCGTATGTGCTTCAGTTGAACCTTGTGTGTGAGGTTGGGATGGGGGAGAGAGAACTGGTCAGTAGGTAGTCACCATGTATGTAAATATGTATATATGTCACTGTGGAATGTAAATATCCCTTTAATACTTAAGGTGTTAAGAGGTTCAAGATTGAAATAGAGGCCTCTCTTGCCATGGTGTTTGAATTGATAGAATTGAGATTTTTAATTTTTATCTTAAAGTAGACTTTAACCTTGAATACATATGATCTAACAAGACTTTAAAGGTTAGTTGCATAAACATAACAAGTCTTTCTAATATGTAAGATTTTTAAGTATTGAGATACGTAAAAGTAAATGGTAGTAGTTTAATGTCATTAGTTTCACTTGTGGTAAGTGAATTAAAATTCTATGAGAATATCAAGGCTATAAAGATAACTACCATAAGGATACACGTATAGATCAATGGAACAGAATTGGAAGTCCAGAAATAAATCCCTTACACTCAAGTTCAGTTAATTTTCAGCAAGGTTGCCATGACAGTTAAACATGGAAAGAATAGTGTTTTCAACATATGGTGCCGGGACAGCTGGATATCTACATGCAAAATGAAATTGGACTACTCTTTCACATCATATGTAAAAATTAATCAACTGGATCAAAGACCTAAATATAAAAGCTAAAACTGTAAAACTCTTAGATGAAAACATAGGAATAAATCCTTGTGACCTTGGGCTAGGTGATGGTTTCTTTAGATATGACATCAAAAAGACAAGCAACAAAAGGAAAAATAGGTAAATTGGACTTCATCAAAATTTAAAAACTTTTATGCCTCAAAAGATACCATCAGTGAAGTGAAGAAAATACTCACAGAGTGGAGGAGCATATTTCCAAATCACTTATTGATAAGAGACTTGTATCTGGAATATAAAGAACTTTTACAGCTTAACAATGAAAAGACAACCTAATTTAAAAATGGGTAAAGGATTTGAATGGATATTTCTCAAGAGAAGATATGCAGTGAGTATGCATATGAAAAGTTGCTCAACATCTTTAGTCATTAGGGAATTGCAAACCAAAACCAGAATGAGATAGCATTTCATATCACTAGGGTGGCTAGAATAAAAAGGATGACAGTAACAAGTGTTGAGAGAGAACTGGGGAGTTTTTGCATAGTGCTTCCATTAGTTTGTTCTGTTACTGTGCATGTAGTAGAAGCATATTTGAGCGTGGAATAAGTACTTCTTATGAGAATAAAGATATTAATTAGCCTGTTAGAAAAATATATTCTCTGTGAGGAAATTATCATGTATCTATAATCTAGTGGAGATCCACTAAAAGAGGGAATGGTTTTTATTTCACAGTAATTTGAATGAATTTCTACAGAGATTCTTGTAGTCAGTGATATTCTAGCTGTTGACCTTAAAGTTGTTGATTACTTCACTGAGGGGAAAGGAGAAGGAAGCTTCACATTGGGTTAGTGTTTTATACTTTTCAACTTCCTTTCCCTGCCTTACTGCATTTGATTCTTATAGCATCTGCTAGTGTCAGGCCTGCTGCATATGGCTGTGTAGGTTGAAAATGGAACCACCTGAAGCTGTGAAATACAATGGTCTTGATGAGGATGTGAATGTAGGACTTGATGAATGTAGTCACTCTTCCTTCTAGTTATATAAATAGGGGTACTGGGGCACCTGGCTGGCTCAATCGGTGGAGCATGTGACTCTTGATCTTGGGGTTGTGGGTTTGAGCCCTATGTTGGGGGAGAGATTACTTTAAAAAATAAAATCTTTGATAGATAAATAGATAAATAGGTAGATAGATAGATAGAGGTGCTGATGCAGGTTATAGGTAAGTGGTATAAGAGTCCCCAATAAAGTCATTGTTTTTTCCCATTGTATGATTTGTAGTACTTTCATTTATTTCATTTCCTAAATCTTTAATCCATTCACATTGTCTCTGAGAAATAGCCTACCTCACCCTCCTTCTGTCTCACTATGTAGACTCTTTCCTCATCTGTAAGATTAGCAGTGGTAGTATTACTTGCCTAATAGGTATTATTTATGCAAATGAAAGTGAGACAATAAACGTGAATATAACTTTAGTAACTAAAATACTTTTTATAGGAATTATTCCTCTTTCTATGTACCTCAGATTTTACTAAGTGACATTACTTGTCTCTTAATGTGCCTCACTTTTTTTTTTTTAAGATTTTATTTATTTGACACAGAGAGAGAGACAGCGAGAGCAGGAACACAAGCAAGGGGAGTGGGAGAGGGAGAAGCAGGCTTCCCACCTGCAGGGAGCCCAGTGCGGGGCTTGATCCCAGGACCCTGGGATCATGACCTGAGCCGAAGGCAGACACTTAACTACTGAGCCACCCAGGCGCCCCAGTGCCTCACTATTTTTAAAAAGGTTTCTTTAATTCTTCTCCTTCAGCTTGACTCCTTCTCTTCAAGCTGTTCAAAGACCCCTCCCCTCTCACTATATATATTTCAGGAAGACCATACTCAGCTGATAATCCTTCAGGAAATCTTCTATAATCCTCTGTCCTTTTATAGATGTAACCTCTCTTTACCTCTTCATTTTGCCCTTATATGCCACGATGTGATATTGTGCCTCATACACTCATTTATATACTTGTCCTAGCTCATTGTTCAGCTCTTTGAGGGGAGGGGGGCTATGTCCTGTTGATCTTTATGTTCTCTACAGAACCGAACAGAATGCTTTAAGAATAATAGGGGGAAAAATAATATAGAAGAAAAAGCATTTGTTGAAATTGAGTTCCATTCAGTTGTTCCAACCATAGCACTTAACATATGCATCTGTTATAGCACTTATTGGTGTTAACTGCAAAAATTTGATTGAAGTCATTAGTTGTGCTGGAGCTAACTCCTGTCAGCGCAAGAAAGCTGATTGCTAGATACTCAGGAATTTTGTGAACCTGATAAACTGTTGATAGTTTGAAATTGGCCACAGTTGGGAGTATTTACACCATGTAAATTGGCAAACTTCAAATCATGGCTTTTTGTTTTGGGAGAACCAATTTACCAGCCATCACTAGTTGTGTCTCTCTAACCCACAGTAGTCTGTGAATTCCTTCAGATTCATTTCTTTCTCAATGCCTGCCCTATGATAGGAATACTCTTTGCAGAATTAATGAATAAATAAGTGATTGAATATATCAGCTGCCTTATTCCTCTACTGTCTGACTCCTGCTGGCAGAGACTGAATTTCAGAGTCTAGTGTATTTTTTGAGATCGGAAATGGCCCATTGTCATGGTCTGCAGTTTTCTTTTTGCTTCAGAGTTTGAACCAAAAAAGGTGTCTATTGGAAATCAAGTCTATTAAACACAGATGTTTCAATAGCACAGTAAGGATGGCATTTCTGTCCATTATCACCTTGTTAAGCTACTCCTGCTATGATTTTGCTGCCTACTAAGTTTTTGGCATCCATTGCTTAACTGACTGACTCACCTTTCAGTTTCCAAGTTGGAAGCCAATAGTGTGAACCATCTCAAATTAGCTGAAAGATTTCCTTTCACGTTATAAGAGGTAACTTAACTGATTAATTCTCTCTAGTCATAGATGCTATAAATACCTACAAATGAAAATACAATGTCTTGGACCTTCAAATATTACTAAAAATAACTGTATTAAAACAACTTGAACTATTTTTCATTAATGTTACTGTCAGTTTTATTAAAAGTGACATTTATATAAAATGAAATTTAAAAATAATGTTAAGAATCATTTGGATTTTTTATTTTTTCTAAAATATCCTCCATAATCATGATACATATAAGTTTAAAAAAAATGCTGTGCTTTCTGGCCATTCCGTGTGCCATCTATAGCCATCTAAACTGAAAAATGCTTTACATTTTTAATTTCCTTTAAATTTTGAAGAAAATAAACATTATACTCAGATCTCAACACTAAGTATTAAAAGAATAGAAAGAGCAGCTTTGTGAAGTTCTGTTTTATGTTCTATACATTATATTTATGTTACTTACAGTACTTTTAAATCCCTTTCAAAAGTCTGAGATGGGAGTGCCTGGCTGGCTCAGTCTTGATATTGGGGTCGTGAGTTCAGGTCCCACGTTGAACATGGAGCTTACTGAACAAAAAAAGGGGGGGCTGAGATGTATTGAATAGGTAGCAGGTTAATTCTTGTAACTGAGGAGGTGAGTAGGCTAATCACCAACATAATTTTTTTATTTCTGAAGTTCTACTCTCACTTTACACAATAGGTTAAATATTTTGTTGGTAAAATCGAGACAGACAGAAAATGACATTACACAACATGCATATTTGTTGGTTTTATTGAAAGTGCGAAAAATTTCAAACAGTTCTAATTAGGTGCAAGTGCACTCTTATCTCTAGAGGTACATCTTTCAGTATCAGCTACTCAGTTGCATGTTGAAATTCTGTGCTGTTTGGAATTTGTGCGTTGCAGATACTGAAGATGTTTGATTCAAGAATAATAATAATGGAGGGGTGACATTTTAATAAAATCTTGCTTATTCTGTGGAAAAGTTAAGAGATAGAAGCTATTCAGAAAAATGTGAGATTCCTGTTTGGGTTAAAAATTTATAGTGTGCTAGTATTTGTTTTCAAGTGTGTGTGTGTTCCAGAATACTGTTGGATCATTTCCAGAGATTAATAGGCATTTGAAATTTATAATCAAAACATGGAAAGAATAACTACTTTTTATTTTTCAGACAAAGTTAAGGTCATCACAAATTTTGGTAGAAATGAAGCATACAACTAACTTTTCTTTTTTCAGGTATTTTATTAAAAAATCTGATTATGTGTGAGAGATTCTTGTTATGGAGAATACTGCACTGAGTAATTGTTTTTTGTTTTTTTTTTATTTTTTTTATTTTTTAAAGATTTTATTTATTTATTTGACAGAGAGAGACACAGCGAGAGAGGGAACACAAGCAGGGGGAGTGGGAGAGGGAGAAGCAGGCTTCCCGCCAAGCAGAGAGCCCGATGCGGGGCTCGATCCCAGGACCCTGGGATAATGACCTGAGCCGAAGGCAGACGCTTAACGACTGAGCCACCCAGGCGCCCCCTGAGTAATTGTTTTTACCAGATGATCCCATAGGTTACTTTTGGCTCTAAAGTTCTTGGAATCTGTGATGGATTTTCGAAGTGTTTCCTTAATAAAATGAGCATTATAACTTCTGCTTAAGGTATCTTTTCTATAAAATGAATTTTAGCCGAAGGAGCATTATAACTTCTGCTTAAGGTATCTTTTCTATAAAATGAATTTTAGCCAAAGGATAAGAAATGAACTTTAAAAAATTATAATTAATATTTAGTGATAAAACAAATTGTCAATAACACTTGAATGCTAGTTTTACAAAATATTAATTAGATGTTCCTGTTATCATACACTATCAGAGCTTAACATTTCTTCAACTTGGAAAGCATTATTTTAATCTTTTAACATTCCCTAAGTCTGTATCGTAATTAATTAAATATGAAACAAAAATGCTTTCTTTTGGTGAGCACCTACTATGTATACTAGGTACATCATAGTGAAAGTGGTTTTCCTTTTTAGCTAGATTTTATCTTAAGGCAAAATATTGCTTATTGTGAAGCAAAGGTAAAAGTTTTAGGCTCTAGCATTTATTCATGTTTAGGTCATTTACCAGAAATGTATTGTCAGTCTGTATGGTGTTGTTATTAGATGTATTAACTGCTAAGATGTATGGTTAAGACTGTACTTAAATGCTTGTACAGAAACTATTTTATTTTTTAGTATTTGCATTTAGAATGTCTGTGACATACAGTTACATGTGGAAATATATAGCAATTACCAATATTTTTATTTTGTTTATTGTGCTTTACATTTTAACTGCACAATGTTATGATTTTATTAATCAGTAAAAACGTGTTTTAGGTAATACTAAATTGAAATACAACTTATAGAAATAAGATAGAATTTACTGAGAATTATCACTTTGCCTCCTTAAGTGCATAAGGCTCTTGCCTACTTTTTACTTACCCTTCTATCTGGAACATCTTTTGTATGTTTGGCTCCTCATTCTTCAAGTCTCAGCTTCAGTGTCTTCCTAGAAAGACCTTCTCTGCCATCATTTCCCCAATCTAACTAGGTTTCCACTACTTTGTTAGTTTCCATCATTAAGTTCAGTTTATTTCCTTCATAGGACTGATCACAAGTTGTAATTATGTGTTCTGCTTACTTGTCTTTCCCATTAGACTATATGCTTCATGGAAGTAAAATTATGTCTGTCTTACTCCCCAGCGTAACCCAAACACCTAGTTCAATAACTACAACAAAATTTTGCTGCCTCTAAGAAACTTGTCCACTCAAACTCACTGTCTTTTTACCTTTGTGAGGGGAGGCACTTTATGCTAGATGTACCACTTACTACCACTTTCTTCATCTCTGCAAAGATGACATATTTCAGGGGTTTGTTATGAAAAATTAACTTTATTAGTGCATTTAGAGCTCTTAACACAATGCCTAATAATAAACACTAAATACAGATTTTTAATACTTAAAGATGTACTAAGGTCTGGATTGCATGAAAATTGTTTATCATTGTGTCCATTGCTCTCTTTTTTGTTGTAAGCTTCAGGAGGAGAGTAGTAGCTATGTTTTACTTATTTGTCTGTACTACTGTATGTCTGCAGTGTTCTGTAGCAAGTTAAGGTCTAGTTCAACATCCATTAGATACTTAATTCCATATCCTAAATATCTACAGAGTAATAAAATTGTTCTCTTGATGTCTGAGTGTTGCTATGAACTAAAAGCAAACAACCTCACCTTTGTTCTTCCTATTTACCAGAAGCTCCAACCACTCAGAGCTGCTCTGCATTCTTAGACACACACCCCTGCAACTTCTTGTACCTTTCCTTGTTCATGCTCTCTTCTGCTCTGACTGCTTTTACATTCCGTGTCCATATCTAGAAAGTTTTTAAGGTCCGTGCTCAAAGATGCCACTTCTATAAAGCTTTCTTTAATCTTCCATAGAGATAGAATGACTTTTCCTCTTAGCTCTTTGTTTGTGACTTTTTGGATACCTAATAATGTAATATCTTACATTAGAGTCATTTGTATAAAGCTCTTCCTATGTAAAAGAAATACGGACTTCTATTTCAACAAATATTCACGGCACTCTTACCATTTGCTAAGCACCATGCTAATAGCTTACAGCACAAGGATAATTTGCATGTGGACTTCTAAGGAAATAAACCCATATGTATTAAAGATGATTTAGTGCTGTAACAGAAGTCTATTGAAGATTGTAGGGACTGACATTGGCTTTACCTATATGGTTTAAAAAGGCCTTCTCAGGTGGTAATATTTGAGGTGGACGTTTAAAAATGGGTAAGAATTTTCCAAGGGGATAAGAGGAAAAGCATGGAAGCATGAAAGTAACTGTTTTAAGGAAATACCATTTTTCTGATATATGTAGAAGAAAAGGTTCCTTTTATTTTCTAGTCCTGTTGGGGTCTACCCAGTATAGTACTTGACATATAGTGAGTTTTTAATGTTTGAATAATGAATAAGCACAAGTGGTATGTCTAGCACAAACCAGCATAAACTGCAGTCTCATCTTTTGCTTCCACTTTATTTTGAACTATTTTTATTTTCAGTCGGTGTCTTCCCAAGTGCTGATACAGTGGCTAGTACATAAAGTTCCAAGTTTATTCTGCAAGTTTAGTAAGTTTAGTGAAATTTGCCTCTCTCGTAGTTGCAGTCGAATTTCTGCTACTGATTTAACTGGCTCTGCTTGGGTCACATATTCATCTTTAAACAAATAACTTGGTGGGTGAGAGGATAATTAGTTCTTAATTTGGAGAAGTGGGGACCAAGTCATTCTAAGTGCAATGGGATGCTTTTAGAGGTTTCAGAAAGAAAAATTACATGATCTAGTTATGTTTTTTAAGATACTATTTTTGCTGCTATGTGTAGAATAGATTGCAGAAGGCAAAAGTGAAAGCACCTAGACTTTTGCGGTAGTTATTGTACTTGTCCAGGTGAGAGACAGTGGTAGTCTTGTTTTGGTTATGAATTAAAAGGAATGAACGGTGAGATTAAGGTGAAAATGAAAGATGATTCCTAAATTTTTGACTTGAGTAACTGAATGGTAGTGCCATTTATTAAAATAGGGAGGACTGGGTATGAGAATAGTTTAATTTTGGATATGTTACATTTTTCATTGTTAAATATCTGCATAGAGAAGCAAGTATATCAATTGGGCAAATACTTAGGTGTCATTTTTCGCTATAAAGTGGAAATAAGGCCATCTAATAGGGATACTGAGGGATATGTTCCATGTATAAAGCATTTGGCATTTAATAGTTGAATAAAGGAATGAATGGTGTTGAAATTCAGAACTACAGCCTTTTTTTAAAAGGAACTGGTTTCCCTTCCCTCAGTAATTTTGTTGCCACATTTAGCAGTTATAAAACAATGTACTTTGTGTTGATGATCATATTTGGTAGATAAAGGATCTGGCATAGGAAAATATATATTTTAAAAAGCAACTAGTTTTACTTTATCAGATTGTCCATTTCTTGCCTTCTTCCTTGTGTTTTTAGTCCTAAAAATGGTGTTTTGTGAAATGTATAAGATAGAGGAAAAAAGGATTCCCTATAGTACCATGGTCAAACACTAATGAACTTGCCCTCAGATATATGCTTGACATTGTCTGACCCATGAGTTAAATAAAAAATGACAGTTGTGGTTTCAGTAGTGTACAGTTGCCTGCTTACTCAGTCCCTATACACGTGCCTATGAGGCTAATGCTATTTGTACTTATGAGAGATTGGGGATATTCCTGATGCAGTTTTTAGATTTTGTATTGTGGGGTATCTTAAGGGTGGCACAGGTGGAGTTAAACCTGCCTGGAGCAGGGGAAGGGCCTGACATCAAGTGTTAATTTTGAATGTGTAGTGGTTATATCAAATAGTCAAACACAAATTATTTTCCTTTTGTAGTTTACATATCTGGCCTAGATATGCTTCACAATTCATACTTTTCTATACTTAGTAATATGAAATAAAATGAAGAAATTATTATGCACACTAAGGTTGACATTTTAAAGTGTAACAATAATTTTTCCATTATAGTGTTAGTTACTATTTTTTAAGTTACTCAGAAAGTACATAAATAATATTTTCATTGTAAATGGCTCAGGAACTCAGAAGCCTTAAAAAATAAAAATTGACAGCCCCTCTTTGTGAGTGGTATGGATTTCTTTAAGATAGCTACCCAGAAAGGGAATGACAGGGTTGAAGGATACATTAATTTTATTTTAATAGATATTGCCACATTTACCCCTTCAAAAAAGCTTTACTTTTTACTTCACCCACCAGCTATTTGAGCATGCATATTACACCAACAATGGATTATGTCAATATTTTTAGTTGTTTCCCCTTTGAAAGGTGTGAATGGTATTTTTTTTTAAGATTTTTAAAATTTATTCATTTGAGAGAGATACAGAGAGAGAGCATAAGCAGGGGGAGAGGCAGAGGGAGAGGGAGAAGCAGACTCCCCACTGAGCTGGGAGCCCAACATGGGGCTCAATCCCAGGACCTGGAGATCATGACCTGAGCCGAAGGCAGACACTTAACCATCTGAGCCACCCAGGTGCCCCGTGAGTGGTATGGTATTTTTTTAATTTGCATTTTCTTAATTACTAGTGAAATTAAGGATTTTAAAGTGTGTATTGGTTTATCTTGATGGTATTATAGTTTCCAAACCAAGTTACTTTGGTATTTACTGAATTACAAAGTGATTAGTTCATGTGCACATAGTAATGGTTGAAGTGGAACGATGCTGAAACACTTGATTCATGTTGTTTTACTATAGACTAAGTATATATTGTAGTGTATAATTTATTGCCTTTTCATGTATATCACAGTGGGAATAAAATATAGAGAGGCACTTATTATCATCATCGTTATTATTATTATGTGATCTTGGTTAAGTTACATATCCTCTCTGTGCCTCAGATGTCTCATCTATGGATGAATGGATAAAGAAAATATGATTTATACACACAGTGGAATACTATTCAGCCTTAAAAAAGGAAATCTTGCCATTTGCAACAACATGGATGAAGCTAGAAGACATTATGCTAAGCGAAATAGACACAGAAGGACAAATACTACGTGATATCACTTATATGAGTAATCTAAAATAATCAAATTCATAGAAGCTGGAAGTAGAATGGTGGTTGCCAGATGTCGGGGGGGGGGAAGGAGGAAATAGAAAAGTATTAGTGAAAGGGTACAAAGTTTCAGTTATATGAGATGAGTAAGTCATAGAGATGTACTGCAAAGCATAGTGGCTATAGTTAATAGTACTGTATTGTATACTTAAAACTTTGCTTAAAGGGTAGACATTCAGTGTTCTTATCACCAAATAATAGTAATAATAATGATGAGAATAAATAAAGAGGTTAGAAGGAAACTTTTGGAGGTGAGGGATAGGTTTATGGCTTAGACTGGTGATGGTTTCACAGGTGTATACTTACCTCCAGTTCATCAAGTTGTTTGCATTAAATATGTACAGCTTTTTGTATTTTAATCATACCTCAATAAGTTTTTAAAAGATTTTTATTTATTTATTTATTTATTTATTTATTTATTTATTTATTTATTAGAAGGTGGGAGAGCAGGAGGAGCAGAGGGGGAGGGACAGGGAGAAAGAATCTGAAGCAGACTCCACACTGAGCACAGACCCTGACACAGGGTTCAATCCCCCAACCGCAAGATCTTGGACTAAGCTGAAACTAAGAGTTGGACGCTTCACCAGCTGAGCCGCACAGGTGCCCCTAAAGTCGTTTTTAAAAAAAGAAAATTTATGAAAATTGTTAATATCTGTAAAAGTGCTTAGAATAGTGCTTGGCCATAGTAAGTGCTATTTGAATGCTAAATTAATCAAATTAATAAATTTATTGCATATTGAGTAAATGCAGTTCTTTAACCCACTAGGATCTCAGCATTTTAAAAAAAACTTCATGATACAAAAATGAACTGCAGCTCAACTGTTAATGTGTAAAGCTCACATCTTGAATATGTGCTGTATAGGTAGTTGCCAGGGCAATTATTAAATTGAAAAGACTATCTAAAATTTTCTCTATTTTATGAAATGAGTTGGGTGCAAAAGTATTAGTTTTATTTTTCAAATATTCTGTATGACTGACTTCAGAAACTAAGACTTTTATTTGGAGCAATGAGTAGTGTGATATGGTAGGAAAAAACCCACAGATTTTTGAAGTTGGAAAGAATAGGGTTCAAATCCAGCTCTAGCACATAATAAAGCCCTTTCTGTACCCACAGGATTGATGTGAAAATGAACTGTAGTAACATATGCCAAGTGTGTAGACCAGTGCCTTGGCACTCAATAAATGGTAGCTGCAGTTGTTTATAACGGTCTCTTCTCTGTGCGCTCCTAATACTTTGTTGATATCTTTATCATAATAATCATCACATTGAACCATGAATATTTGTTTCTGGGTGTAACCATCACAGGGCTATGACTTCCTTGAAGGCAAGAATATTGTGTCTTTTTCTACCTTTGTATCTGTCCTGCAGAGGTTGTAAATTGGCCAACTGCAAGTTTGGCTATCAGTTTTGGTCCGAGAGTGTTTTAAATTTGAACTGGTTGCCAACATTTAAAAGTTGGGAGGCTTCACATTTAACAAACAAAACAAACCAGGATTCCTGGCTTCTGGCTTCTCTCAAAGAATGAGAAAATTCTGGCAACATCGAACCCCAGATTTTTCATAGCAGCAATCAGCTGTTCTGGAGTAGCAGCCACCTCATTGGATGAAGTATGCTCTCCTGTTTGCCATAGTCCCTAGCACCCCAGTATTGCTTCCTCAAAACTAAATCTAAATGCCATTTGCCTGTCACATTTCACTCATTTATATTCCTGTCTGGCTGCTCTGGGGACACCTGGATTTGAGAAAGCTGCTGTTGTGACTTTCAGAGACTAGGACTTTGGAAGTGCTTAAGAAATCTTTGTTGAATGGATGAATGAAAGAACCATAAACATATACAGGTATAGAAAGTTTACCAGATTTACTTTTAAATGCACAAAGTGTTCAGGGTCTAGCTGTGCTTTAGCAACAGCTATTCCCATCATCTTTTTCAATTTAGAAGGTGTGGTAGTGTTGGGGTGTCAGAGAATGATGCTCTGAAATAACTGGCTTTCATTGGATGTGATTGCCAGGCTGCCACAATTTTCAAGAATATATATCCTCAAATTTATTAAGTACTGGCATAATGCAGTGAAACATGACAAAAAATAAAATATGATCAAATGCACTTGCCTTTTATTTTGGAATGCATGACAATATCTATTCACTTGAGCAAAAATGTACAAACAACACCCAACTGTGTTTGAAGACAGGTATCTTTGATCAGAATCTCTGAAATATCCCTTTGAGTTTAGCTATTAGTATAATAAACTTTATTAATTTGTACCTGACAGTAATTTGGGATTTATGATTATTTAGTCTAGTTGAACTAATGCATGACCCAACCTGTGAAGGAAGAGTTAGCCAAGTAAGTGAACTGTGTGGGTAATATTTCTTTGGTAAGGGATGTAAAGAGGGGGGGCAGTAATAATCTAATGAAAAAAAACAGACTTTTCTAGTTTTAGTTTTGGGAGAAGTATCATGGTACGGTGAAAAAGAGAAAGTGCCTCAGATTCCCATACATTTCCTTTTGAATCCTGTTTATGCTACTTCTTTGGAGAGTTTGAATCCTCAGTTGCTTTTTCTGTTAAAAAAAAAAAAGAATAAAAGCTGCGTTGAACTTGATAGGAAAAATTAGAGAGTATATACGTGTATCTAAAACACCTGACGGTACCTTTGCATTTCATATTTCAATGCCTGGAACATTCTTTCTGGGATAAGTACCTTCTCATTCAGGATTCAACTCATCTAAAGTAGAGAATGACTGTAGGAGTCTAGTATCACCCTTCATAGAACTTAACTAATCTGAAATTATCTTGTTTATATTTTTACTTATTTCTTTTCTGTCTCCTTCCTTACTGCCCCCCCCACCTGCCATATACATACTATAGAATGATTTAAACTCCATGAAGGCAGAGACTTTGTCTCTTAGTCACTACTACAAAATAGTAGCTTCCTCATTGAAGACACTCAGTAGATATTTTTTGACTGGCTGGACAGCTATGAATGCTCATGAATTATTAGCAGTCAATGAATGTATTTGTTAAACTTAGAACAGGTTTATCTATTGTTTATAAAATCCAGTGAGAAATTCTCCTAGTACTTTGTTAGCAGTATATTATGTGCTTTCTTTAAAAGTATTTTTTAATGTCACCCTAATTTTTAGCATTAATAAAAAGATGATCAGCTTTTTTAAAGGAGGAGAAATGTTTTATATTTCATTCTTAACTCTCTTCTCTGGTCCCTTCTGCATTTTTTTTTCATTCATTCATTCATTCATTCATTTTATTTACCTTTTAAAAAAATCCTATAACAAGTATATTATAGCCATTCTCACATATTTTCTTATAACCAGATGCACTTCCTCAAGGGAGTACAGAGGTCTGCATTTTGTTCACCCAGCACTTTCTTTGCTGTATTGTAATCACTGAAGTGATAGATGCTCAGTAATAACTTATTGAATCAATATGGAACTGAGTATGAGACTGGTAGTGGTTATAGCATCTATTATATCTGTCTATTTCCAGCTCTGCTCCTATGAATGCTTTAGGAACCTTGGCCCAAAAAGAAGGCATTAATTTTGAATTACCACTCTCTTAAATGAAAAACTGCCAGATGTGCAGTTAACATCATTTGTTGTAGTAACATCTAAATCATTGTAATTATTCCCAGGTAACCATTTTGTGAGCGAGGGAAGGAAGGAAGAAAGGAAGGAATTGATGAATAATTAGACCTACATAATATGGCAGCTATGTAAATCAAGCTTATATTTTTTCCTAAAGAATATTTGACTATCTTGGATGTTTAAGGATTATAATATAGCCCATATTGCTTTTTTTAAGTAAGGTATTATTTATGTGTATTCTGTTACTGTTCCTTCAATTTCAGAATACTAAAGCAGTTAGTTCCTATTGGTACTTATTAGGCTACTTTAACATTGTTAAAAACAATAAAAGTATATGTGTGAAAAATTAATTTAGCACAATATTTCTATCTTTATGTCTCAAGGACTATAAAGAAGTAAGAATGAGATAAAGTATGTAAGTATATAGTTTTATCAGTAGTATGTTTTTATGTTCACAGTGTTCTCTACTTAAGTAATCTTAATATACTGTAATATAGGGTAGGTACTATTCACATGTGGCAATTTAAATTTAAATTTATTATAATTAAATAAAGTTAAAAATTACGTTCCTTAATCAACTACACTAGCTAGCTGTGTTCTAAATGCTCAGTGGTCACATGGGACTAGTGGCCACCCTATTGGACAGCACAGATAAAGAACATTTCTATCTTCATAGAAAATTCTGTTAGCACTGGTAGACCATCATACACACAACTCCTTACCCTTTATTTTGCCACATTGTACATTAGATTGTTTTGTTTATAATTTGAAAATGAAGTTTAGTATTTTCTAGAAATACTACCTTGCTAATTTCTTGAAATCTTTTCCCCAAAATCATTGTTTTATCAACTATATATTTAAATCAGCATGTTCTTTTTTTCCTTTGTTTTTCTATTTATTAAGATAGTCAACACCTGACATTTTCACTATTATTTAAAACTCTTGAGTTCTGTGATGAATACAGTTGAAGTAATGCCTCTAGGTATTATTAACTTGTAAGACAACATAGCATATGACAGTGTCTCCATGCACCTCATATACAATGAAAAAAATACTTATTAAATGGTGATTTTTCCCCCTTTATCTTATTAAGTAAATTATATGGTCCTTTTATATGGAAGCCTCCATAGTTAGAGATGTAAAACAGCAATTTCTTGGTTCTATAGCATGACATAGTTCAGAGCTGAGATTAGAGAAACCCCGTAGAGTTGTTAATACTTGAGGGCATCCCCAACTAGAAAAGTATGTGAATTTAGGCATGGGAGGAAGGAAGGATCTGCTTTAAATTTAGTGTAGGGTCACTGAATCTTAATGATAGATTAAACAAGGGAGGTAGAATAATGAATAGGGGTATGCAGTGTGTAGCACTAATACCAGAAGTCCATGGTTTGTGGCGGTTTTTTAATGTCCTTTCCCATATGGTTTTGAATAGAGTAGGTTATGGCAGGGATGAGCTAAGGAATAGCTTTGTTAATGAATAAATAGGAGTAATTTTTTTTAATGGGAGACTTCAGACAATTTATTTAGAATGCCTGCTTATTTAATGAATCATGATTTTAAAAAAAAAACATTTTCTGATCTTAATACATTAAGATCAGAATACATTGGCTAGGGTATTCCTGTTATTTTCTTTATAAAATAGCTATATTTACATTTCAGAGCCAGCCCTAACAGTGAAATCCTTGGGTTGGGATTGTAACTGCCTTAATTAAAACCCAGTTGTGTGGAGCTTCTGAGCATTGGCAGCATTAGTCCTTAGTTAGGGTTTGGTGTGTAGTATTAGACTTTAATTCATAGTGTCAATTCACTTTGATAAGTTTTAATTAAATTGTCATTTGGAACAAGTTTCCTACTCTACCTCATTCACCTAAAATTAACAAGGTATGTGATTATGTTGCCCATCCTCTTATTACAATTTTGCCCTTAGTCAAGGCTGCTACTTTCCTTAAGATATCCTCCCTGCCCTCCCACCCACATATCTCTTGGAGAGAGTAATACTGAAAACTGATCTTGGAAAGTAGCAAGTTAGAATCAGAAAACCTAACTGGACGCACTTCTAAATATCATTCAGTGCTGCTGTTTGGAGATTACTTAATATTTCCGAAAGGAGAGGTTAAATAGGTTGTCTCTGGTGCCTTGGTTAAGCAGAGTGAAGGGAAATGTAACTCTCCTGACTCCAGGGCCCCAAATGCAAACACTGGCCTAGTGTTCCCAAACTTTCTCCTTGATGTGGATGACTTGAATGGTTTATTTTCACTTGATGAGCCACACCCCCAGGCCACTTTAGTATTCATGGCAGACCCCAACACTAAGTCCCTTTGTTGTCTTTGTTTTTTGCATTTTTTTGTTAACAAGAAAAGATAAAATTATAAGAGACCTGATTATAGACTGAGCTTCCATTGCTGATGGTTCCCACCACTTTTTTCAGCATCTCAGAGAAAGGCAAAGGCCTGGATGGGCAACAGAAAGCAGCAAAGCAAACATAAACATCATGTCTAAGCATCAGTGTGGTGCTACCAGAATGGGTAAAGGATACACAGTCTTTATCAAAATATAAAGATGGGTCTTTGCCCAAAACAGTAGGATTGGCGGCATTTTAAAAAATTTGAAGTTTCCTCTAGAAGCAATGGTCTTTTCTTTGAAAAAAAAATTTTTGAGAGGAAAGAAGAAATGGATTAAGAACTTAAAATCTGCATTATCATCCTGACCTAGACTAACTGAATGACATTTGGGCAAGTAGTTTAATTTCTGTGTGTGTGTGTGTGTGTGTGTGTGTGTGTATAAAATTTAAAAGAAAATGCAATTCTACGATAAAACAAATTGGTAGGCTAGATTAACGTCATTGCCCCACAATTTTACATTAGAACTTGTAGAGATTGTAAGTAAAAACAAATTCTTCACCAGAATTTCACTTGTCCAAATCAAAAGCATTGTCCAAATCAAAAGAGGGGTTGGCAAGAGGGCCCAACTATTGAAAGAAGGAAAACTAGAATAATAAGGTAGGGCATAATTTATTGTAAATTGGCAAAGTAGAAGAAGCAGACCTATAGTGTGAATGTCTTCAAATTCTTTTATTCTAGGCAGAACTCTTACATTAGCATGGGGTGGTAACTCAGAAGGCTTTGGGCAAAAGCTTATAAGAGAAAGAGCCTTTGCTACCTCTCACTTTATAGTTTATTTATTATTAACTGTTCTTTTGCCTTGATTTATTTTCCTTGAAAATTTTTTATCTTGCTATTTCTTTCCCAGCTGTGTGTGACACCAGGAACTGCCCTCATACTGTGAAGGCCACATTCAACTGTTGAAACAATAACAAGTTGCTATTTGATCTGGCAGTTGTCCTTCCTCTATAGTGCTTAAAAGTACAAAATCTACAGCCTGTAACTTGCTCTTCATTACCTGTTGCAGCACAACAGGTGTGAATAGGCTCTCTGGGTCTCATGACAGAGCTTTTTATTTGTAGTTGGTTACTCTTACTTGTTACCACTTAACGCCCACCATTTAGAGTAAGTATAAATGGTCTCATAGAAAATTCTTACACATTGCATTTATAAAAGTGTCAGGTGGGAAAGAATTTTAAAGATATTAAAGAAATTTAAAGATTTATTACAACCCTTTATTTTACAGAAGAGGAAATTCAGGCTAAGAGAAGATTATGTCATAGTCCAGAAAGAATCTAGACTTTAGAATCTCCGAGAATTAAATTAAATCCTAATTTAATTAAGTAGTCACTGTAGGTAAATTATTTTATTGTCTCTGAGCCTCAATTTCTCATTTGTTAAATGAAGACAATAATATATGTAAAAGGTTGTTGTGAAGATGATATGTTAACATAAAACCTAGTCCTGGTTTGTAAAAGATACTCAGTAAATGTTCAGTTGCTTCTCTTTCCATCCCCTTTACTTTGTTCAGGGTTATTTATAATTAGTAGCACAGCTGAAAATGAAAACAAGGTTGTTCTGACTCGAAGGGCATGTCTTTACCTTGAATAAAAATAAAGCAAAACAAAATTCCTATTACAGAAGTAATAGAAACTTAGAAAAGATAAAAAGAAAATAAAAATGAGTCATAATTCCATGATACAGAGGGAACAAATTTTATCTTGTGTATTTTTTTTCTGTGCATACACATAATACACATACACATATGTAATATATATAATATATTGCATATATTATATGCAATATATTGTGTATATGTGTATACACGTATGTATATGTGTATATACGTATGTAACTTAATAACAAGCAGAAATGTACATAATTTTGTAACCTGGTTTTTCTTTAATATGTAACAACTTTTAATGTTAGTAAATATTCTTCTGTATCAAGGTCAGCAAACTTTTTCTGTAAAGGACTAAATAATAAATATTTTAGGCTTTGCAGGCCATATAGCCTCTGTTGCATCTGCTCAACTCTGCCATCATAGTAGTTCAGAAGCAGCCACAGACGTTATTATATAAACAAGTGGAAGTGGTAGTGTTCCAACACAACTTCATTTACAAACACAGAAGACTGAATTTGGCCTCGGGGCTGTACTTTGCTGACCCTGGTTCTACATCATCATTTTAATGGATGTATGATATTTTGTTTATTTATTTATTTATACTATTATTGGATATTAAGAATTGTGCCAATTTTGTATATGTCTGATGATATACAAGGTGCAATGAATGTCCTTATAGTTAAATATTGGGTTTTACACATACGATTATATCCTTAAGATTAACTTATATACTACTTCTGACATTATATTAAATTGTCTACTAAAATTCAGACTTAAAAATCAAAACATTTCTTACATACAGGTATTTCTGGATTTATATAATCAATCTTTGAAGTAATACATAAAATTGAACTTTATAAAATGGTTAAGTTAAAGTAAAACTCCTAAAAATGTTCTTATCATTGTGCAATTATTTCTAGGATTGACTTTTGACTTAATTGTGGAAGGAATTATAAATTGATTGATTTACTTTATTTTAAAAGGGGTAATTTTAAGAGCATTTTTTGAGTGACTGATATATTCATTGCAGGCATTAAAAAACATATCTATTAGACCATTAAATAGTTTGAAAAACTTTGCTCTCTTACTGTTTCCATAAAGAATAGAGAGGAGATATTGCCCTCTAGGATAAGGTCTCGACTGACTGATATGAGGTTAACCTCTTGCTATTTTTCCTTTGGGTCTTGTTTCTCTAGCCTAAGAGAGTGACAAAAAACAAACAAAACTGTTTAGCTTTTCATTTGCTTCAAACATGGTTCTCTGATGTTTAGGAACATTTCTTCAATTCAGCTGATGTATAGAGGTGTTTTCCAAATTTACTTATTTATTTATTATTTATTTATGATGACCAATATATCACTTATTGTGGATTTGCAATTTTACTGTGTTGTCCAAATATATATTATAGCCAGAAAGCAATCACACTTAAGCTTAAGGCAGAAAAACAGAAGAATAACACAGATTTTCAATGATGAAGATTATTATTTCTCAATTATTTCAGTGCTATAAAGTCTGTAGTAAAGAGGTAGTGGGGTGTCTCATTAATTTCTTAAACTAACAATGATCACTTTATCATTCAAATAAAATTATAGCATGTCTAAAATTTCTGTAACAAATCATTATTAATCATATTTATTCTCAGAAAGGATTGTCTACATTAGGCACAAACTCAAAGAACTTTAGAATGAATATTCTAGAGAGGCATGGTTATCTGGGAAAGCCCGTGATTCACACATCCTCAAACAGTGCTTCTTAAACTTTGGCTTAGTAAGAATTACTTAGAGGGCTTGTTAAAATACAGATTGCTAGTCCCCAGAGTTTCCAACACACTAGGTCTGGGATGGGTCCCCCAAATTTTCATTTCTAGTTTTCGGGTGATGTTAGTACTTTTCTCCAGGTACCACACTTTGAGAACCACTGTTGTAGAAAAATAATTGTTCTATTTATTGTTGTTGTTTATGGTTTCAACTTCTGCAACTTCATAGTTTCTCGAAATCTTTTTTTTCCAGAAAGCTCTTAAAATTTAGCATCTTTACTATTTGTGAAATATACTCAGCCTTGCTCATCTATAAACATTTTCTTAGCACTGTAGGAATTCTCTTTTAAAATCCAGGCTTAACCTTTAGCTAAAGATATGAATTTATTTTAATTTATGATCATTAGTTCAGTCACTTTAAATATGATCTATCTATTTTATATCATTTTCACCCACACCAACCTTTTAGGATAGGCAATTATGAATATAACCATGTTTCTAATGAAAGTGTTGAATCTTATCCATGGTAGTTTTTCAGGATGGATAAAATCCATTTCCAAGTATATGCATTCAAATGTGTTTCCATATTTGATTAGCTTTATTGTCATCATTCGCAGTAATGCCAATTGTCAAACTTCTTTACTGACAAGTAAGAGGTAGAATAAGTTTTTTAAGTATGGTATACAAAGCAAAACTTAGTTACAGTTGTTGGAATGAAGAATTCAGTTAGAGCCAAAAGATGTTTTAAAGAGCAGAATACAGTCAGTTCAAAGCCTGATTGAAAGCAACTTCAATTTTATAGTTTTCTTCAAACAACATCTTCATTGTTTTCTGGAAAGATGGTATTTGAGAAAAAGAAATGTCTCGAGTTACTGTTTTTATGAGGAGAGAATTGCTGAGTCTTTTAAATGGTTAATGAGAAGAAGTAATAGTTAAACACTTGGAGCATTGATTTCTGATTTGAATTCTCCAACACAGGCCAGCCCTGAGGGAAGGGGGAAAAAAGCTTGCTAATTAACATTTGATTACTGATGCCACCTTCTCATTCCCCTTGCACCATCCGGTTTCAAGTGTTTTTGTTCAGGAAGGATTTTTAGGAGGGTTTTAACTTGCATCTTAGTAAAACAAATCCATCTGCAACTGCAGTGAGTATATAATGTGTTAAAAAAGAAGAAAAAGAAAAGTCCTTAGATATAAAGTATGTGTTCAAAACCCAGTCTGGATCAGGAATGATTGGTTTCTTAACTATAAGCCTTTCAGAGCACCAAAGATTGCTAGGAAACTGGAAGGAAGCCTAGTCTGTATGCCTTATTTTGATTTAAACACCCACACACAAATACTTATTTGTTCAGTGCAGTTACTATTTAGCAAACTCCTAACCAGAGCATCATTTGGTAGTGTGAAGTACTTGGAGTTCAGAGTTTGATATAATTAAAATTTGGATAAGTTCAGGTTCTAGTAGGACCAAAGGCCTTTTTCTTCTGATTGATAAGAGAATGAGATAGATGTCCGTTTCAGGGTGCTTTTTGGTAAGGGTTGTAATTTGCCATAGTATTCTTAATACAGAGAAATTAGGAACTAGAATACTCATAAATTTATAGCTGTTCTAATCCCATGGAAATTAAGTATTTTGTTTCTTTTTTTGCTATATTAAAATGTTTGATACATGAAGAATCCTGAGCCAGATTTCAAAATTTTAAAGATGTTGACATAAATTAATGGAACTTTACAACTGTATCACTTAGCTAGTAGTATTGTGGCAAAACCATAGCCTCACTGATAACATTTGGTTGATGGAATAGTTATTTGGGAAACCAACATGACTGGCTTTACTTTTAAATGAGATTTCATAAGAGGAAACTGTTATTTAGCCTTTTAAAAAATGTAGACTTTTTAGTGTAATAAAAAACAAAAGCTAAGACTTTTCTCATCTAAGAAAAAAATTCACCTAGATGCTTATTATAAATCTGTTATTCTTACATGAAATTATTTGCAGTTTTCCTTTTGGATGATTGTATTAACTCTTTACTATTTTTCTTCCATGTTCATTTTAAACTTTCCCACATTACTTCCTTCGCTTACATAAAGAATGCTCTTCTTTTCCTTTTCCTAGAATTAACTCCAATATTGTCATAAAATTTTAGAATTTTGAAAATCAGAAGTGATCTTGTTTTATTCTCTTCTAATATTGAGTAAACTAAGTCTCAGAGAGGTTTCACCAACTTGCCCACAATAATAGCTGGGCAAAATTAGGACTAGAAATCTAGTTCTCTCCTCTCATTATGCCATAATACCTCAAACCTTGTGCCTTTTCTACTATCAGAATCTGCTTTCTCTTTAAATGACATTTAAAATTCCCTGAAATGTTTTTCAGTAGTTTGATCAACATTTAGCACACAAGGAATGATTTTATTAAGGCTGACAAGTTTTAACTAAGTTTTTTATATTTCAGTTTGAATAGCTACAAACAACTCATTCGAGGCTAATCTGAGCCTCAAAATTTAGCCTTTAGTAGAGTAACTTCATAAGAATTTTTTTCTAAGAAATTCTGATAAAATTTAACTAAAAAATAAAATAATTTGAAAATTTATGGAACTCAGAAGAAAACTTTGTGGGAGATGAAGATCTTAATATAATTTTATATTGAGCAGGTCAAAATAAAAATGATCTTTTCCCCAGTGCTGTATTTATCACTGAAAATGCACATGAGTTTGAAGTTAAAGAGCATTGCTTAGCTTTATATATTAATTATAGTATAATAAATAGATGTTTATTATGAAAAGCAAATCAGTACTGTATTAATTCTGTACTATTTCAAGTTAATCTAATTTTTTCTTAGTCACAAACAATTATCTGAGGCAATGGGAAGAAATGAAACTATCCTTTTAGGAAATCTAGAAAACAAACTCTGAAAAGTCTGTTGTCAATGTAGAATACTTGATCCATATACAGTATACTTTGCAACATAACTTTAATGTTCAGCTGGTAATCAAAGCATTTATTAAATTTCTTCAGAACTAATTGAAACATTTGCATAGTTTAGCAGCCTGAAATCTCATAGATTTAGAGCTTAATGCATAACCAGAATTGAAAAGATTATGAAGGTTCAGCATGTTACTGAGCCAATGCTGATCAAAGAAAATGTGTAAGACAAAAAGGCCCTTAGGAAATGTTACCCTGTGAAGTGCCACTTGTCCTTAACTGGAATTTAACACAAATCTCTAAAGATGAAACTCCATCAGAAGTAGCACAATAATGGCAGCTGGGCATGCCAGCTACAACATCCCAGCCTGTATGTGTGTTCTTTCTGCCTCTCTCAAGTGCTGTCAAATCTCTCAAATCAGTCAATCTCTCAGTTTCTCTCTCTTCTTCCCTGTCCCCTTTCCCTCTTCCCTTTAGTCCTACCTTTCTCCCCCCAGCCTCTCACTCTTCTTCCTCTGTTTCTCCATCCTTCTTCCCTTTCTAAGAGAACTCTGTTCTTCATATGATTCATGATGACCTTAAATTCATCTGCATCATTTTATACACAGCTGTATTTTGTTACTCAGGTTTCCTAGAATACTAATTTTTTAAAAGAATCATTTTTACTTTTGTGTACATTTGGGATTTTTTCCTTCTCTGCAAGATTGTGACGTAAATTTTTAATTAAGTAAAACCGTCATTGAAGATAATGGAATTTGAATATCTCCATTAGTAAAACCATCACTCATTTTGTGCTTTTGCTCTCGTTATCACTTATCTTTCTTTCATATAATGGTAAAATCTGCCTATGGTTACAACATTGATAAAATAGGAAATTATTTTTGAAAGACTGGTTTGTTTTCACTTAAATTGTTGTTTAGTGATTGCGGTTTAACACATGATTCTTTTCGCTTAATCTCAGAAACTCTGTCAATTTAGTTTTTCATTGGAACAATCAAACATTAGCCTAATATGCTTTCCCTAATATGCTTTACGTTGTACTGTCTCAGCCAAGTTCTGTCCGCATTAACCAGTTTATTCTATGACAAGTTGCTTAACAGATGTCATTCTGGGAAGAACAATGAAGCCAAATACTTGTGCAATGGCTAACATTACTCTAACTTTGATCACTTTTGTTCAGCACATCAGTCTGGCATTGTGCTTTATACCAACATAACACTATAGCCAGAACATGCTTTTCAGGCTTAGAATAGCAAAGGAATGTTATTCAATTCAGTGCAGTTACAGATGAGTTAATGGAAGAAGAAAAATACTGTTTATTTCATAATACCATATTGTTGTGTTTTGGAATTAAGGTGGAATTTAAAGAATCCCACTCCAGAGTTATTTGTTTATATACTCAACCCATAGTATTTGTGTATACTCTTCAATGCTGGGGTAGGCTTGCTACCTTTCCAACAGATGTAAATATTTGTCTTGTCTTTCTCCTCCCCTCCCCCCCCAATAGCTGAGGAAACTTGGTGTATCTAGACAACATAATTCAAAAATAACTTTAAGAAAGGAATTTTTTGTGTTGAGGCCTAAAGTCTCCTCTTAATGCCTTTTCTGTCCTTTCCCTTTCTTTTATTAATATAATGCTTTGGGTTTATGAAACACCCTGTTCCTTAAGAGCACTAATGTTTAAGCATGACAAAATAGTCTTGGCTAGTGGAAGTGGTCAGAAGTTTGCCCAGTTGCATTTGGTTAAATTGTTGTGTTGATAATAACTAATGAAAATTTCCAAACTTCATGCAGCTGGCCATAAACAAAATACTGCATGGTAGACTGGCCATTGCTAAGAACCTCTGAAGAAAAGCTGTTTGTTTGAATTGAGTGGGGATCAAGCCATGCCCCCAAGCTCCTCAGTTCTTAGTCTTTTTTCACAGGTGTACATTAGAGATAAAAATAGATTGAGTTCCGAGTTTTGTTTTCTTTTTCTTTTCCCCAGTGAGTATATATCTCTATTTCACTGGAAGGATAACTTAGATGTGTTTATGTATAATAAACAGTAATGTGATACAAGATGCTGTAATTGGATAATGTGATACTTTAGGCTTCTGCATTTTTTTTAAAACATGAATGAATACTGCTTGTTTTCCATATCGAAGTGGCATCATAGAACAGATTATGTGCAACATTTCAATACTAGCTTTACTTGTTACAGTCAGGTATTCCTGTAACTAACTTGAAGAGTTAGTTAAGGTGGGTGATCTCTCCATTCTTAGGACTTGTTATTTTTTTAAATTTGTACATTCAGAATGAAATAGAATTTCTGTGTCCTATTTAGAAGTAAAGCTAAAGACAGATACCACACCTCTTAATTACTGGGTAACATAGAGTTTAACCTTCCAACACTTTATTTGGAGAAATTACTTACCTCCTGTCCTTTTAAAATGAAAGGTACAATGTTGCATGTTGAGAAAAGTAGTTTTTCATCTTTAACAGTATTTAAAAGTATCATTACCCTATTTTCAGGAGGAGCCTAAATAATATGTTAACAGATGACTTTCAGTTAATAAATACTCTGTTGAAGTAGTTTTTAATTTGGGGTGATATCAAAGAAATAATCTGTGCTGCTTTATTAAGTTTTTATATCTTTGAAACTTCCACCAAACAATAAAGATATTCAGGTTTTTCCTCCTGCCCTGTCCAAAAAATAAAACACAACAACCAAAAACTACATAGAAACTTGAAGTATATCTTTTGTTTATTGCACATCATGAGTCATTTAAAGATTTAATACATTAATAACATTTATAATTATAGTCCATCATAGATGAACTGTGTACCTAAAGTTTCCTGACTGAAAAGAAACTTGAAGTCATCCAGGAATATAAAAACAATCGGCAGAGGGAGATGTTTATTGAACCTTTATTTCCCCTAGTCTTCATTGAGAATCTGCTTTTAAATTTGATTTAGAATTTTTTACAAAATTTTTCTGACTTTTGTTTTCCTAGTTTCAAATTTTTGTTTCAAATCCAGGAAAGGAAATACAATGAATATCGCATAAGTGGCAATGATCATAAGTCATGTGGAAACCTTATTTTAATTGTGCTGTCTTTTTCTTTGTATAGGTAAAGAGAAATGTGTATGACCTTACTAGTATCCCTGTTCGCCATCAATTATGGGAGGGCTGGCCAACTTCTGCCACAGATGACTCGGTAAGTGACAGTTGAGTTATCAGTTTTTTATTCTCTTCTCTCTTTTGCCACTTTCAGTCTAATTGGTTGTGATAATAAGCAGAATCAAATGCTTTGAATGTTCCATTGAAAGAACCTTATAAATCAAATAATGTGAAAATAAGGAGTTGTGATAATTTGAGTTCACTTGCAGAACAGATATCATAAACCAAGTATATCAACATTCTTTTGGTAATGTTATAGTATCAATATCAGGAATTTGATGCTGCTTGATTTAATTTTTTCCTTAATGAAAAGAATATATTTAGACGTTCCTAATGAAATATCCCAAGCACAATTTTTTCCCTAAATTACAGTTGTCTCAAAATCAACCTAATCATTATATTTAATTTTAAAACTACATTTCCCATAGTAGGTTGATACTTTTTTAAAATGTTAATTTTTACAGTAATATTAATGGCCCTTTATTCTTAAAATACCCATAATTTTCACTGCCATAAAAAGCTAGAGGAAAAGATTTAGTCTGTCATTTTTACCTGTTGTTATTATCTATTTACAATGATTATCCTATTGTCAATTTTGAAACCTTTCCTGTCTCTGCCCTGTTTGCAGTGATTATTCTTTTCTCAGAAAGTAAATTTTATCATCTAAGGGGGCCAGCTGAAATTACATTTTGGCCACTTTTACCCATAATCTTGTTCTAACCAGATACCCTTTAAAAAAAAAAAAAAAAGAAAGAAAGAAAGAAAAAGAAGAAAAGGTAAAAAATGAGAATGTTTCAAGAATTTTGAAGTTAAGTCCAATGTTTGTAATGAATAGGGCTAAAAAGAAATTGAGACTTTGTAAACATCTTTTAATAATAAATACCCAAATGATTATAGCTAGGAAGCAAATTACCTTTTTTTATTTTCTGGTAAATACTGTGTTTCTATATGGATAATAATTATTCCTTCTCTCTCAACACCACCATCATACATTTTGTGGAAGATAGAAACATTTTTAAACAATTTATGTAGATGCTATCTGAGTCTAAATTATTTCACAATTTAAACACCATGCTTTTGGAAAATGCTTTGTAGGTTTTAGAACTTTAAAAATAATCAGAAAATAGAGGAACTTTTTTTTTTAAGTGGAAAAACTTGTTTACATATAGTCATATTTATTTCTAAGCAACTGATCTTAATGTTGATATAGTAAATCATTAGAATTATTGACTGGTTATCCATGGCTAACGGGTAGGGATGTGGTTGTTGTTTTTACTTTGGAATTTTTTTTTCCCTATTGGATAAAATTTGACACATTTGACAGAAAATGTGCTACATTTATTTTTACAAAAATAAGAGTAATGTTCATAAGTGATAGCTTTCTGTTTACCTGGAGAGACATGGAGAAAACAGAAATGTTCTTAGCATTGTCTAATAATCTGTTACAAGAAATAATAACATTAATAGAAGAAAATAATTAAGATCTGACCATGTCACTTAAATTCTCTGAGCTTCAGTTACCTCACTAATTTGCAGTATTGTTATGAGGAGGATTAGTGATAATACATGTATTGTACCCAGCTCACAGTAGACACTCAATAAATGAGTCACTATTATAATTAATATTAACATATAATATTAACTCAGAAAAGTATCACATGCAAGAATTGACTGGGTTATATAAATGAAATGGTGTTTGAGATTTGCTTCAAAATAACTTGTGGGGTTGGGAGTGTGAGTAGAGATACAGGTAAATCCAAGTGAGCCACATATTGATCATTGTTGAAGCTGGATGATGTGTATATTCAGTTTATTACACTGTTTTCTCAAATTTTGTATATATTTGAAATTTTCTATAATACAAAGTTTAAAGCAAAAATAATTTTAAGAACATAAGGTGATATAGTCCAGAAATGTGGGACTTCACAGGGTTTGAAAAGCCAACTGCTCTGAGACCCCATACTTGAAGACACCAGACTGAAATAGGCTTTACAGATTCAAGTTCCAAGAGTGATAGGCAAATTTAGTGAAGAATTCAGTGATAAATTCTTCTGTAGGCTCATGCCCTATACATTTTAGGTGTTAAAAAATTAAACTGAGTTGACACAGTCTTTTATGAGGCCCATGTTTTAATGATTGTTATAACATTTAATTTTTTACCAAAGAGTTCTAATGCAATTTCATTCCCTATAGGAGAATATGGAAAGCAGCTTAAACTCACCATATTCAAGACTGTAATACTACCTGGTGTTGTATCTAAGTCACAGCTAACACAAGAGGGAATCTCTATTAAGAGACTTGATTCTTTTTGCCTCATTATTCATATTTGCACCTTGTCCCAGAACCTGTGAAGTGATGCCTGCCCACACCTCCCCAGAGCAAATGTTGCCACATTGGCAGGATGTTGCCTTGAGCTGCATGATTTGATACAACAAAGATGTTTAGGGCCCGCTGCTTTTAACTGGTGCCATAGCAGATCCACTAGCTCCAGTACTTAGGTTTTGGCAAAAATGGCTTATAACTGTAGTCTTCTAAGGAGATCCCAGCCAAAGAAATGTCATGAAACCTTTCTTTCATTAGGATTATAAAAACTCATAAAGCTGGTGCTTGTAATCTATATTGTTGCAGGCGATGGTGTTTTTTTACTTGTTTAAATCACTAAGTGGAGGCATCTGCTACAAAACAAGATCGTCCTCACAGCTTAGGGCATGAATTGGGTACAGCTGAGAAATGTCAGCTGTGTAAACAGCCTGAAATGTGTTACCAACAAAAATATAATTAATTTCTTTCCAAGACAGTGTACCATAACTTAATACTTAGAATGGTTTAACTTTCAGAGAAAGCACCTGAACATTTTCTTCCCAGTGCCAGAGTAGAGGATTGATTATAAAGGTCATTAAAAGTGAGGTTAGTTTGCACTTTTCCTGCTCAATTGCGGATATTTGTGTGGCTTTGAATATATAGTAACTCACCAGTGGCTTCTGTGAATTTATGGAAACATCTTAGATCAAGAAGTTAATGGATTTGAGATGATGCAAGTATTCTAAAATTAGATCGTGGTGAGAGTGCACAACTCTGTAAATTTACTAAAAATCACTGTATTGAGCACTTAAAAATGAGTAAATTTTATGGCATGTAAATTATACCTCAAAAGCTATTTTTTAAAATGTTAATGGAGAGAACTAGATTAAAATACTTTTTTCATTTACATTTTTATGTTGCATGAGAAATTTTTTGCAATAACACAGGAGGTGTTTTCTTTAGCGTACTTCTCATTAACCTTTGACTTAGCAAACGGGACAAAGAAATAGACTTCTTATAATTAGATTCTTGTATAATCTTGAGTCTCTTACCAACCTGATAGACTACACTCTTTTGACATTTTCAGTGCTACTCAGTGAAGTCAACAATCATTTAAAACATTGTTGTCCCGTCTCCCTTCAGAGTTAAAATATTTTCTTTGCTTGTAGTTGTACTCTAATGGGGTATGGGATACTGTATGAATTGTCAATAACTCTTTCAGTTCCTTTTGCGCTCTTTCACCAGGGAAATAGGTATCTAAAGCTGCACCAGTAGGGGAATGTTTTCATGCTGTGACAGTTCAGCTGTGAGAACAAGGAGTTGCAAGTAGACGAAATCTCATTTTACACTTTAACAAGGAAGCTCTTGGTTTCCAGAGAGTAGAAATAATTTTAACACTCTGAATTATGTCTGGACACCTTATTTATTGTAATGCAGACAATTTGTATATATGTAGTTTTTAAAATTCCAAGTTTTAATAATGCTTATATAAAGGAAGAAAAAATCCTTCCATTTTTTTATTAAAAATTTTTTTACAGTTTAATGTATTCTAATAGCAAACTTACAGGAACAGCACAGAAGAGAGACAATAGTAAAAACATGTACTTGCATGTAGGACAACTCAGAAAAGTATAGTTAATGGATGGAATACACTGTATGATAAAAATGCTACAAACATCATTTAGTTGCCATCAATAAGAAATTTACTTGTTTTTAAAAAATCCAAATGCTGGCATTGTGCAGAAAAATTTAGCAGTTTTATTTATAATTGTTATAAAGTTGAACTGCTGAAACTTGTTCACTGAAATATTTTGACTTGTATTAATGCTTTACGTCCCTGCATTTATATTAAAAATTCACACACAAATGAAAATGGAAAAACTGCCAATACCTGATTTGTGTCCTCTGTTTTTCCACTTTCAACCATATACTTAGATATCTGTTGACCCCATGGAAAAAAACATATCTAACATTCAGAACTACCAATAACAGGAAGAAGAGAAAAAAAAATTTTTTTTAAAGAATGAAATGTTTTCCGTCATAGTGTGTTCTTAAGCACATTCTCCTCATGTGCGGTGTGCTAGCTGGATGTCTTTTGGCATAATTGTTATACATTTGGCATGGATAGCACACATGTTGGTTTCTGCAAAAAGGCCTACCAGATAGGCCTCCCTTGCCTCCTGCAAAGCACCAGTATCTGCACTCTGGAAGCACAAATCTGTTTTGAAGTCCTGGGTAATTTCCTGCACCAGCTGCTGGAAAGGAAGTTTACGAATCAGAAGATCAGCAGTCTTCTGATAACGTCTAATTTCACACAGTGCCACAATACCAGGCCTGTGACGATTAGATTTCTTCACCCTTCAAGTAGAGGGTGCACTCTTGCTAGCGGCTTTTGTATCCAGTTGCTTCCTCAGTGCTTTATCACCAGTAGATTTGCAGTCCACTTTGTAGGGGCCATGGAATAGACACCTCCTTACTTACTCCCCTTCTCCTTCAGCTAGAGCTGGGTGAGCTAGAGGTGGTGCAGCAGTGGCTGCAAACACAATTTAATCCTTCAGGTTTAATCCTTTTTTATTGTGTACCTTATTTTTTCTTTTGAGTTTACTAATGGGCTTCTATGGTTCCATCATTGGCTAAAGGAATGTTAACTCAGAATTTAAGAAAATAGGAATTTTATTTTATTTTTTAAAGATTTATTTGAGAGAGAGAGAGAGCAAGCGAGCAGGGAGAGGGGCAGAGGGAGAGGGAGAGAGAATCTTTAAGCAGACTCCCTACTGAGCATGGAGCCCAATGCAGGGCTCAGTCCCAGGACCTTGAGAACATGACCTGAGCTGAAATCAAGGGCCGGACCCTCAACCAACTGAGCCACCCAGGTGCCTCTTGAGAAATTAGGAATTTTAGAATCAGTTCTTTAGGCACGTGTTAGGAATCAGAAAGCTGCTTATTAAATATTTTCACGTTGAAAAGGAGATCATTTATAGGCAGAATCATTACACAATGGTTTTTCTATAAAATAAAAACAAAACAAAAACCACACACACACACCCCCTCCTTCCTTTTTGTAATTTTAAATAAAAAGAATTTGTGAATGTTAGGTATGTTATCTACTTTGATCCTTCTGTGGGAGCAAAACATTTTCTTCTGTAACTTCTCCCTGATGCATTGGGTTTGGCAGGTGTCAAATTATGGACATTCCCTTGCCACTGGATGCCTGCCCTCCACTTTAGAGGAGCTGCTGTCTGAATAGACTCTCACAATTACCACATACTTACTACACTCTAGTTACCTGCTAAGTAAACTCATAAGCTTCCACTATAGTCATTCCATCCATTGTTGCAAGGTTAACATTTCTGAAGTGCATAATGAATCACATTCAGCCTTGCTTACGTAATATCTTCAATGGCAACCCAATACTTGCTGATTTATGTACAGATTTTTATTGCTGGCACTCAAAACCCTTCATTCTTTGCTCTGAAATTTCTCTTCTAGGTTTATTTTCCCATATAGGCCCAGAATAAATGCTCAGTAAATATTTCTCAATGATTGAATATGATAACATATATATCTCAGCTTTAGCTAAATACTCATTTTTGCTGTTCCTGAAATATACATGATACTCTCTCCTACTCTGAGTCAGTTAATCATACTATTCCTTCTGCCTAGAATACCTAGAGCAATAATTTCCTTCCTCCAAGACTTTTCTTTTTTTTTCTTTTATTATGTTATGTTAATCACCATACATTACATCATTAGTTTTGATGTAGTGTTCCATGATTCATTGTTTGCGTGTAACACCCAGTGCTCCATTCAATACGTGCTCTCTTTAATACCCATCACCAGGCTAACCCATCCCCCCACTCCCCTTCCCTCTAGAACCCTCAGTTTGTTTCTCAGAGTCCATAGTTTCTCATGGTTCGTTTCCACCTCCAGTTTCACCCCTTCATTTTTCCCTTCCTACTATCTTCTTTTTTATAACATATAATGTATTATTTGTTTCAGAGGTACAAGTCTGTGATTCAACAGTCTTACACAATTCACAGCTCTCACCATATCACATACCCTCCCCAATGTCTATCACCCAGCCACCCCATCCCCTCCACCCCCCACCACTCCAGCAACCCTGTTTGTTTCCTGAGATTAAGAATGCCTCATATCAGTGAGATCATATGATACATGTCTTTCTCTGATTGACTGATTTCGCTTAGCATAATACCCTCTAGTTCCATCCATGTCGTTGCAAATGTCAAGATTTCATTCCTTTTGATGGCTGCATAATATTCCATTGTATATATATCCCACATCTTCTTTATCCATTCATCTGTTGATGTACATCTTGGCTCTTTCCATAGTTTGGCTATTGTGGACATTGTTGCTATAAACATCGGGGTGCACATACCCCTTTGGATCCCTACATTTGTATCTTTGGGGTAAATACCCAGTAGTGCAATTGCTGGGTCGTAGGGTAGCTCTATTTTCAACTTTTGAGGAACCTCCATACTGTTTTCCAGAGTGGTTGCGCCTGCTTGCATTCCCACCCACAGTGTAGGAGGGTTCCCCTTTCTCCGCATCCCCGCCAACATCTGTCATTTCCTGACTTGTTAATTTTAGCCATTCTGACTGGTGTGCGGTATCTCATTGAGGTTTTGATTTGGATTTCCCGGATGCCGAGCAATGTTGAGCACTTTTTCATGTGTCTGTTGGCCATTTGGATGTATTCTTTGGAAAATGTCTGTTCATGTCTCCTGCCCATTTCTTGATTGGATTATTTGTTCTTTGGGTGTTGAGTTTGATCAGTTCTTTATAGATTTTGGATACTAGCCCTTTATCTGATATGTCATTTGCAAATATCTTCTCCCATTCTGTCGGTTGTCTTTTGGTTTTGTTGACTGTTTCCTTTGCTGTGCAAAAGCTTTTTATCTTGATGAAGGCCCAATAGTTCATTTTGCCCTTGCTTCCCTTGCCTTTGGTGATGTTTCTAGGAAGAAGTTGCTGCGGCTGAGGTCAAAGTGGTTGCTGCCTGTGTTCTCCTTTAGGATTTTGATGGACTCCTGTCTCACATTTAGGTCTTTCAACCATTTTGAGTCTATTTTTGTGTGTGCAATAAGGAAATGGTCCAGTTTCATTCTTCTGCATGTGGCTGTCCAATTTTCCCAACACCATTTGTTGAAGAGACTGTCTTTTTTCCATTGGACATTCTTTCCTGCTTTGTCGAAGATTAGTTGACTATAGAGTTGAGGGTCCATTTCTGGGCCCTCTATTCTGTTCCACTGATCTGTGTGTCTGTTTTTGTGCCAGTACCATACTGTCTTGATGATTACAGCTTTGTGATAGAAAAGACCCCGAATAGCCAGAGGAATGTTGAAAAAGAAAAGCAAAGCTGGTGGCATCACAATTCCGGACTTCAACCTCCAAGACTTTTCTTTAAGAAACTTTGCCTATATGCCTCTTCCCATGCCACCTTCCCCAGTCCTCTTAGAAATAAGTTTATATTTCTGTTCTGTTTTTAAAAAAGATTTATTTATTTATTTGAGAGAGAGAGCACGCATGAATGTGAGAGAGGGACAGAGGGAGAGAACCTCCAAGCAAACTCCCTGCCAAGCACAGAGCCTGACAACCCATGAGATCATGACCTGAGCAGAAACCAAGAGTCGGATGCTTAACCGACTGAGCCACCCAGGTGCCCCTCTGTTCTTCTACTTAAATTATTTTAACTTTCCCTTATTTGGTTCTTTCCTTCCTTTATTCCTCTCACCTGGCTCTATTACTTACCATCTGAACAACCACAAACAATTAACCTCTATGGGTGTCAGTCTATAAGTGTAGAACACAGATAATTACTCCTAGAGGTATTATGAAGACTGAAAGAGTCAGTAGTTATAAATACAGTTACTCCTAAGTTTATTTTGAAGATCAAAGTAGTCAATACAAGGTAATGTCTAACATAGTTAACCTTTGGCTGTTACTGTTTTTCATCCATCTATCTGTTTGTTCACTTGACATTTGTAGAACAATTCTTATAGGCCAGTAAACATGCTGGCCCTGAAAGTTGCAAGAAGAAGGTCCCGTTCTTCAGGTCCATTCCTCAGGGATTGCAAAATATAGTGTGAGACAGATGTATAAGCAATGACAGTTGAAGTTTATGTAAATGCAGAAGGATCATTGAAGAGGGAGCAGCCAGTTTTGCTGACAGATGGGGGTAGTGAAAAAATGACTTCCCAGAGAAAGGGTTATTTGATTGTATTTCAATTTGTATTCTTATGTTCCTCTCTTTTGTAAATTCTAAAAATTGAGAGTAAGAACGGTCTTCCTCATCTTTGTATGCTCTATAAGAGTCAAACGTAGAGTACATTCACTCATTAGAATTGTTCAGAGCTCCATTAAGTTGACATCTATGACAATAAACAACAGTGAATTTATATTTTTATAGTAAATTGATAAACTGAGAATCGGGTTTATTTTCTTTCTAATAAAAATTAAATTATCAAAATTCAGTGTTTCTTTAGTGGCAAGAAGAATAACATAGTTGGGGTTGGGGGGCAGGGCGACACCAAGCTGTTTTGTACCACTGTGTGATGTGTGTGTGTCAGAGCAGGGCAGTCCAAGTTCATCGAATCGCAGTATTGCTCTTATTTGGGTAGGTTACTTACAGTATGAATTTCGGTTTCGTCATCTGCAGAATGAGGATGCTATTGACACCCTTGGAAGTCTATTGTGAAGATTAAATGGATTAAGGTAACAGGTTGAAACATGAAATTGCCACTTTTTAAGAATGAGATAATTGAATATTAACAATTTCATATGGTTTTACCGAATAGGTAAAGCACATAATATGCAGGGTTTGGCAATTATAACTGTCAGCCCAAATCCCACTCAACATCTATTTTTGTAAATAATGTTTTATTGGAACACAGTCACACCCATTTGTATATGTATTGTATACAGCTTCTTTTACACTATAACTGACGGCAGGGGTGTGTGGTTACAACAAAATCACATGCCCACAAAGCCTAAAATATCTACTGTTTGGACCTTTACAGAAAAAGTTTGCCAACCCCTCGTGTAATGTCTGGCATTTAGTAGGCATTCAACAAACATTACCTCCTTTTCCCTTGAGTAAGCACCTTCTTTATATCACATACACATGCAGAATCAGAAACATTCTTTGGGTAGCTTCGGGGCCATTTTATGCTATTTAAATTACTCTGTTGGCCTGTCCTAGGTCAGACAAATTTAGGCAATCTTTGAATGTCTTCACTGGCTCTTTCTTTATTTGGCAAGGTTATAGATAATGTTGCTTTTGATGGTAGTGAGACTCTGTAGCTTCAGAGCATACATCCTTGTCAACATATAGAGTCTTTTACAAATAACACAGGCAAAGACTAAACAGCCAGAAAGAACAGCTTTGAAAGCAGAAGAAAGTTTGATTTTTAAAAGGAGTGAAAAGTTGTGAAATGGACTATACCCTGAACAGAGAGAGTGAGAAATTTGGGAGGGTGGATGAAACATTCAAGGGACATATTTACTCAGTAAATATGAGGGCAAACACATGGAAGCGAGACATCCCCCAACAGGAAATTTACAAGCACTATAATCAGATGCTGTGAATCTTGATTTCAGTTTATTAAAATCCCAAACCTGTAGACCACTGCTTCTGGTAACTGCTATGAAAATGTTCTTCCTTCTATAAACAACTAGAAGACTGGATAAAATATGTGATATATAACTATTTTCAGATACTAGACAACAGGTAGTGCAGGACTCTGAAGAAGGAAACAAATGAGCCCTATGGTGGTCTTACATTCTTACATCTCCAATCCTGGAGGCAATTTCTGGATCCCAGAGTAGGGAGAAGAAACCAAAGCAGAACCTGCTATTTTATTGAGTTTGAAGAGACAGAGTGTTTAGGGAAGTCAAGGCAGCTAGACTTTTTGCAAGGTAGAGTACTAGCAGAGGAAAAACCTCTAGAAATCTACATAGTGTCCCACATGGCGTTTAGCTGAATAACAATCTGTGCATGCATTGGGTGAAATTCCAGGAGGCTGGACAACCAATGACTGCCAGGAAAAAGAACAATTAACTGAGAGTTGTAAGGCAAATAATTCTGAGCTCACACAGAACTGGGAATAATCTGAGTTCCCACCAGCATAGTAGAGACACCTCAGTGGCTACGTGAGGCATTCAGGAGACACACTCCAGAAGAGTCACACATAATGGAGTGAATAAACAAGCGCTAGGGTGAAGACTACTTTAGGATCGCTGTTTTACACGCTTAAAAACAACCTTCAAAAGGAACAAGTTGATTAACAAATTAACAAATTGCCTCTAAGAAACAGAGTCCAGCATCCCGTCAAAAGTTACTATACATATGAACAGCAGGGAAACCTAACCCACAATCAGGAGAGAAATTAGTCAAAAGAAATAGACCTAGAAGTGACTTAGATAATGAAATTAGTACATTGGGACTTCAGCTGTTATAAATACTATGAATATGCTCAAGGATTTAAAAACATGAACTTACTGAGGGGAGAATAGAATATATAAAATGGAATAACATATCATTCTAGAGATAATATAATATCTGAAATGACAGTTTCACTGGATGGCTTAATAGCAGATTAGAAACTTGCCAAAGAAAAGACCAGTGAACTTGAATATATAACAATAGAAACTACCTAAATTGAAGCACAGAGAGAAAAAAAGACAAGAATAAATGAACAAAGTATCAGTGACCTCTAGGGTAAAATTAGGCAGTCTAACAGACATGCAATTGGAGTCCTCAAGGGAAGAAAAGATTGGGGAAGGAGGTCAAGACAAAAAATACTTGAAGAAATAATCTCTAAAGTTTTTCCATAGCTGATGAAAACTATAAAACTTATAGATCTAAAAAGCTCAATGAACTCCATGAAGAGTAAACACAAAGATTTCTACATTAAGGAGTATCATTGTCAAATTGCTGAAAACAAGTGATAAAGAGAAAAAACAATTTCAAAGCAGAAAGAATTAAAAAAACACAGATTACACAGGGGAACAAATACAGACTCTTTAGATTTCTCATCAGAAACAATGCAAGCTCCCCGATGTTTATAGCAGCAATGTCCACAACAGCCAAACTGTGGAAAGAGCCAAGATGTCCATCGACAGATGAATGGATAAAGAAGATGTGGTATATATATACAATGGAATATTATGCAGCCATCAAAAGGAATGAGATCTTGCCATTTGCAACGACGTGGATGGAACTGGAGGGTATTATGCTGAGCGAAATAAGTCAAAAAGAGAAAGACATGTATCATATGACCTCACTGATATGAGGAATTCTTAATCTCAGGAAACAAACTGAGGGTTGCTGGAGTGGGGGGTGGGGTGGGAGGGATGGGGTGACTGGGTGATGGACACTGGGGAGGGTATGTGTTCTGGTAAGCGCTGTGAATTGTGCAAGACTGTTGAATCTCAGATCTGTACCTCTGAAACAAATAATGCAATATATGTTAAGAAAGAAAAAAAGAAGAAGAATGTAGCAGGAGGGGAAGAATGAAGGAGGGGAAATCGGAGGGGGAGAAGAACCATGAGAGACGATGGACTCTGAAAAACAAACTGAGGGTTCTAGAGGGGAGGGGGGTGGGAGGATGGATTAGCCTGGTGATGGGCATTGAGGAGGGCACGTTCTGCATGGAGCACTGGGTGTTATGCACAAACAATGAATCATGGAACACTATATCTAAAACTAATGATGTAATGTATGGGGATTAACATAACAATAAAAAAATAAAAAAAAAAGAAACAATGCAAGCTAAAAAGCTTGACATTTTTATTTATTTATTTCTTTATTTTTAAGCTTGACATTTTTAAAGTACTGAAAGTTAAAAGAAATGACAATTTAGAATTCTATATAAGGTGAAAATAATCTTTCAAAGTGAAGGAAAAATACTTTTTTAAACAAAAACTGAAAGAATTTGGTGCCAGCAAACCTCCACTATAAGAAATATTAAAAGAAGTTCTTTAGGCAAAAGGAAAATGACACCAGAATAAACTTTGATCTATACAGAAGAATGAAGAGTGCTAGTAATGGTAAAATGTGGTTAAGTATAAAAGACATTTTTCCTTCTGTTTTTAATTTCTTTAAAAGATAAATATTTAAAGAAAAAATAACTAATACTGACTTTTGGACATACGTAGAAATAAAATATATGACAACAATAGCATGAAAGACAGAACAGAATTGTAGTACGGTTCCTTTTTTTTTTTTTAAGATTTTATTTATTTATTTGAGAGAGAGCATGAGAAGGGGGAGGGTCAGAGGGAGAAGCAGACTCCCTGCTGAGCAGGGAGCCCGATGCGGGACTCGATCCTAGGACTCCAGGATCATGACCTGAGCTGAAGGCAGTCGCTTAACCAACTGAGCCACCCAGGCACCCTGTAGTAGGGTTCCTTCTTATACATGAAGTGATATAATATTAATTGAAGATTGTCTGTTATACTAAAGATGCATATGTAAACCTTAGAGCAACCACTAAAAAAAAGACAGAAAATATAGTTAATAAGCTGTTAAGATAGATAAAATGGAATACTAAAAAAAGAATTATCCAGAATAAGGCAGGAAAAAGGAAAAAAATGGGATATGTACAAAACAAGTAGCAAGATGAAAGATTTAAATCCAACCACATTATAGTTACAATAAATATAAATGGTCTGTACATTAAAGGGCAAAGATTGTCAAAATGAATTTTTAAAAGCAAGACTCAGCTGTATGTTGCCTATAAGAAACATACTTTAAATATAATGACAGTAATAAGTTAGACATAAATGAAATGGGAAAATATTTACAAACACTAAACATAAGAAAGCTATAATGACTGTATTAATATCAAAGTACAGAAAAAAGAGTATTACCAGGACTAAAAAGAGACGTTTCATAATGATTGAAAGGACAGTTCAAGAAGGTATAACAGTCTTAAATGTGTATGCACCTAATAAGAGTTTCAAAATACATAAAATAAAAACCGACAGGACCAGAAGAATAGACAAGTTCACAATTATACCTGGAGATTTCACATTCCTATCTCAGCAATTATAGGAAAATGACAGATAAGGGTATAGAAGATTTGAGCAACTCTTAACAACTTGACCTAATTGACATTTATAGACACTTTACTCAACAGTAGCAGAGTACATAGTCTTTTCAAGTGTACATGGTACATTCACCAGCATAGACCATGGCCTAGACCATAAATAAAGTCTTAATAAATTTTAGAGGACTGCAATCAAGTGTATTATATCTGACCAAAACAAAATTAAATTGCTTATTTTATAATTTATGTAACTTATAATTTACATAAGTTATCTTTATTCTTATGCACTGTGTTTAGTAGTTTGTTTCTTTGTATGTCCAATATAATCAACAAAAAAGCTACTAAAAGTGACAAGTGAAATTAACAAGGGCATAGCCTACAAGATTAATATACCAAAAAAAAAAAAAAATACTGCATTGAAGAAGGAGTTTTTGAAATATTATACCATTCATGATTCCACCCAAAAACATGAAATATTTAAGGATAAATCTAACAAAATATATGCAAGATCTGTACACTGAAAACTACAAATTATTGCATAAAGAAATACAGTCATACCTTGAAGATATCATAGGTTTGGTTCCAGACCACTGCAGTAAAGCAAATATCGCAATAAAACGAGTCAAACGAATTTACGAATTTTTTTGTTTCCTAGTGCACACAAAAGTTATGTTTACCTCATACTGTATCTGTTACAATGTACATACCTTAATTTAAAAATACTCTATTGCTAGAAAAATGCTAACCATCATCTGAGCTTTTTTAGCAAGTTGTAAATTTTTTGCTGGTAGAGGGTCTTACCTTTATGTCGATGACAGCTGACTGATTAGGGTGGTGATTGAAGAAGGTTGGGATGGCTGTGGCAGTTTCTTAAGATAAGACAACAATAAAATTTGCTGTACTGATTGACTCCTCCCTTCATGGATGATTTCTCTGTATCATGTGATGCTGTTTGACAGCATTTTACCCACAGTAGAACTTCTTTCAAAATTGGGGTCAGTCCAGGGCGCCTGGGTGGTTCAGTCATTAAGCGTCTGCCTTCAGCTCAGGTCATGATCCCAGGGTCCTGGGATCGAGCCCCGCATCAGGCTCCCTGCTCAGCGGGAAGCCTGCTTCTCCCTCTCCAACTCCCCCTGCTTGTGTTCCTTCTCTTGCTGTCTCTCTCTATGCAAAAAATAAAATCTTAAAAAAAAAATTGGGGTCAGTCCTCTCAAATCTTGCTGTTGCTTTATCAACTAAGTTTATGTAGTATTCTAAGTCCTTTGTTGTAATTCTAACAGTCTTCATAGCATCTTCACCAGGAGTTAATTCCTTTGCAAGACCATTTTCTTGTTCATCCATAAAAAGAAACTCCTCATCTGTTCAGGTTTTATCATGAGAATGCAGCCATTCAGTCACATCTTCAGACTCAACTTCTAATTCTAGTTCTCTTGCTCTTTCCACCCCATCTGCAGTTAGTTCCACCACTGAAGTCTTAAACCCCTCAAAGTCATGCATGAGGGTTGGAATCAACTTTTCCCAAACTCTTGTTCATGTGGATATTTTGACTTCTTCCCACAAATCAGGAATGTTCTTAATGGTATCTAGAATGGTGAATCCTTTCCAGAAGGTGTTTGATCTGTTTTGCCTAGATCCATTAGATGAATCACTATCTGTGGCAGTTATAGCCTTACGAAATGGATTTCTTAAATGATAAAACTTGAAAGTTGAAAGGACTTCTTGACTCATGGGCTGCAGAATAGATGCTGTGTTAGCAGGCATGAAAACAGCATTACTCTTGTTGTATATCTCCATCAGAGCTCTTCAGTGGCCACGAACATTGTCAATGAGCAGTAGTATTTTGAAAGAAATCTCTTTTTCTGAGCAGTAGGTCTCAACAGTGGGCTTAAAATATTCAGTAAACCGTGTTGTAAACAGATGTGTTCTCACCTAGGCTTTGTTGTTTGATATAAAGAGTACAGACAGAGTAGATTTATGTAATTCCTAAGGGCCCTAGGATTTTCAGAAAGGTAAAGGAGCATGGACTTCAGCTTAAAATCACCAGCTGCATTAGCCCCTTGCAGGAGTCAGCCTGTCCTTTGAAGCTTTAAAGCCAGGCATTGACTTCTCCTCTCTAGCTATGAAAGACTTAGATGGCACCTTCTTCCAATATAGGGCTGTTTAGTCTGCGTTGAAAATCTGTTGTTTAGTGTAGCCACCTTCATTATCTTAGCTAGAGCTTCCAGATAACTGCTGCAGCTTCTGTATCAGTACTTGCTGCTTCATGTTGCAAGTTCATATTATGGAAATGGCTTCTTTCCTTAAACCTCACAAACTCCCCTCTGCTAGCTTCAGATTTTTCTTCTGCAGCTTCCTCACCTCTCTTAGCCTTCACAGAATTGAAGAAAATAAGGATCTTGATCTGGATTAGATTTTGACTTAAGGGAATGTTGTAACTAGTTTGATCTTCCATCCAGACCACTCAAACTTTCTCCATATCAGCAATAAGGCTGTTTCACTTTCTTATCATTCATATATTCACTGGAGTAGCACTTTTAGTTTCCTTCAAGAACTTTCCCTTTGCATTCATAACTTGGCTAACTGGTGCAAGAGGCATAGTTTTCAGTTTATCTTGGCTTTCAACATGGCTTCCTCACTAAGCTTAATCATTTGTAGCTTTTAATTTAAAGTGAGAAACATGCAACTCTTCCTTTCATTTGAACACTCCGGGGCCATTGTAGGATTATTAATTGGTGTAATTTCAATATTCCCTCTCAGAGGCTAAGGAAGCCTGTGGAGAGGGAGAGAGATGGGGAAAAGCTTATTGGTAGAGCAATCAGAACATACGTAACATTTATCCGTTAAGTTCACTGCCTTATATGGGTGTGGTTCATGGTCCCCTAAAACAATTATAATAGTAAAACACACTGATCATATATAACCATAACAACTATAATAATAATGGAAAAGTTGTAAATACTGCAAGGGAGAGGGAGAGAGTATGTTAAGCAGGCTCCATGCCCAGTGTGGAGCCTGGCACAGGGCTTGATCTCATGACCCTGAGATCATGACCTGAGCTGAAATCAAGAGTTGGTCGCTTAACCAACTGAGCCACACAGGTGCCTTTAAGTTCTATTTTTAATAGTGGATTATGATGAAATGTTGATTTAAAACCATAACTGATAAATGAGAAGGCAAAATGCAGAACCAGTATTCAACTCCAAATCTGCTCCCTCCCTGATGCCATGTACCTTATCTTGTACCATGCTATTTCTTATGTATTCCATGTTTCCCAAGATAGTTTCAATTTTTGAATATCCAGTCAAATTTTTTTCCAGAACTGCACTAATACTGGTTTGAAGTATAACAGTTATTCAATAAAAGGCAGAAACAGAGAAATAAAATTTGTCTTTATTTTCCTTTATTAGATTAGCATTTATGGGTCTTTGGGTATAATTGAATTTTTTACTTTCACTGTAGCACTTTGGTTTGTATATGTATGTGTTCTTGAATAGTAGCCATATGATTGATTAATGTGGCAGGGAATGTGCAGCAATACTCTATTTTGCTACCCACAGTTACTTAATATAGTGCTAGGTAGGCATATTAAGAGACACTTATATAATGATTTTTAGTTTACAAAGCATATTTCATATACGTGATCTCATTTGAGCCAAGTAGTAGATTAAATAATTTTTGATAGAAATAGTGTACAGTAGAATACAGTTGGTATTATTATAAATTATCCTCAGTGTTATTTCAAACCACTTCTAACTAGCTCTTAGAGTAGTTGTAATAATGTATTTGTTTGTATACACTTTTCTCTATAAGACTATGAACTCCTTGAGGGCAGGAAGCAGATCTTACTCATCTTTGTGTCTCAGGTGCCGCACTAGCATAGCTCCTGGCACAAAATAAACAGTAAATGTTTCTTGTATTTATATTAAATGTAATTCTGAAAAGTCAAGTGATTGGCTCTAAATTGCAATAAATAACTCCTAGCCCAGTACTCTAATATATATTACTGCTTTCTTCAGATGTTCCCCTGCTCTTTTTCAAGAAACCAAGCTCTTTTCCTCTGTTATTGAGAAAGGTCTTATTGGAACCCTTGTACTTGACCCTATTCTATAACTGAGAAATGAAAGGTTGTTTATAATATATATGGGCACTACTTAATCTCTGGCATTTGTGTTTGCAAGTTAACATGCTGTCTATTGCATTTGAACAGCTGTAACGTATGTGATAAGATTTCTTAATAAGTCATTTTTTGAGCAATGGAAATATGAATCTGGAGAATAATGTTCCCAGCTTGTTAAGTTGTGCTTTTGGACTCTTGGGTTTTAAACAGTCAGTTGCCTATAATTCTCTGTTTGAGAAAGGTAGTGAAGATAGCATTGTAACCTGTTTCTGAGCTAACAGAGATTCCATGGAATTTTTTGATGTGCAAAGAAAAGGGCTGTTTGCAACTATGTTCATTTGGCTAAATTCCTATAAATTTTCCAACAGAAAGAGAAGGCTTAAAATGAAAATTTATGCATGATAAGTAGTTTTTTTAGTTCAGGGTGACTTAATCAATAGTCTTACCAATTGCTGGCCCACTTCATGACACTGTTTAATATTCTACATGTATAATATATAAAGGTTTTTTTGGATAAACATCTACAAGAGATTGTTGGTACTGCTTGTTCCCACAGCCAATGAAAGTCTTTTTGTTCTTTTATTGTATGTTTGTTGACAGTTGTGATCAACACGGAATGAACTGCTTTACAGTTTATTACTTTCAAAGTACAAATTTGAATGCTGTGGATTCAGATGTATAAAAGAGATAAAATTACAGACAGCTTTGAGTGGCAGTTACATATCAAACCTCACGGGGGTTTGACAGGCAACGAATATCGTTATTAGACGCTTTTTCCATAATTGCTGACATTTATCCAGTGTTTCACAGTATTTGCTAATGTATTAATGCAGTCAATCTCTGAGAGGCTGCACATGCCTTTTTAGCCCTGGCTTTTATGGGATTCTGAAATTCATAGACCCACAGATACTTATTCCCTGCTGGTTGCCGTAGTGACAGAGCTCAGAGATAAGCCAAGACAGAGCCCTTTTGTGATTGCTTTTCAGGTGACATTCAGCGGCAGCTTGAGTAGAGTGTCCTTTTATAGTTCCTGTAATTCAGAAAATGATAACAGCTTTCTGCTGCTTAGAAGGGAAGTCTGTGGACTGCTCCCGGTGGGATTTCGGTTTGCTGTGCCACTTCATACCAACACCAGCCTGATAAAGTTCTTATTATTGTGGAGATTTCAAAGTGCAAGGGGACTGAATTAATTATGACAGGTTAGAAAATACAGGACTGATGCTACAAATAAAACTTTAAAGAACCAATACATGTTCTCCAACTATATGTAACATTAATTTGGATATTTTAAGTTATTAGTGATGATGTAATTAAGTACTTGCTTAATAAGTAAATGCATCTGACCTCTAAATTGCCGGTGAACAATGCCAGCTGTTCCATCTCAAAGTTTAGAAGTTATCTTTTATTTCTGTGTATCATTTTCTCATTTTGAAACCATTTCCTCAATATCTTGCTGTTTCAGAGGCAAAGAGCTGTATTTGGACACTCTCAGAGTTATTTTAATTTCTTTTCAGTATTCTCAGCAGTGGAATAATTAAAAATGAATGTTTTATAAATAGCAGCTTATATAAAGTACTTAAAGTTCAGAAGAAAACACTATTGATGATAGAGCATGGTGGTGTGGGCAGATCAAGAAATTGCTGGAGAAAATAGAATCTTACCTGGAAAGAATATAGATGCCCTAAGGAGCCATGTTTTCCCGCTAGACTCTGGAAGCTAGGAGAGTTAATAGTCTTAATTCTGGAAGAAGGAGAACTCCAGTAACAATGGGTAAGTATGAGAAGCCATGAGAGCTAGAAACAACTGTCTGTGTAGTTGATTTTATTGAAAAGAGGCAAAAACAAACAAACAAAAAACACCCAAGAAGAAACAGGAACACTAACCTGAATTAAACCATGCAGATCTGAAGGAAGGTATTAAGCACTTACATATCTTACCCCTAAAATTTAAATGTAATTTCACAGTTAAACAGGAAGCAAGCAGAATGAGCTGAATAGAGAAGTAACTGGAGAATCTGAAGAGATGAAAAAGAGTAGATGTATTCCCTGATTTGTAAATTTCTAGTGAACATGCTAGGTGAACAAGCATATGGATAGCACATGAATGAGGACTCAGAATAGAAATTTGGCCTAAAACATCTAATTAGTTATCTTGGATTAGGTATGCAATTGAAAAGGTGGAGATCTGATTTGTGTTACTTGTTTCTAACCTTTCAGTCTCATTTAGAGCAGATGTAAACTCAACCGTCATAAAATTCAAATATTTGTAATTCAGACAAAAAAGGGTAACCTTCAGACTAGTGACAAATAAATATGGCATTTTCAAATGATATTTAGTAGACCTTTATTAACAGTGTGTTACTCCATGGTGTTCATTGCATTTCTTACTTTTTACAGTTAGCCTAATCAGTCATCTACTTTGATATATTAAAGAAGAGAAAGAGAGAAGAGAGATCTGTAAGAGTTGTACTATTATATGATATGCTTTTCTGTGCTGTGGTTATCTACTTAGGAATCTCTTAAAATTTAGTTATCCACTAAGAAGGTCTTTAGGACCATATCACCCTCACAGTATTTTAGAATTGATAAATACCAGCTTATAATTATTACTAAAAACAAAACAAACAAGCAAACAAACCAGAAAAATAAGACCTATAGGGTAAGGGAAAAGGGCATAATAGTCTTTTGAAAAATGTAAAGATTCCGTGTTTAAAAATGGTTATTATATTCAGGGAATTGTTTCTTTTTATTAACATAATCACTTGTTCCCTGATTTCAGAAGCAAAAATTCATCATGATGTTTGTCTATTTTCAGATGATTATAAACTCAAAAATAATTTAATGAAAATTGGCCTTTTGCAGTGTGACATCAAATTTTGCAGCAAGAACATTTAAAATAACTTTCAAAAATTGAAGTTTAGTTATTTTAATACAAAATATGTTAAAACTGGGGCACCTGGCTGGCTTAGGCAGTAGAGCATGCAACTCTTGATCTCAGAATTGTGAGTTCAAGCTCCATGTTGGGCATAGAGATTACTTAAAAATAATAATAAAATAAAAATGTTACAGCTAAAAGTGGAATACATTTGTGACTTGACCCCTAGGAAATTAAAAAAAAAAAAGAAAAGTCTAGATGAAATGTAACCATTTCTCTTCACCTCTGTAATTATTATTCTTTTTGTTATTAATAAAAATAGTAATAACAGGAACGATACCCATTTTTCCTACTTTGTTCTAAGCACCTTGCTGGGGCTTTATATACTTTATTCCTCATATTCCCATTAATCAGTTCTGAAAGGTAGATGTTATTATTGCTCATTTACACATGAAGGAAGTGAGGCCCAGAGTCATTTAGTAACTTGTCCAACAATGCACGGAGAAGAACTGGTAGAAAGGGGATCCTGGCACAGGTTTGACTCTAAAGGCTACTTCTTTTCATTGTACCAAAAGGGATTTCCTTATGAACCCTCAATCCCAGGTTCTTATTTTTCCTTCCCTGTATAGTTCTCCAACTTCACTTATTATGAACATTCAGATATTTTCCTTAAAGAATCTGTTTTGTTCCATAAGATTGATCCCTTTGCCTTAAGCTCATCTTAGGCCTGTCTCTCTAAGAATGATAACATTAGGTAGTGCTTTAAAAATACTATACACAAGGTACTAGTCTTAACAGTGTATATAATAATATAACTCAATCTTGGGTGCCTGGGTGGCTCAGTTGGTTAAGCGACTGCCTTCGGCTCAGGTCATGATCCTGGAGTCCCAGGATCGAGTCCCGCATCGGGCTCCCTGCTCGGCAGGGAGTCTGCTTCTCCCTCTGACCCTCCTCCCTCTCATGCCCTCTGTCTCTCATTCTCTCTCTCTCAAATAAATAAATAAAATCTTTAAAAAAAAAAAAAAAAAATAATATAACTCAATCTTTCTAACTACCGTAGGAGGTGAAGTTTATTGTTTGTCCCATTTTACACAAACAATACACAAACATGCGTATTGAGGCATATTCATATGACCTCATAATTAATAAGTGGCAGTGGTATTTGAACCCAAGTAGAATAGAGTTCATGGCCTTACCACATTGTATGCCTCTCGTAATAGCAGAGGTAGATGAATGACAGGACATCTGTGAAAGCCTATCTGTTGTGTTCCATGATTCATTGGAACACTACATCAAAAACTAATGATGTACTGTATCGTGACTAACATCACATAATAAAATTAAATTAAAAAAAAAAAAGAAAGCCTATCTGTCATCTGTGTTCTTCACCATGGCATTCTGTTCATTGTGGAGGAGCTCACAGATGAGCATGCCACATTCATTGTGTCAATAATTCTACTTTTATGGAATGTGAGGTGGAAAATGGAAACTAGATCTTTCTGTAATTTACTGTGAAGGATGACCACTGTGTGTACCACGTCTGCCAATCCTTTCTCTTTCTTTTAGATTCATTGATCTATAGACAATTGGCAACTTTATTTCCTCACAAGCTTTTAACATTCAAGGAGAAGGTATCATCATTCTAACCTTTTTCATCTCTAATGCCAATAGCTGAGGGTTTACCAATTGATCCATAAAACTCCAGATGATATTAAATGTCATTTCCATTTTAAACATGGAAGGAAGATACCATGGCGAGTTATTTAAAAACTTGTCCAATTCCACAGAGACAGGATTAAAACTTGGAAGCTCCTTTATACTGAACATTAGAATATTGCCACTAACTAATCCCACACTTTGAAATCAGGTAACTGTGTATAGGAAAAGCACTGGATTTAGAGGTCAGAAAACATTGATTCTAATCTAAGCTGAGTATAAGATCATCTCTATACCTGTGTTCAGTACCCCATTCCCATTTGTCTTCTCAGAACTGTACATTATCAATGATCTCTTCTTTAGTATTTTAACTAATGTCATTGTGCTGGATATTCTATCCACATTTTAAGCACAAAAAGCCTCTCATCATAAAAGAAACACACATATACACACCATAAAAACAAATATACATGGATATATAAAAACAAATCCTCCCCTGGCTTTAACTACTACTTTCTCTCCTACTTTTTGCAGCCAAAATTCAAAAAGAGTTATCTGTATTTACCATCTCCATTTTTTCTGCTTGACTGATTCCTCACCTCACACCACCTTCACCTTCAACCCATTTCTCCACTGGAATAGCTTTTCTTGAGGTACTGTTGACTGCCATGTTACTAAACCAAGTTGACCTCTCAATCCTCATTGTAGCTCTGCTTGATTTCTTAACAGTGTTAGAGGAAAAAAAAAAAAAACCTTTTAATTGAAATACATTCATTCAGAAAATTGTACACCTCATAAATGTACAGCTTGATGAATTTTCATAAAGTAAATACCTTCATGTAATCAGCATCCAGACTAAGGAAGAGAACATTTGCAACATTCCAGAAAGCCCTCTCAGGTCCCCTTCATCCAAAACTAAGACCCTAAATTAGTTTTGTCTGGCTTTCAACATATGTAAATGGAATCATATAGTATATACTGTTTGTCTTCTTTATGCATTCTTTGCTTTCTCTTTTCCTTTCTTCGTTTTTTTTTCAACCTTATGTTTATGAGGTTCATCCATATTCTTATATGTAGTTATATTTGATTCATTTTCATTGCTTTATAATACTCCATTATGTGGATGTTCCTCATTATTCATCTATTTTACTATTAATGGGACAGGCATTTAGGTAGTTTCCCCCGCTGGGTACTACTTCTCAGCAGCATTAGATCCTGTTGAAAACTCCTCCTTCCTGGAATGCTCTTTCTTTGCCTCCCAGGATACCATACTCTCCTGGTTTTTCCCCTGCTTCTGTTCCTTCCTTTTTGGTCTTCTTTGGAAGCTCATCCTTCTCTCTACCCAATCACTAAATTGAGTTCCTTAGGGCATAGTTCCATGTACTCATTTTGTCTCATTTTGTGTGTTCTTTCTAGGCATTCTCATCATACCTATAGCTTAAATTGTCATCCATGTGATGGTGATTAATAAATTTATATTTCTAGCCCAGTCCTCCCATGTGAGTTCCAGAAGAGCCTTCTTATCACCTCTTAGAGGTCACATAGTACCTTAAATTCAACATAACCAAACTTGAATTTATATTTTTCCCTGGCCATACCTGGTCCCCTTCTAAAGTTCCCTGATTCCATTAATGGCATCACTATCTGTCCAGTTTCACAAGTCAGATAGGAGTTACTCTGGGTACCTCTCTTTCCCTTGCTGACTTTATCCAAATATTCAATTCTTGTCAATGTTAGCACTATATAGCTCCCATTTATTCAATTCTATCCATCTCCACTGCCACCACCCTAATACAAGATACCAATTTCTTAAATCTGGACTATTGGAAAAGCCTACAGACTGGGCTCTTGTATCCACTTTCCCTTCCCTTCAAGTCTACACTTCATACTACATCAGGATTATTCTTTTAAAAAAAAATATATGTGTATGTTCAAGTAGTCTCTCTGTTTAAATTCCAAATAAAGACCAAAATCATTAGCATAACCCACCGGACCCTGCATAGTCTGATTTCTGCTTACTTCTTTAGTGTTGTCTTATGTTATATTATACTGTCTCTTGTTTTTTAGCTACACTGGTCTTCTGTGAGTTCTTCTAATGTACCATCATTGGGCCTTTACAAATGTTGTTCTCTGTACCTGAAACAGTTATACTCCCCCAAGATCTGTGCTTTATAATTCTTACTCATTCTTCTGACTCAACCATTTCTTCATGGAAGCCAGTCTTTCTTTGCATTTACCACAGTTGTGATTTTATATAAGTGATTATTTCCCACTTTAAACTGTAAGCTCCACAAGGACAGATGTCTATTTTTTATTCACCATGTGTATCTAATACTTTAAGAGAGTAGGTGCTCAATAAATGTTGGTTGAAGGAATAAATGTTTCTGAGCCTCAATTTCCCATTTTTTCAACTACTCAGCATTGTTGTAAGGTAAAAATAAGACTCTGTACATGGAAACACCTTAAAATTTAACACACTGAGGAAGTTAAGGAGTTGATATCATTATACCCAAGCAGATAGATTCTTTCTGCTATAGATTATAATTCTTAAATTTTGCTGTGATACTGGAATTATGCAAACAAATGGCAAGAATAATTATTATTTCAGTTCTCATTCTTTTGTTCCATTGATCTGTCTCCCCTGTCATTCTGTCATTCTTGCCATAGTTTATTTAGGTTCCCATCATTTTCTCCCATTTCCCTATTTCAGGTCTCTTTCTCTTATATCAGTCCATCTTCCCTTCTTTATTGTAATTATCTTTGTTAGATGCATTTGCATTATATTATTCCCTTGTTTCAAATCTCTCTGGTTTCTCATTGCCTATAGGATAATGTCTAAGCTCCTTAATGGGACATATATGATTCTTCATGATTAGACTTACCCCCTTCTACCTGTATCTCTCACTATTTTGTACCTTATCTGTCCTCCAACAACACTAAATTACTTGTTTCTTAGATGTGTTGCCTTCTTTCTTGCCATTTTGCCATTGCCTATATCATTTCCTTTTCTTTTAAGGTGCTTGCACTCCTTGTGGCCTGCTCCTTAATCAAATTATTCTTTCTAGATTCAGCTGGCACTCTTCTGTGATACTTTCCCTTGAAGTCTTCAGGCAAAGTTAGGCATTTCCTCCTCTTGTTCTATTAGGGGACTTAACCACATTGGTAAAACTAGTTATTTACACTTCTTATGTGTAAGTACATTTCACTACTTGTTTGTAGACCCTTCAAAAGCAGTGATACTATTCTCTTTATCTCTCTATCTATAGACATATACTTGATATTGAGTGACAGGGTGATTAGAGGAGAAGAGTGACTAGAAGCAATGAAGAATGGTCAGACTTTAAAGTGAAAAGATGTTTGGGGTCAAATTCATGTTGTATAGTGGATTCCTTCTACCATTGTTGTTAAGACTGAGGTCAGCTGCAGGATCTTGGTGCTGTGTAGAGGGAGGAGTTACAATGCATTTGACTTCGGCTAGTTAAGGTTCTTATTGTGTCATCAAGATCAGCTTAACAGTCAGATTTTTTTTTACATATCTACTTACTATATGGCACTTGAATTTTACTTTGAGATCCTATAAGGCAATCAAGGTGAATATATATGAAAAGTTAAAGTTAAGATAATGCTAATGTTATGTAGTGCATAGGATGAGCCTAGTAAATGCTGAAGGAATAAAACGATTCATCTGTTTTTCAGTTTTGAAGTCATTTCATGTAGACGAACTCATTTTTCTTTAGTAATTTTTTTAAAAAATTATTTATTTTAGAGGGGGGCAGAGGGTAGGGAGAGAGAATCTTTAGCAAACTCTGTGCTGAGCGTGGAGCCTGATTTGGGGCTTGATCTCACGACCCTGAGATCATGACCTGAGTTAAAACCAGGAGTCGAACACTTAACTGACTATGGCACCCAGGCTCCCCTCTTTCATAATCTTTTAATCAGGCAGAAGAGTTACTGTTTTTCCCTTATAAATAAAGAAACTGAGATTCAGAGAGGTAAATGACTTTGGTAAGAACACTAGAAAGTAATAAAGTTGTAGAGTCTGGACAAGAATCCAGTTCTTCTGACTTGACTACCAGAATGCCTCCCATGGAACCGCATGACCTTTCTGTTTGGCTGTACCACCACAATGCCATTTATCTTCTGATCTGTGAGAAGTTTTTCAGCCTGGGCCAAAATTTCTGAAACTTTCTAAAGTACAGTCAAAATGGAACATTGTCCCTTAAATACCACAATAAAAATGAAAGAATATCATTTAGCAAAGTCTTCAAGTGCTCTTTACTTGGTAGGGGTTGGTTTAGGCTTGGTCTGTCTGTTGAGCTAGTTGATACTTTAGGCTCTGAGGGAATGAAACTCAATACAGACTCAGTGTAGTTCGGAGATGGTAAGAGCAGCAGGGTCATGATGTAGGAGAAGATGATATTAATGAGCCTTGGGTGTAGAGTATGGTACAATATGGACTTAGAAAGTCAAAGATGATGAGGTCATAGGAGCGGATTTGGGGAACAAGAGTAGAATCTACAAGAAACTCCAGGCTGCCTCTCATTTGGGCCCAATTGGGACTACCACTGCTTCCAGATATACACAGCGGTACTCTCAAAGGTTCCCCAGAGGAGCCATATTCCCTTCTCCTCACAGTATCCCCAAGGACATCCCACTCTGGTAGAGAGTTGATCACTGCCACTTGTCTCTGAGCTGGCTTTGTGTGTACAAAATGGCAGCCTACTGGTTCTTAAGCCCCCAGGAACCCACCTTAGTGAATGCCTCCTGGGTTGGCAAAACAGAGAAGATGCTTTTATTATCCTTCTTTCCTAAGCAGACTTCACCCAAGACTGGCTATAGCATAGTATTTTTTCCTCCCTGGCCATAACTGACTAAAAGTTTTAGTGTTAGGAAATTGGAAAAGGTTAAGTTTGAGTGATGTTATCGTAATTATGTCAAATAAGTTTGAATGTCATTTTAGCTGGGGAAGATTTCATATGACATCATTTAGGAGGCTCTTGGGTTAGGCGGTGATGAAATGTGTGAATATCTTGAATGACAAAGTGTGGGGAAAAAAGAGTATGATACATGGAAGCAAATAGGCCCAGCTCATAGTCTCTCCTCTGAACTTGCCACCTGTTTGACCTTGGGCAAGTTATGTAAGTCCTCTGGACTTTGGTTTCCTTAGCAGACAAATGAGTTATATTAGAAAACATACATGTGAACATGTAATTAGAAGATCTTAAAGTAGCTTTAGACAGATTTACTAATTTTACTAAGTCTGTTTCCTCATCTGTCATATGGGAATATTAGCAACTTTAAGATGGAATGAGTTAATGAATATGGATTGCCTGGCTAAATAAAAGTTAGTTTCTTTCATATGGGTGAACAGATATACATTCTAGACTTAGAACAACTTGAATTAGAATTAAGTCTCAACCCCACCAGGGGCAATTCGTCTCTCGGGACTTCTGTTTCCTACACTTGATCTTAGCCAAAAGGCCGAGAAGCGATCGGGACTTCTGTTTCCTGAAACGGGTAATAATACCTACCTCATAGAACCCTTTGTTAATGGGAAGTTGGTGGAGGAATTTAAAGTGCCTGGTACCTAGTAAGTAGGTGCCTAAAAAATATTGGAATCATCTCTAATCTCCATCATCTTTCCCACCCCCAACTCCAAGGTTTCCCCTAACTCTAAAATTCTTTGATTCTATACAATTCTAATGCATAAGTCTTTAACAAATGAATCAACTAAAAATGGGTAAAATTCAAATAATATGCAACTCCTAAATGACAATCTTACTAGTGTTTTTCAAAAAATAAAGCTTTTTCTTCTCATTATTTCTTGCTCCCACTTTGCTGAGAGATCTCCAGATACTTTGTTTTGCTTTATTTTTGTTTTTGACATTACTGTATGTTGATCAAAATAATGTGTAAAATGATTTATTCCTAGCTTCTGGAAAAAAAAATTTTCACTAAAAATGAATTAGTTCACTAAAAAGTTTTATCTCACATTAAAGATTCCTTTTTTTTTTCCTTTACTGTACTACTTTTCAGAAGTCTATTCAGCTCAAAGTTAACAGGTTGATTAGTATTTGGAAAATAAGGCTTATAATTAGCACACAGAAATGATTACTGCTTATTTTAAAGAGTTAACACTTTAGCACAACTTTCATTTTATATATATTTTTTGGCATTGACATAAAATAAGCGCTGCAGGTATGAATTTGCCCACTAAAGCATGCTTGAATCGGGAATAAAGCATTATTTTATCATGTGTCAAAATATTTTTGAAAGATTATTGGATTTGAGGATTTTCCCATTTCTTAATACAAAAGATTATTCTTGGTGTGTGTGCGTGTGTGTGTGTGTGTGTGTGTACAAGAACCCAGTGAACCAGTGACTAAACACATGCACATGTATCTAGAGAGATCTAGAGAACTTACTGGTTTTTGTATTTATCAGTGTGAGTCCTAAAAAATACAATAGTAAAATAATGCTTATGTATTATTACTCCTAAGTGAGATGTAATTTACAGTGTATTAGGGTATTTTTATGTATAGTATACATTACTGGATAGTTTTTATACCTATCTGAAAACATTTTTATTAGCCATATTATATATCCTCATAAATTTGAGCCATCATATTTTACAAAGTAGAGTTGAAATGACATTTGAATACTCTAATTCCTATGAAATCCATAGAGATGAAATGCATTAGAAATTGAAGATAATTATACAGAAAAATTAAATATGAAAGAATAGTATGCTTTATCAAAAAATGAAAATATTTAAGTTCAAATTATGTTGATGTTGAATTTGATGGTCTGTATTTTGCTTATTTTGACTGGTGGTTTCAGGTCATCAGTTACTACTGAATCAAATTTAACCTGTCAGAATTATGTCAGAATCCTTTTGGTCCTTAACGCTTTTCACTCAGATGCAGAGGTCAATCAGCACTCTGATGATACTTTTAGTATTTCTTATCTCACTTTGGAGTGGTTTCCAGGCTTTTTTTTTTCCCTAGGTAGATGTGTATTTCTCTAGAAAATTACAAGTATCTTTCATATCTTACTTTGGCGAGGAAAGTAGGTAAAGTACTCATGTAAATTAAAGTAATAGACATTTATTATGTGGCAGGCCTATCAAAGTAACCTGCTAAGCCCTATGCAGGCTAAAAATGAGAATATAAGATTCAGGTTGTGTCCTTAAGGGCCTTAGGGTCAAATACCTACACAGAGACATAGGCAAAGTTGAACCACAAACCAAGAATTCTCAAGGTTCACAGTAAGGGCATAGGAGTTGAGCAGAAGAATCACAGGATTGGAATGGGCCAAGCATGGATTACCCATCGAGGTGAAATTCTTTTTTTCCTAGTTTCTAGATGGCACCCATTTATGGGCTGTGCCTAACTTGATATTCAGACTCTGTTTTTCCCGGGAGGAAAAGCCATGACAGGATGCACAACAGCACTATGTCCATGTGGTACGACCAAAGCTGTTAGCATAACTGCCTGAGTTTTGCCAAGGAATTAGATGCTGCTGGAAAAATATCCAGAGCTCCTATGTTTGCTATCCAAAGAGTTCCACAGTATTGTGGGGTAAATGGGATCCCACTATTGACTAGATATATGCCAAATGGCTGGTTGGTACTCTTTATGCATACAAAGCAGGTTTGAGATGTATCCCTGCATATTTGAAGAGTCTGTCATTATGATGAGCTAAAGTCACCACTGATTACTACTGTAGCTGTCTAAAATAATGAGGTTTTCCACAAGAGAACCTCTTTATCAAACTTAAAATGAGGAGCCAACTTGAGGTAAAAGCACCTTCTGACCAAAGATTTTGTCCTGATTTTCTGTGAATATGTTACGATTATAGAATAAAGCAAAAGGCTTGTCTTGATAAGATCCTGGGTTCTTATAATCAATATTTCATGTTGACTTCATATGTTTTTGTTAATAAATGACTTTCTAAATGTTAGAAAAATGAAGAAAAATACCTTGAGGGTTTTTTTCGTAAGTTACCCCTTCTGTATTTTGGCTTGAGAAAAATTCTGCATTTCTAATGCACTATCCATGTATATGATGGTTTTAAAATTTTGTGGAACTATTAAGATAATGAAATTATGTTGCCATACCAAAATTACAATGGATTCATCAATGGATGTGGTTTTCTGTAAACAAGCAATTACTTTCTTCTGCTGAATTCCTGCTCAGTGTCATTATTTTGTCCTTTGCTTTTCATGAGCGTTTAATACTTCTAGATTCTGTTTCAAAGCTAGTTTCTACAAGCTCTGACTTATAGCTTTCAGCCAAGTTGTTGGTGTGTGTATGCATATGTGTTTGTGTTTGTGAAACAATACTGAATTCCTTTTAACTTTGATCAGGTAATGGACACTAGGCATTTGTTAGTCAAATTGTGCATGTTTTGACGAATACAGATCCATTCATTGTTGCTTTGTTAGTGCATATTAGCATTGATTATGATATGGACATGTTTATTTCCTAGACTTTCTGGATCTTCATCTAAATAATAGCAACAAATAGTGAAGTATCCAGAGTTTAGCCATCATCATTCAGTGTTTCCTTGAATACAAATCGAAGTAAAAATGGAGTAAAAGACCATTTTATTTATTTTTAAAATCCCCTATCAGGGGAGAGTAATTAACTCAAGATCCACAATTAGCCTCACAGCAGTCCATATTAACCACCTCCAACCATCCCAGGTCTTTCAGAGGTGGCATAATTCTGAGATTATTTAGCACTTGAAACAGAGAGGCTTATAATAACTAGCTTAAAACACATTTAAGAGTGTGAGGTTTTTCCTTTTTCTTTTTATGTTAATGTCTGCCCTCTCTAATGATAATTTTCTGGTTTGTAAATGGAAAAAAACACAAATATTAGGAGAGAATTATGCTTCCTTCCTACCTGGTTTTAAAGCTATGTATTCCTTTGGTAAATCTGGAAGTAGCTGCTTTAACTGGAAATTTTATTATTGAATTAGTTACATGACACAAAAAGAATCAACAAAATGAATCACATATTCAAGCTTGAGAGAAAACCATGAAGAAAACTTAGGCCCACTGTTAAAGTATAATTGCTGGCTCTTCCTTGTTTACTTTTTTGGTTTTGTTTTGTTTTAAAGGAAATGTTCAGTTGCAGAGCATTCCTGCATAATTCAGATATAGCACAAAGCTCGACCCTGGGAACCTTTTCTGCTGCTCTCTGAATGTTCTTTGTGCAACCTGCTTTTACAGGTTTAAATTACATTCTGTGACACTGTTTTTGTGGTTGAATTAGAAACTTTTTTTTTTTTTTTTTTTAGTTAAACCTGTGATAAGTAATTGTCACAGTTAGCGCCCTGGTACAATGCTAATTTGAAGTGACATGTCCATACTGGCCCTCCGTAACATGAAGAAGCCTAACAGGTGTGAGGGGTGTGGCTTCCCATGGGCTCTGTTGAACTTCTAACCAGAGAAAAATAGCAGAAAAAGTGAAATGAACCTTGAATAAAGCTGTCAGCAGTAATTATCTCAGCAACACTTTGTGGGGAGATAAAATAAGCACTGGTGCTTTTATAACCTGAACACACTGCACCCAAGATAGATTTTTTACCCATTTAACCTAAACTGCTAAATACCTTTCAAGAGATATTTTTATAAGCCTAATTAAACAATAACAACAATAATAATTATCACAAAATATAAATTGTTGGAAGACAGGCATTTGTTTTTACTTTAACATGTGGCTTTTTGGTATTTGTTTAAGTAGTTTTGGTAACAAAAGTTTTGTTTTTTTCATTCTTTTTGTTTTGGTAAGCCATTATGGTATGAAATCTCAAGTATTGTATAGAAAATTACATTATCTTCTCGGAAAGAATACTTTCACAATTAATGTTTGAGAGTTTGGTTTTCAGTTACTTTGAAAAGTATTCAGAGTATTGGACTGACCCATATGAAACAGGATAATATATGTGAATGAGCTGAATGAACTGCAGGGCATCATAACAACACTGCTGCAAATACTTCCTTGGACAGGTATAAGAGTACTCTATTTCTTGAGTGGAAGATTTGATAAGCCTTTTTCCAGTCTGCTTTCCAAGCACCAGCCATTGTCATTTTCTTTGACAGTAGTATTTCTAAGTATACTTTAAAAACTTACTTAAAAATAATTCAAATGACATAATGACTATGTTTGCCTGACCTGAGAAGTATAGATGAGTTAAAGTATGATTTTCTTTACAAATGTCCAGGCTTTAGAAGCTAACTGTACAAAAAATAGTTGAGATTTTGCAACATATACTGCTCTCTTTATTTCTTTCATTGCCTTTCTTTGGCTTGAAATAGAGTTATGATTTCAGGTGATCTGATGATATCTGGAGACTTTTAAGTTTTGTTCATAATTTAACTTTACCATGTTCCCACACCCAATAATTTAGAGGCTTAACAAGCTAGCCAGGTTGGTTCACATTTAAAGTGGAGGTGATGTCATTTAAAAAAAAAAAAAAGGTTAGGTAGGAGTCAACATGTTAGTCCTGACTCTGCTGTATTTATTAGCTTTGTGATCTTGGGTAAAAAATAAGAACCTCAATTTTTTTTCCTGTGGAATGGGACTCGGCAAATATGCCAGGTACATTCTCACTAAGGGGATAACAAAGATCAGATATAGCAGGATAAAATAGAGCTAACATGTATATACTTTATTCACAAACCAATGGTTATTAACTTCATCAAAAGAGAAACTGTTCACCATTGGCTGTATCCCTAGCACTCAGCTGATTTCCTCGTGGATGCTCAGTAACTATTAGTTAAGTGAATGAATAAAGTTGCATTTTGTACTCTACTTAAGACAGGTTTAGTACTCTCTGTTTGTCTACTCCCCAGAGTTATATAGCAAAATCCCTACCATATGTGTATATGACACACACACACACACACAGACACTCTTTAATCCTCACAACAATCTTATGACTTAGAAACTTTACAGAGGAGGGAATTGAGGAACTGAGAAGATAAGAGGGTTGTCTAAAGTCACACAGCTATTAGCCAGCAGAGTCAGGATTTCAAATACTGGCGGTGTGACTTTGGAGTTCAAGTTCATAATCACTATGCTTTTATACCTCTCTGAGGAAGTACAGTGACAATGATTACCAAAGAAATTGTCTTATGGTGACACAGGTTTCACCAGAAACTTCCTTGTTACAAATATAAATGATTCAGGAGACAGGGGAGTACATTTTGGGGGGTGAGATTCCTTCCTTATTTATTGGGACACTTTCTCTCTCTTTTGTCTCCTAGAACAGCAGGTCCCCCAATCCATTGCACCCATTGAAACAGTATTGCTGCCTTAGGGGCTACCTCTTCCCCAGTGACAGAAATGGCATACAGGGCTAGGGCCTGGACAGACTTCCACAAATGTAGGATAACAAAGCTTTGATTCCTAGATATTTGGCCCTTCCTTCAGGGGGTCCAATTCCTGGGCCAAGCTTTTCACCCCTTTATTCCAGACCCTGATCTACCCATGTAAGACTTCTGTTTATAAAATTCCCACTGCCTCCTTCTACTCAGCTCTCACCTGGGATTCTGGTCGTCCCCTCAGGAACTGGCTGACTAAAAGATGTTTATTTCTGGAAGATTTGGCCAAGTTTCATGAGGTATGATTGACTACTGAAAGATACCAGGTGTTTTTTGGGGCACCTGGCTGGCTCAGTTGGTGGAGCGTGTGACTCTTGATCTCAAGATTGTGGGTTCAAGTCCCATATTGGGCTTAGAGCTTAACTTTAAAAAAAATTTTTTTAAATGATACCAGCTATTTTAGAGAACAGAGAAAATTTTGAGATTGGGAGGTTATAGGGGCCTTAAGGAACGTGATTGAGCTGAGGTTTGAAGAAGTGCTTTCACTTTTCTCAGATGATCCTAACATACCTATGAAACAGACAGGTAGAAAAGAATGGGGAGGGAAACCCAGGCGAGAGTAATGGCATGAGCAAAAGCCTAGGAGTAGGTAAGTGCAAGGCATATTTTTGGTTCATTGAGCAAACAAATGTGTATACAGTACAAAAAAGTAGTGAGGGATAATAGCTGGAAAGATGGGTAAGCAGTGGCCTTGAAAGATTTGTTCAGAGTGAGATAAAGGAACTTAGAAATCACCTAGTCATGGTTTTTTTCATTTTACAGGTGATGAAGCTAAGAGAAGAGAGTTGATTAAGGTCACACAGTAAGAGGCAGAGTTAGAATTTTAATCCACATCCTTTTATCTATGTACAGTGTTCTTTCAGTGTATTAGCCCTCCAATATTTTTATACACATGGAATCATATTATAGGCAGCATTGATGGGAGAAAGTCTTAAAAGGGCACCATGCAGCCTTAAGACATAAAAGAACAATACTTGATTTGCTTTAATGGTGGTGACAAAAGAGGAGTAGCTTACGGGCTGGTTAAATGTATTTAAGCTGAAAGTCCTTGGTAGGTTTAACTAGTCTCCCGCAGTCACTGCAGCAGATAGGAGCACTCCTTTCCTCTCCCCTGCGCCCCAACCCCCACTACTCCCCGCAGGCTGTTTTCCTCTCCTTCAATCTTGGTTAAGTTAATCTCATAGGAATTAAATGGGAAACCTGTAGCAAGTTTCCACTTTTGGACATCCCTTGTAAAATATCCTTATAAAAATCTGTCATGGGGCGCCTGGGTGGCTCAGTCGGTTAAGCGGCTGCCTTCGACTCAGGTCATGATCTCAGGGTCCTGGGATCAAGCCCCGCATCGGGCTCCCTGCTCAGAGGCGAGTCTGTTCTCCCTCTGCCTCTGTGATCTCTCTCGTGCTCTCTCAAATAAATAAATAAAATCTTAAAAAAAAAATCTGTCATAAACAGGTAGTGAATGTCAGAGATGGGCTCTTAGGTTCACTCAGAGCCAAAATATATCTAAACAAACATACTCCTCACTGGGTGATACTTAGAAGAATGTCATACAAGGTCTTGAGAGTTGATAAGAAACCCCTAAGTAAGCTTAGCTTGTTCACCTAGGAAGAAAATATTTTATTAAGTATTAGTCCACATCTTATGGATACCTTTGATGTGGAAAAGTTTAAGTAGTACATTAGGCTGTTCTGTGTATATTTCAGAACACATATCAATTAAGTTAAATGTAGTTGACATAAGGTGTTATTAAACACTTATCTGATATCAATACTGTCATCTAGGCTTAAATTCTTAAAGACAGAAATAATTGGGCATTGCATCTGAAAACACCTATATGATAATCCTTTCTTCTGACAAAGAACCAAAGATGAAGTGTGTGCTTTTTGTTGTTGTTGTTTTAGTTGAAAAATTAAGTCCACTATGCTTGGCACTTATTCACTTCCCATCTTTTTAATGCTGTCAATAAAGATATTATTCCCATTACTCAGATGAGGAAAGTGGGGGGTCTTATGAGGTCAAGCGGCTTCCCTGGGAAATGTATTAAATATCAAAGCCAGGATCCAAGGCCAGGTTATCTGTATCCAAGTGCCTGACATAATGGGAACTTAAATGTTTATTGCATAATTAAGTTATAGACTTTGGGTAACTATATGGTTCATATAACTTACTCAGCAACTAGTTCTAAATTATAAGTAATTATGGGGAAGAAGGGCAAGTTAAAGAGAAATCTGCATGTTTCAGATTACTTTCTTTCCCCTCACCTGTCCAGTGGGTTTCAGAAGCAGTGGATTTTTTAAATAGGTTCTTTTCTCTTTCCTGCCCTCCACCAGAGGGTGCTCATAAGCAATTAAATGAGCCAGCTCTAGAGATTGGAACTGAGAGACAAGTGCCATTTTAATTCACAGCATGGATTATTGGCCCCTGTGCAAAGTAGCAGACTTTAAAACAGAACGCTTGATTCAGATGAAATAGCTTCTTTGGCTTAAAGTTGTCTTGCAAATAATAACTAGTCTGCCTGCCTGAGCTTGTATCTTTATAGAGGTAAACCTAACCATTCTCGCTAAATAGGTATGAGGAAAATTATGCCAGTAGGCAGCGTTAGGCTGGTCTGATAGGGCTATATTCTTATACAACTTAATGTTCAGAAGTACTCTAGTATTCTGAAGTACTTCAGAAGCTCGTCTTGTGTACTCACTGGAATCAAATAATGAAATGCAAGGATGTTGTTATTGTCTATATATTTAGTTTTATAAAAGTATATCTTTTTAGAAATTTTGTTAATTCTGCTGCAGTGGGTAAATCTTTATCTCCTTATGGTATAGTCTAGTTTTAGGAGCTGGGATGCAATAGAAGACTTTAAAAAAGAAAACTTTTGTCTTGAGCAACCTCTCTTTGATAGAATGCTGGATAATGTTGGACCAGTGCAGGGAAGTATGAAGGTAGGCAGTTATAATGTGTAAAAGTATCATCAGGTGATTCTCCTTGTTTTCAAAAATCCCAGCATATTTTTAAAAATATTTTCAAAACTTTTAATAAATTTATTCTTTGTACAAAAAGACAATTTAAGTATGTTATGTAGAATTTACAACTTGTCAAAGCTACAGTTCACATCTTGGGAATATTCACATGTAACTTATGACACTAACTATTGGTTAAATGGAACCAAAATAAATTTAAAATATTATAATGCAATTTTTTTATTGAAAATTGTCCTCTGCAAATGTTCACTGAGGACCCAAGAAGATGCCCAGCTTATATAGCTTATAATTGAGAGTGTAGTTATCCAAGAATGCCACAAATATGTTGCTTCACTAAGGCATTTCTGCATACCACTGCATTAGGAAATGCTATTTATTTTGACAATCATTTCCTCAAAGATCAGTCTCAAATCATTATTTATTTGAAATTCCTTTTTTCTTTTTTGTTTTTTAAAATTTTTAATTGAAGTATAGTTGACATTTAATTTCAGATGTACAATTATATACATTACAAAATGCTCACCATGGTAAGTGTATTTACTGTCTGTCACCATAGAAAGTTATTACAGTATTATTGACTATATTCCCTATGCTGTACTTTTCATCCCTGTGATTTATTTATTTCATAACTGAGGTTTGTACCTCTTTATCTTCTTCACCTATTTTCAGCCATCGCCCTACTCCCCTCCCTTCTGGCAAGTACTAGTTTGTTCTCTGTATTTATGAATCTGTTTTTCTTTTTGTTTGTTCCTTTGTTTTGTGTTTTAGATTCCATTTGTAAATGAAATCACATGGTATTTGTCTTTCTCTGTCTGATTTATTTCACTTAGTGTAATACCCTCTAGGCCATTCATGTTGCAAATGGCAAGATTTCATTCTATTTTATGACTAATATTCCATTGTATATATATTTACCACATCTTCTTTATCCATCCACCTATTGAGGGACACTTAGGTTGCTTCCATATCTTGGCTATTGTAAATAATGCTGCAATAAACATTGGGGTGCCTATATTTTTTCAAATTAGTGTTTTCAATTTTCTTTGGGTAAATACCCAGAAGTGGAATTACTGGATCATAAGGTATTTCTATTTTTAGGTTTTTTGTTTTTTGTTTTGAGGAAACTCCATACTGTTTTCCACAGTAGCTGTACCAATTTACATTCCCATCAACAATGCACAAGGGTTCCCTTTTCTCCACTTCCTTGCCAACACTTGTTATTTTTGTCTTTTTGATACTAGCCATTCTGACTGGTGTGAGATGGTATCTCATTGTTGTTTTGATTTGCATTTCTCTGATTAATCATGTTGAACATCTTTTCATGTATCTGTTAGATTAAAAGAAACAAACAAGAAAACAAGTCAGGAGCATTTTAAATTATTTTCATATATATTTCCTAAAATTTTTTTTTAGAAATTTGGGATAATTAAAACAAAATATAGTATTTTGCAACTAGCTATAACATCTTTGAAGAACAGATTAAGAGTCAAGAGAACATGCTTGTGCTATCATTAAGCTGTGACTTGGGGCAAGCAACTTTACCTCTCTATGTCTCAGTTTCCCCTTAAGTAGTAGTATTAGACTAGATCTTCTTGTGAGAAGAAACTACCTTTCATTTGGAATCTATTAGAGATGATGGGGCTACTGATAGAAGATGCTTAAGAGTAGGCTGGTGATAAACTCTCAGGGGAGTCCCATTACTAGCTTTGAATGGAGCAAGGGATGCTTGATGGAGATAGTATGGTGGCAGCACTTAACTCAGCTAAGACTTAAAGATCTGTGGTCTCTGGGGCTCTTGGGTGGCTCAGTTGGTTAAGCATCCAACTCCTGATCTCATGTGAGTTCAAGCCCCCCATTGGGTTCCACGCTGGGTGTGGTGCCTTCTTAAAAAGAAAAAAGAAAAAAAGATCTGTGGTCTCCTTGTTGGGATATGAGCAATTGATGAATTCAAAGACCCTTCCAACTCTAATACCTTATGAATCTAAAATGAAGCCATCTACAGCAGCCATCCTTGTTTCTTTCAACTCTCCTTGCTTGCATGATAGCATTCTTGTTTTTGTACACAGCAGAAAATCTCAGAATTTGCTACTGTTGGTATTTATTTCATTAAACCTTACCAACTTGCCAAATCAGTTGAGGACTCTAATACAGCAAGGCCAGGGAGAGAACACAGTTTTTAAGCTGTTTACACAAGAGTTTTGTAGATAATTGATCTTGACCTCCACATGTCTTAAAATATACCATTCCATTGGTTCCAGATTATTATTAGTCACTTCCTTTTTAACAGTGTGCCTTTTTTTTTTTTTTTAATGAGGTGACTAAACTGCTATTTAACCCTGCTACAAGAATGTGGCAGTGGGCTAGTCCAGACAAGTGGATGTGCACTTGGTAACTAACATTCTTAATAAGCTTGCTTCAACCTGCCACAAATTAAAGCTCTGTGACTTTTCTAACACATAAGTGATTTAAAAAAAAAAAAAGCTTGGATTGTGAATAAATAAGCTTTTTTGATTTGCACTCTGGTTGGCAGTAAATGAAACTTCAGCCTCATGATTCAGTTTGGCTTCTAACTACTTTAATCTGTCTAGCTGACGAGCATCTGAAAATTTTAAAGGGGGTGATCCAGCAGTTATCTTTAGGGCTTCTTTTTCATAAAAAGCTTTGGGTTGGTGAGAAATGTGTGATGTAGTTAAAACTCCATGGCTTTTGGAATAAAATCTGGTTTGCCACTTAGTAGTTAATTAGTCTTAGACAAGTTATTCTACCCCTCCAAGGCTGTTTCGCGATCTATGCAATCATGTTTATCTTTAATTTGCAGGATTATCATATATGGTAGATATATATTAAGCACTTAAAATATAGTACTTGACAAATTGATGGTATCCAGGAATAGCTATTTTGATTAAGCCAAAGAAAGTATTCTTGTTTATCAGTCCCTCAGACAACATATAGTAGGGCCTTAATAGTTGTTTGATTGAATTATTTCTAAATGCCTCTGAGATAAATCTTTCTGAGTTTGAGTTTTGGCTCACTACTCAGTAGCTGTGTGACCTTGGGCAAGCTTCTTAATCTGTGTAAGGCTTAGTATCCTTATCTTTAAAATGGGGATTATAACAATACCTATCAAGCAGGGTTATTGTGACAGTTAAGTGGAGTAATGCATATAAAGCACACACATAATACCAGTATATATTAAGCTCTCAATAATAGCAATTATTATTAAAGTATTTTTTAAAACTACTGAGTGATTTCATGGGTATTTGTATATATATTCCAAACCATATCAAATTATATATTTCAAAATGTGTATAGTTTATTGTAGGTCAGTTATACCTCAATAAAGTAATACTCAGTGATACGTGTGTGTGTATCTTCATTGTACTACAATGATTGTATTCAATGCTGATGCCCAGTAAGACTCCCAAACCTAGATGGAACTAGGTTCCTAGATGGAACCATGCCGCTGCCTTGTCAGGATGGTGACAAGCTTGAAATATGGTTTTAAAATTTTTTTCTTTTATTATTTTTTAAAACACAAGGCAATTGTATTTTACAAACTAATTTTTAAAAGCTGTTTGGGGCACCTGGGTGGCTCAGTCAGTTAAGCATCTGCCTTCAGCTCCCTGCTTAGCAGGGAGTCTGCTTCTCCCTCTGCCCCTCCCCCTATTCATGGGTGCGTGTTCTGTCTCTCTCTCTCTTCAAATAAATAAATAAAATCTTTTTAAAAAAATATAAATAGTGAAGCTATAGTTTTATAATTTTTAGCTTGTGTCACTAAGTGTATCACATGCAGGGCAAGGATCCTGTGGGTGACTGAACTGAATCTTCTTAGTAATGCATTAAGATTATAGTTCATAAGAGCTAGAAGGGATCTAAGAGGTCATTCATGTGGGTTGCTCTCAGGGAGGAGTATTTTATTTTATTTTTTTAAATTTTATTTTATTATGTTATATTAGTCAGCATACATCATTAGTTTTTGAGGTAGTGTTCCATGATTCATTGTTTGCATGTAACACCCAGTGCTCCATTCAATACGTGCCCTCCTTAATACCCATCACCGGGCTAACCCATCCCCCCACCCCCCTCCCCTCTAAAACCCTCAGTTTGTTTCTCAGAGTCCATAGTCTCTCATGGTTTGTCTCCCCCTCCAATTTTCCCCCCTTCATTTTTCCCTTCCTACTTTTTTTTTTTTTTAACATCTAATGTGTTACTTGTTTTAGAGATACAGGTCTGTGATTCATCAGTCTTACACAATTCACAGCGCTCACCATAGCACATACCCTCCCCAGTGTCCATCACCCAGCCACCCCCTCCCCCCCCCCCCCCACCACTCCAGCAAACCTGTTTGTTTCCTAAGATTAAGAATTCCTCATATCAGTGAGATTATATGATACTTGTCTTAGTCTGATTGACTGATTTCGCTTAGCGTGATATCCTCTAGTTCCATCCACATCGTTGCAAATGGCAAGATTTCATTCCTTTTGATGGCTGCATAATATTCCATTGTATATATATCTATCACATCTTCTTTATCCATTCATCTGTTGATGGACATCTTGGCTCTTTCCATAGTTTGGCTATTGTGGACATTGCTGCTATAAACATTGGGGTGCTTGTACCCCTTCAGATCACTACATTTGTATCTTTGTGGTAAATATCCAGTAGTGCAATTGCTGGGTCGTACAGTAGCTCTATTTTCAACTTTTTGAGGAACCTCCATACTGTTTTCCAGAGTGGTTCCACCAGCTTGCATTCCCACTAACAGTGTAGGAGGGTTCCCCTTTCTCTGCATCCTCGCCAACATCTGTCGTTTCCTGACTTGTTAATTTTAGCCATTCTGACTGGTGTGAGGTGGTATCTCATTGAGGTTTTGATTTGGATTTCCCTGATGCCGAGTGATGTTGAGCACTTTTTCATGTGTCTGTTGGCCATTTGGATGTCTTCTTTGGAAAATGTCTGTTCATGTCTCCTGCCCATTTCTTGATTGGATTATTTGTTCTTTGGGTGTTGAGTTTGATAACAGGGAGGAGTATTTTAATAGTCTTTTCAGATCATTGTGGGTATTCTTCTTTGATATTAAACCAGAACTCAAAGTGATAGTTTTCTAAATGTTAGTTTTGATATGGAATCTGCAGCCATATCAATATACTTTTTGTACTGTCACAGTAAGATCCATTGATTTGTCTTGCACTTTAAATAGATCCTTTACCAGTGCATAATTTTATAACATCATGTATTCATTGTTCATTTGGAGAGTATTGATGCTCTGAGTTATGCAGATTTTCTAACAGTAAGCTATTCCATATATATATATAAACCTGTTAATATCACCATGGACCTCATCAGAAAAGTCTTTAAGGGGGTGCCTGACTGGTTCAGTTGGTGGAGCATGCGACTCTTGATCTCAGGATTGTGGGTTCAAGCCCCATGTTGGGTGTAGAGATTACTTAAAAACAAAATCTTTAGGGGCACCTGGGTGGCTCAGTCGTTAAGCATCTGCCTTTGGCTCAGGTCATGATCCCAGGGTCCTGGGCTTGAGCCCCGTGTCAGGCTCCCTGCTTCAGTGGGAAGCCTGCTTCTCCCTCTCCCACTCCCCCTGCTTGTGTTCCCTCTCTTGATGTGTCTCTGTCTGTTAAATGAATAAATAAAATCTTTAAAAAAAAACCACACAACCAAAATCTAAAAAAAAAGGTGGGGGGGAGGAAAGTCTTTAAGCATTAGAAAGCTGTTATATTTTTGGTGGCTGATAAGTTTTCCAAAATTTTAATTTTTACTTGAAAACTCAAATTTTGTCATGGGCAGTTAATACTCCCAGACCTGTTCCTTAAAGTAACAGGCTTGCTTAATTCATTTTGGAAGAAAATCCTGTCAAATATTACTTGAGTCCAAATAACCATAGTTTGCCTGCCAGTCATTTCAGTAATCATAGTGTTCTATGAAAAAAGTAGTTCATTCAGCACACAAGTCAAACAATTACACAAGTGCTTTTTCCTCAACACAACCATCATACTTCTTCATGCAGCAGGAGTTTTATACATACTTCCCATTTGTCACATAGAGAATATTAAAAGAGGTGTACCCAAGAGTCAAGTTTAATTAAAAGTAATATTTTTTACTGATTCAGCAGGAACATTCTTAAGTTAAACTGGCATTTTTACAGTGAGTTTGGCAGTGGAGACTTTCACATAGTTTGGTGTCACTACCTTGATTTGTGTTAAGGTACCAACAGTTTTGCCCACCATTGCTTTTTCACTGTCAGTGTAAAAACAGTGAAAAAGTCAAATACCATCTAAATATTATTATGAAAATGATTTTGACCTTGTGGAACCTCTAAAAGGATCTCAAGAACCCTGTGTCTATAAACCACATTTTGGGAATCATTGACATAGTTAATATGTTCCTAAGAAAATACTAAATACTTTCTATAAGAAAAAAAAAAACAACAAACTTCAAATAGGCCTTAAGAGTATTTACTAACTGATGGGATATCTACTGTTTGGCAAATCAATTCTCATTAAAGCCATCTTACAGAAGGCCTTTTAGGAAAGGAAATATTACCCATTTTTATAGAAGAAGCTGAGGTTTGAGATATGAAATATTGATTGGAGTAAATAATAGAACAATAACTACCAGAAGTGAATTCGAACTCAGGACACTCAGACTTTAGAAGTCCTTGCTTTCAACAGAATCAGAAGATGAACCACAAATTGGTAGAAAAGATCTACAAAAGATACTCTTAAAACTCAACAAGAAAATGAACAACCCAATTTAAAAACGAGCCAAAGACCTTAACAGACATCTTACCAAAGAAGATATACAGATGGCAAATAAGCATATGAGAAGATGCTGCACATCATATGTCATCAGGGAAATGCAAATTTAAAAACTACCCATTAAGGGGTCCCTGGGTGGCTCAGTCTGTCGACTCTTGATTTTGGCTCAGGTCATGATCTCAGGGTTGTGAGATTGAGCCCCGCATAAGGCTCCATGCTGGAAATGGAGCCTGCTTAAGATTCTCTCTCTCCCAGGGTGCCTGGATGGCTCAGTTAAGCATCTGACTTTGGCTCAGGTCATGATCTCAGGGTCCTGGGATCGAGCCCTGCATCAGCCTCCCTGCTCAGCAGGAAGTTGCTTGTTCCTCTCTCTCTCTCTGCCTCTGCCCCTCCTCCTGCGTGTGCTCTCTCTCTCAAATAAAATCTTTTAAAAAAATTCTCTCCCTCTTTCTCTGCCCCTACCCCCCCACTTAAAACAAAACAAACAAACAAACAAAAAACACCTTTTAAATGACCAAATTCCAGACCACTGACACCACCAAATGCTGGTGAGGATGTGGAGCAATAGGAACTCTCATTCACTATTGGTAGGGATGCAAAATGTTACAGCCATTTTGGAATACGATTTGGTAGTTTCTTAGAAAACTAAACATACTCTTACCATGTGACCTAGAATGTGCTTCTTGCTATTGACCCAAAGGAGTTGTAAATTTAGTTCCATACAGAAGCCAACACACAGATGTTTATAGCTGCTTTATTCATAATTGCTGTAACCTGGAAGCAACCAAGACATCCTTCAGTAGGCAAATGGATAAACAAACTGTGGTACATCCAGACAATGGAATATCATTCAATACTAAGAGGAAATGAGATTTTAAGCCATGAAAAGACATGGATGAACTTTAAATGCATATTACTAATTGAAAGAGACCAATTTGGAATGACCTTCTGGAAAAGAAAAAACTATGGAGACAGGAAAAAGACCAGTGGTTGCCAAGGGCAGTGAGGGGAGGTGAAGATGAATAGTCAGAGCATGGAGGATTTTTAGAGTGGTGAAAATACTCTGTATGATATTATACAATGGATAAATGCCATTATACCTTTTTCCAAACATATAAAATGTACAACACCAAGAGTGAACCCTATTGTAAACTATGGACTTTGAGTAATTACAGTGTGTCAACGTAGGTTTTTCCTTGGTAAAAAACACCATTCTGGTGAATGATGTTAATAATGGGAGAGACTATGCCTGTTTGAGGACAGGGAGTACAGGAGAAATCTCTGTACTTTCTTCTTAATTTTGTTGTAAACCTAAAATTACTCTTTAAGAAAAGAAAGTCTTCGTAAAAAAAAAAAAAAAAGAAAAGAAAAGAAAGTCTTCGTAAACATGTATTACGAAGACTTTCTATGTTGCCTTTCAACAACATAACCCGTTTACATATATAATAGTTTAATTTAATTAAACCCATGACCCATTTAATACATATAATAGTCAGTGAGAGTAAAATTCTTTTACCTCAACCTTTCTCCATCCCTAAGCATTCAGAAGATTATACTCTCAGATATGCTTTATTTATTTAAAGGTATAGAATTAAATAATAAAGGAATTTTGCCATGACTTCATCTTGAATTTGTGACTCTGTTTTGAACCTCTGTATCTGCGATAATGGAAAGTCAGAGAATTACAGTCTAACATGGCCAGGAAAAAACTGAATAAAGCCTTGAAATAGATTTTGCAAATGAGTCACAGTTCTTCATTATATTAGGTTAAAGCTATCTTGTGACTGAGAGAGTACCATTATGTATAGGTTAATTAACTAATATAATGTATGCAAATTTAAATTTTTTAAGGTAACCCCCTTCAACTATAAAGTCAAACAAACCTGCAGCCCTAATCTTTTTTTCCAATTCCTTGCAAAATAAATACCCCAATGATAATAATATCGATCCTTTACAATTGTATAACCATTTGGTTTCACATACATTATCTCAATCTTATTGGATCTTCATACCAACTCTGTGAGAGAGAACAGATTGATTACCCTATTTTGTAAATTAAGGACAGGTTCTATTACACCATTCTCTAAATAAGAAAACTGAAATACAGAAATTCTAAGTGATTTTGTCCATAGTCATTGGACAACTCAGCCTTCTGACTTCACACCTTTTATGTAAATTTAGGTTATGAGTCCCATCAAACATTTACTTTAGCCCTAAATTCTTGAAATCACTGTCTGAGTAACTGTTGGCCCTTCCAAGGGGTTGCTAGCCCTACAGAGACTGCCCCATCTTTCCTCCCTTGTATTCCTTTTTCTGTGCCTGTTCCTATGTGCATCTTTTGTCTTTCTAACTGGTATATATGTTCCTTTAGGACAGACTTCTATTTAATCCACACTGGACGTATAGTAACTCAGAAATTCCTGGCCCTTTAACTTCCCAGTGTATTGTGATTAGTAGGATCTGAAATAGAGTGATGCAGAGGCCCACTTGGTCAGCTGTAGGCTAAGGAGAAAGTGCTGGCCGCTCTCCTCTTCAGGAATTATTAGTAACTATGGGGAAGGTTAATGTTGAAAACTGTGGAGAGAAGCCCATTGAGGAGCCAGCCCATCTGTAGTACTGTATACTTTTTTTTTTTTTAAAGATTTTATTTACTTATTTGACAGAGAGCGAGCGAGAGCAGGAACACAAGCAGGGGGAGGGAGGGAGAGGGAGAAGCAGGCTCCCCGCGGAGCAGGGAGCCCGATGTGGGGCTCGATCCCAGGACCCCGGGATCATGACCTGAGCTGAAGGCCCACGCTTAACGACTGAGCCACCCAGGCGCCCAGTACTGTGTACTTTTAATGAGCACTTTCCTCCAGCTTCTCCTAAAGTATGTCTTTTAATTTATACATGATTAGGCTGTTATGCAAAGGTAGTCACAGTAGAATCTAATCATCATCTCTTTTCTCCAGGTCCTAAAAATGATGATCATTGGAATGATAACAGGTCTTCCGCTTATTCAGTAGTTTCAAAGCCAGCTTTTACTTATCTTAATACATTTAACCCTTTCAAAAGTCAATTGAGGTAGTTAAGGCAGGGATTATTCACCTCAATAAATGGAAAATTCTGGAGTAGAATAGAGAAATGACTTCCCCAAGTGCAGGAGGCTGGGAAATACTTGAATTGAGATTTTTCTGGCTCCTAGTCCAAGTCTCTTTCCATTATACTACACTGCTTCTGATTGTCAGTGACATTTACCATCATTATTATTTCATTACCAGAGGATTTTAGGGTGGGGGAGGAGGACTTTTTTTTTGTAATGAAAAATATTGTGAAAGTAACGTGACTTGAAATTTAGCCTGTGCTTCTTATCCAAATTAGCTTTGCTTTTGTTTATACTGAAATAAAATAAATTGAGCCAATTGTGACAAATGTTGATGAATATGACTGAATAGAATGACAGAATTGATACAGTTTTACTTTTAAAAATTATTATTATTAATCAGGTTTTCTAGCATTTGTAAGAGACAATGCCAAAACATCTAAATGCCAAAACTAACTAACTAACCTCTAACCACGGGGCACCTGGCTGGCTTAGTCAGTAGCACATGAGACTCTTGATTGCAGGGTGGTGAGTTCGAGCCCCACATTGGACATAGAGATTACTTTAAAACATAAATAAAATAAAATGATTAAAGTGGCAAAGGTTATACCCCAATTTAAAAAAAAATTTAAAAACCTCTAACCAGACTAAAGAAAAAATAATCAAATATAAATTATTTTTATCGATATAATCTATATGACAGCACACACCTCACATGATTGAAAATACCTGTGTATTCATGTGACATTTGCCTTTTTCATTCAGTATTTGTCTTCAGATAATTAGCTTGATTATAACACACGTTTGAATTGTAGTTATAACCAACCCACTATTGTGTCCGTGGTTGGTCTCTATAAATTTACAGATATTTGGGTTTCCTCATATATCAGTTTAATTCACACCTCCCCAAAAGTTACCAAAAGTGTTTTCAGTGTGCTAATGGAGACTCTATTTTATTTCTAATAATAATAAAAGAAACATGATATCATCATTACATTAAATACACAAATGTGTCATTTCATGAACACCAAAGAAAAACACCCTCCTTTGGCTATTTAATATTGTTTTAATTCCTCTAAATAGACAAAAGTGACATGTACTCATATTTGCTCACATTTTCCCAAATTTAATTTAAACCTCAAATTAGTTATTTAATATCTGACCCACTAAAAACTTCAGTAGGAGTAAATATATTTGGCTTTAATTGTGTTGGCTAAACTAGGCAGATTCTTTAGGTAATATATCATAATGGTAATAAAAATTAACTGAGTTCACTAAATGTTTGTGTGCCAGTTACTGTGCTACGTGCTTTACGTATATTGTAGATTCCTAAGCGATAACAATCTGATATTGTGGATTAATATGATTAAAACATAAATGATATTGTTACCATCTGTAGAAACTTTTCTTTTTAATGCCTTCAGCAAACACTATTGCAGGGTACCCTCCAAAAAAGATTTATAGTGTTTCCCTGGGAATTAGTAAACTGAAGTATTATTCTAATTGGAAAAGTAACAGACACACTGGTGGTGGGTGGGGGTATGGAGATATATATATATATATATATGATTAGCTTTATTTTAGGCCTATTACGGTTTCCTGGAGCACTAGTCTTTTGCTTATGAAAAATAGCCTTGACTAAAAATAAACTTTGGGACTACATCAAAATAAAAAGCTTCTGCACAGCAAAGGAAATAATCAACCAAATTAAAAGGCAACCTACTGAAGGGGAGAAGATATTTGCAAATGACGTATCCAATAAAAGGTTAGCATCCAAAATGTATAAAGAACTTAAAACAACTCAACACCCCAAAAACAAATAATCCAATTAAAAAATGGGCAGAAGACATGAACAGACATTTCTCCAAAGAAGACATGCAAATCGCTGACAGACACATGAAAAGATGCTCAACATCAGCTAATCATCAGGGAAATGCAAATGAAAACTACAATGAGATATCATCTCACACCTGTCAGAATAGCTAAAATCTAAAACAAAGAAACAACAAGTGTTGGTGAGGATGTGGAGAAAGGGGAACCCTCTTACACTGTTGGTGGGAATGCAAACTGGTGCAGCCAGTCTGGAAAACAATATGAAGTTTCCTCAAAAAGTTAAAAATAGAACTACCCTGGGATCCAGCAATTGCCCTACTGGGTATTTAGCCAAAGAATACAAAAATACTAATTCAAAGGGATACATGCACCCCAATGTTTATAGCAGCATTATTTACAATAGCCAAATTATGGAAGCAGCCCAAGTGTCCATCGACTGATGAATGGATAAAGAAGAGGTGGCATATATATACAATGAACTATTATTCAGCCATAAAAAAGAATGAAATCTTGCCATTTGCACTGACATGGATGGAGCTACAAAGTATAATGCTAAGTGAAATAAGTCAGGCAGAGAAAGACATACCATATGATTTCACTCATATGTGGAATTTAAGAAACAAATGAGCATAGGAAGAAAAAATAGACAAACCAAGAAACAGACTCTTAATGATAGGGAACAAACTGATGGTTATCAGATGGAGGTGGATGGGGGGGATGGGTGAAATAGGTGATGGGGATTAAGGAGTGTACCTACTGTGATAAGCACTGGGTGATGTATAGAGTTATTGAATCACTTTGTTGTACACCTAAAACTAATATAACACTGTATATGTTGACTATGCTGGAATTAAAATAAAAACTTAAGACTGCTGGGACCATTGATGACTGAGTCGGTGTTGCAGCTTTTGTATTACTCCCTGGGCACTGCAAGCAGGCCAGGCATCATATCACCTTACAGGTGGTATGGAGGAGAAAACCAAGGTGTGTGTTGGTAATCTGGGAACCAGTGTCAGCAGAGGAGAGTTAGAAAGGGCTTTTAGTTATTATGGTCCCTTAAGAACTGTGTGGATTGTGAAAAGTCCTCTAGGATTTGCCTTTGTGGAACCTGAAGATCCTAGACATGCAGAAGATGCAGTTTGAGGCCTGAATGGGAGAGTGATTTGTGGTTCCTGAGTGAGAGTTGAATTATCAACAGGCATGCTTTGGAGATCTGGTTTTGATAGACCACCTGCCCAACGTTCCTTTGATCCCAATGATAAATGCTATGAGTGTGGCGAAAAGGGACATTATGCTTATGATTGTCATCATTACAGCCAGCAGAGGAGAAGCAGGTCACAGTGTAGATCACATTTAAGAGACAGAGGTAGGCGATACTCTTGCTCATGTAGCAGGAGCAGGAGGTCAAGATCAGCATCTCCTCAACCATCAAGATCTGTGTCTCTTTCAAGATCCGCTTCACACAGAAGATCTAGGTCTGGTTCTATAAAAGGTTCAAGATGCCCGTCGAGGTCAAGGTCAAGATCCAGGTCTGTTTCACTACTAAGAAGCAGCCAAAGTTCAGATATCCCATCTCCAAAAAGAAGTCATTCCCCATCAGGAAGTCCACAAAGAAATGCAAGACCAGAAAGAGTGAAGTTCTCAAGTTCACCTTTTAGGGAAGAGTTATTTCGTTTACATTATTATAAGGGATTTGTGATGTCTGTAAAGCGTAACTTAGGAAGGTTATTTCAATCATCCAGTCAAAATGGATCTGGATTATAACTCTGTAAATTCACAGCAATAAGATAATATAAATTTTTGTTAAATGTATTAACATTCTGGTGGTCTGAAAATGTGGGTTTTTATTTGGCACATTTAAATAAAATGTTTCTAGCTAGAAAAAATAAATATAAATTAAAACTTAATAAAAGAGGGGTGCCTGGGTGGCTCAGTTGGTTAAGTGTCTGCCTTCAGCTTAGGTCATGATCTCAGGAGTCGGCCTCTCCCTCTCCTTTGCCCCCACCCCCCCCCCCCGCTCCTGCTTGTTCACTCTCTCTCTCGCTCTCTCTCAAATAAATAAAATGTTTTTTAAAAAAGTAATTAAAAAAATAGCAGATTAGAGGGAAAAAAAAAAGAAACCAACCCTGCCGACATCTTGATCTGAGACTTTCAACCTCCAGGACTGTGAGAAAATAAATTTCTGTTGTTTAAACAAACAAACAAAAAAATAGCTTTGACTGTTGTAACGTGCTATATATGGAAAAATTTCAAACTTTCAAAGCCTTCCTGGGAATGTAATACCTGGGCTACTGTGATAAAGATTAGAGCAGAGATCAATGAAATAGAAACCAGAAAAACAGTAGAACAGATCAACGAAACTAGAAGCTGGTTCTTTGAAAGAATTAATAAGATCTATAAACCACTGGCCAAACTTACCCAAAAGAAAAGAGAAAGGACCCAAATTAATAAAATCATGAATGAAAGGGGAGAGATCATGACTAACACCAAGGAAATAGAAACAATTATTAGAAATCATTACCAGCAACTATATGCCAACACATTAAGCCCTGGAAGAAATGGATGCCTTCCTGGAAACTTACAAACCACCAAGACTGAAACAGGAAGAAATAGACAATCTGAATAGACCAATAACCAGTAACGAAATTGAAGCAATAATCAAAAACCTCTCAAAAAACAAAAGTCCAGGGCCAGATGGCTTCCCAGGGTAATTCTACCAAACATTTAAAGAAGAAATAATACCTATTCTACTGAAGCTGTTCCAAAAAATAGAAACAGAAGGAAAGGTTCCAAACTCCTTCTATGAGGCCAGCATTACCCTGGTCCCAAAAGGAGAATTACAGACCAACATCCTTGATGAACATGGATGCCAAAATACTCAACAAGATCCTAACTAATGGGATCCAGCAGTACATTAAAAGGATTATTCACCACAACCAAGTGGGTTTTATACCTGGGATGCAAGCGTGGTTCAACATTTTCAAATCAATCAATGTGATAGAGCACATCAATAAAAGACAAGAACCATATGATCCTCTCAATTGATGCAGAAAAAGCATTTGACAAAATACAGCAACCATTCCTGATTAAAACTCTTCAGAGTATAGGGATAGAGGGAACGTTCCTCAGTATCATTAAAGCCATCTTTGAAAAGCCCACAGCGAATCTCATCATCACTGGGGAAAAGCTGAGCGCTTTTCCCTTAAGATCGGGAACACAAGAGGGATGCCCACTCTTACCACTGTTGTTCAACATAGTGCTTGAAGTCCTAGCCTCAGCAATCAGAGAACAAAAAGGAATAAAAGGCATCCAAATTAGCACAGAGTAAGCTTTCTAATCTAACTTCAGAAATCTAGAAAATATTGGGGCACCTGGGTGGCTCAGTCCATTAAGTGTCTGCCTTCGGCTCAGGTCATGATCCCAGCGTCCTGGGATAGAGCCCTGCATCGGGCTGGCTCCCTGCTCAGTGGGGAGTCTGCTTCTCCTTCTTCTGCCCCTCCCCCTGCTCATGTGCAAGTGTGCGTGTGCTCTCTCTCTCTCTCAAATGAATAAAATCTTTTAAAAAAAAAGAAATCTAGAAAATATCAAAAGGGGCTTTTGTGAGACATGGCCTCATTTTGTTTACGAATGGTGGATTCTTCTTTTTGCAGATGTGTCTTGCTGAATCAGGGCTGTCTTATCCCTGCCATCGACTTACAGTGGGCAGAAGAGCTTCACCTGCGCAAACCCGGGAGCAGTCCGAAGAGGTAAGCCTGTTTGCCAAGCTTTTCGGTGAATAGGAGGCCTGTCTTCCACCTGCCTGCCCACTTCCTATTCTTTTTTATCTGCCACAGCAATGAATAGATAAGTTAATGTAGTGTGAATAAAATCTCAGTAAATTCTTGAAGGTAGAAACTTTTCATGCGAGTTTATTGTTAATGTGCTCCTTCTTGGTCTATAAGTTTCATGTTTCAACAGACAGAATTCAGGTGGATTGGTTGAAATGAGTTTTACTTAGAATTGACAGGTTGATAACAGATTTTCTTCATTGCCAACTATATAATTGAGTACATTTACTAAGACTGATCCTGAAGGTCCTTTAACTCATTGAGCTAGAGCACCTTCTATGAACCAGGTATTGTGCTTAATACTAAGTAACAAAGATGAATAACAATGTATCTATACCAAGGTGCTCAGAGTCAAAGGTGATAGATTAATTAATTATAATGGCAAAATGTAATAAAAGCAGTGATAGCACATAGAGTGCTATAGAAACAGAAGAGGGACAGATAAGATTGAACATATTTAAGTATGGGATGTACCTGTGTGTGTCTTTGTGGGTCTGAACAATGTTAAAAGACAATATCTTTTCCGTGGCCACAAATAGCACTCTGTGTCCAACTGTGACTTTGATTAAAAGGTAATGGGAAAGATAGCTTGGACATTACAATTTATCTGTTAGAAAGCATTTATTGAGCTCCTACTATGTTTTGTTAAAGAAAAATCATCACCATCACTTAAAAAGTTTATGTGATAGAGGTCATAACTAAATAGCACAGAAAAATGTTACCTCAGTGTTTTTCAGTCCAATAAAACCTTTTTCCATTTACATTCTATACAAAATATGGTTGTGAATTTTTATTTAAACTGACTGTATTTTGGACACTCATTATGGAAGCTGCCACAGGACCTCTCCAGCCATCCTCTGAATATGTGTTTATATCACTTAAATATGTGAAAGGGAAATGGGATGCATAAGTTACATTCTGTAAAATGATCATCCTGTGAAATGATAATTTGCAACTCTGGTTTTTAACATTTTTTTAGAAATCCACAAAGAAGAAAGGGCTTTCCCCTGCTACAAATATTACTGTATTGTTTTCTTAGGCCTCTAAAAATGTTAATTTCCTTTAAAGAGCCCACACCATTTTAGTTAGCATTTTATCTCACTAATCCTCATGAAAGAAAACATGATATTGAGTTTCACTGCTTGGCAGAAATTCCCAGAAATAATTTATTGAAATACTTCTTTCTAATGTGTGAGTGTGTTTCTAATGCTGAAGTAGGTTGTGCTTCAACCCTGTAATGGATAAATCTACTACATTAAAAGGTGGCCAACTAGCTCCACCCAAAATTTTTAATTCTGTGCTCTGAAAGATGACAGATACCTGTTTCACCTCATTTTATTTCCTTCTCTCACTCTCACCATTGTATGTGTTATTTGGATGGTCCCTTCAGCAAAAAGAAGTCAGTGCCATACAGTAAGAAATAGTGTTTATGAAAGGCTGGCGTACTCTTTAGGTTAGAGAAGAAGGTAGAATGGGATTAGGAGGCTTTGCTAAACTAAAAGAGCTGCAGTCTTGGGAACATCTTAAAATGTGATTATTTGTGATGAAACCATTATTTTTCTTTCCCTGGCTAACTGTAAATATCACCTTTTTAGGGAACTGGTGAGAAATGGGCAAGTGTGACTCGGGCTTTTATGCTGCCATAGAATTACACAACTGGAAGGGATTTTTAAAATTTGATTTCCACTCTTCTATCCATTCATCCCTCATTCATTTAAACATTAATGTCTTCTAGGTGCCTATCATTAGGACCACAGTCTGTATGCTAAAAGAGCTCACTCAAAATATCCCCTCAAAATATACCTTTGTTTTATCTTCAATAACAAGGCAACCAGTTCCATTGTTGAGCAGCTCTGTCTGTTGATATCTTCCTTAAACTGGAACCTGTGTCCTTGTAGCTTCCACCCAGTGGTTCTGCTTCTTTTTTTTTCTGCTTTTAACCCTTCTACATGATTTCAGGTTTCAGGACAACTACCATTTTTCTATTGATTGTCTGAAGCCTTGAGTTAGGACGAAGATATTTGAGACCAGTAGTTAAATTTAAGCTTTGAATTTTATGGATTATAGTTATGTGTCCTCTAGCTAGGGGAATTTTATTTCTTACATCCTCCTTCTTGTCCTGCAACTATATTTTTTTATGATAATTCACCATTTTTTCTTTCCTTCCCAGCCTTCCCTTGCTCCTGAGCCCCCTTTTAATGATCTTTCCATATCTGAGTACCTAGCTAATACCTTCCTCTCCTTTCTCCAGCTGCCTGGGTGGAACAGGGTAGGGACCCATAGACCCAGGCTTCTTGAGAATTGTCCAATCCTCAGTTGATAGTGGAAGAGAGAGGGGAGTGCCACAAGAATAAAACAAACAAACAAAACAACAACAAAAAAAAACTTCAAATGTAGTAGATGCTAGTTAATTAGTTAATAACTTCAGTTAAGGAAACGTCTATTAAATGCTCACTATGTGCTAGTCAGATGAATATAAACTGGTAATTTCAAATTATGTAATGATAAAATTGAGCAAGCACAAGATACTAGGGCACAAATGTGGGGGTTGAAGGCATAACACTCAAGAATGTTTGCAAGCAAAAGCCGTGTCTGCCTTATGCACCTCTGAACTCCTAGTGTAGTACCTGGCACATACCAGCCACAAAATAAATATTGGTGAGTGAGTATTTTTTTAAAAAGAAGGAGGAGGGGAGAGAGGAATGAGTTGGGGGAGGAGGATGAAGAAAGACTACAGGAATTTATATCCAAATCAAATTATAAAGAATGAGGCACAGTCAGCCAGATGAAGAAATAAGGAAATAGTATTTCATTCAAAGGAAACAGCATGATCTGATGTAGTATATGCACAGAGATGAGTGCAGTTTGGTGTTCGTGCAAAATAAAGTGGGAGACAAAGATAAGAGATAAGGTGAAGGTGAATAGATCTTAGGTCTTACAGGTCATGTTGGGAACTTGAACTTTGGGCAGCCGTAGGAGGCTTTTCAGTGACAAATGATTTTCTTTCCCCAAATACACATTTTAGAAAAGAGTACTTTGCTGCTGTGCAGAGGTTAGATATAAGGGAAGCAAGACTGGAGGCAGAGAAATCAGGTATGAATCTATTGTACTAGCACAGTTAAAGGATAATGAGATCCTGAACTAGAACATAATTTGTAAAAATAGAGAAGGAAATGGGTTCAGGAAGTACTTTGGAGGGAAGATCAGTAGGACTGGTGACTGATAGGATCTGTGGGAGGAGAGAAAAGGAAGCGATAAGAATGATACCTAGGTTTTGGTTTAAGTGACAGAAAAGAGTCATTCGGTATTCATTCAGTAAGTTCTGATTACATGCCCCTCTATGCCTGGTACTGATCTAAATGTCAGGAATGTGGCTGTGAACAAAGCAAAGTCTTTGCATAAAGGATCTTGTACCTAATAAAATGAAATTGAACACAGATAATTGCCAAAAATTTGTATTTCAATTTTTAAAACTTGGTGAGACAAGTATTTAGCTTGTCTGCTGTGGTCCTACCATTAGTATGTGGTATTGCACCACAGGCAGACAAGCTAAATAGTAATCATGTTACTTCTGAACATTTCCATCTGAATGCCCACTGCAGACTCACTCTGTACAAAATTGAACTTCCCATATCTCCCCAGAAACCTATTTCCTCACCCATATTAATGATCACTATCAATCCAAGCCAAAAACTGTTCATTCTAATCACTGAGGGACCTGCTATTCTTTGAAACTGTCCCAAATGAACTGATACATTGGATTTTTATGACCCTTTCCTTTTGACTATTCAAATAAGTATATTTTTATGTCTTCCTTTAGAATTTCTTGAAGGCCTGAACCATGTTTTATCTATCTCTGTATCCCTAGCTTTTAACCCGTTGCTTTGATATAAGTAGTTGATGAAAAGAACATCTACTTCAGTTATAAGCTTGCCTTAGTGCCGAGTATATATGAGTCTAAATTTTGTCTCAAACAGTTTGGTTCTTTCTCCTCTAGGAAATTTGCTCTGATTTTTCCCATTCCTCGTGCATTAAATGTTCTCCTCTGAACTTAACCTGTCATAATACTTATCACTAGGTATTACAATTAACTGTATATATTATATAGTGTTCTTTAAGAGAGTATAGACTGTATCTTTCACACAGGTCCAGGCAGTGTGGCATTTACTGGGGTTTTGTAAATGTTTGTTAAATGATAATGGGAATAAATGAATACCAATAAACAGCCAAAATAGAATCACGAATTTTTTAAGCTGTTTTTCAAATTCTGAGTAAATAACTTCTCTGGATTCAAAGAGTTTTAGGGCTGCCATGGCTGAACCAAGAGATTATGTATTCTCATCAGCAAACATTAATGAAAAAAAGATTGTTTATCTCATTTTTTAGAAAAAGCTTTTCCTAACCTGTTAGATGGCTGATAAGAAAATGTGAAGAGATTGGGAGTTCCTTATACATAATTAAGCAGTTCATTCTTGCAGATACTTCAATAATTCATATTTGAAATATACTTTTTTCAACAAAATTGGCTTTTTAGATAACTCCCTTTAAAGATGTTGTTGTTGTAGGATTTTGCTTTCTGGATCTTAAGAGATTTGGGAACTCTACACTTTATGAAGACAAAATGAATAATGGGTTAGTTACATAGGCACAAAATTAAAATCACTATCCCAGTATGATATAAAGTTCTGTTGTTATGGAAAGGGGCTATTATTTGATTGAAAACTGGTTTAGGAGAAGGAGTTTAGGTGTGGTGGATAAGGTAAAAGGAGTGAGAAGAAAAGATGATATGTAGAACAAGGCTTTTTCTTCTCTGTGTCCTCCAACCCTTCTTAACCTGATGCCTCTTAAAGGGAAAGATGAGTGTTAGGCAAGACTAAGTGAAGGCTGAGATGGTAGCTTAGCTGATAGAGAATGTGACAAGATTCATCAGACTGGACCTTTGTTTCTTTCCACTAGCCTGTGAACCTGGCTAAGTATCCTAGAAGAGTATGTAGCGTACCTTTTAGATCCTGCACCTTTACCCCTTTAAGAAACTGAGACTCAAAGTTCAGGGAACTTCATGCTCCAGATATCTGTGTGCCTGAAACACAGGGAATTCAAGCACAGTAGTCATCCTAATAGATGTGTTGTTTTGTAGAGGAGGCTCCCTTACTACTTTGAAATGAGAAGGGGTTTTTGAATGTTTAAGCTGTTGAATTGCTGAAATCAGGAGATCTTTGTCCTACAAAGTGAAACACTAAAGTAAGATTAGGATCGTAAGTAGAACCAAGGTGTCTGTGAGAAATAGTGGTGCAGTCAGAATAGCAGATAGACTGCTTAGGACAAGGACCATTCATTTTTACTCCTTCAATAAGTATTTGTTCATTATCTTCTTTATTCAAACCACTAGGAAGACTTTCTTTCAAATAAGACAGAAAATGTTACAATTCTGGGCATTAGTGCTTGGTTATGCCCAAGGAGGAAATGCTAAGCTGAGTCAAATGGAGTAAATATCTTGGCTTCTTCATTTGGAACCATTGGACTTGCTAGATCAGTAGTTTTAAAATTGTTCCACAGTGTCCTGAGATCCTTCAGAGGTACCCCAACTATCAAAGGGATATGAGAAAGAAAAGGCCAAGCCTAGGAGGAGCATTAGACTCCCCATTGCCCTCTCACTGCATCAACCAGAGTAGCCTTACTTTTGTCTATTGTATGCACTATAATTTTACATAATATTTTCCTTGGGACCAAGGGAGAGAGGTAACCCTGTGAAAAGAAGTTTGAAAACCATTGATAAGAAGATCTTTAAAATCCCTTCTAGTTTAAAATCTGTAATTTTTATGACTAGCTAACCTCTAACATCCCTCTAGCCAAGTTTTATGAGTCTTTGATTCTAAGTTTCTCTTAATGCTTTTCTGGCAAATATTTATCTCTAAGTTAGGCTCTTTTGCATAGACCAGAATCAAATAGTTTCCCCATTTTCATAGCTTAAGGACATAGTGCCATATTTTAAAAGATAGAAATTTCATATATTAAATAGTCTGTGTAGACTTCATTTATTGAACATAGTACAGACAGGCATTTAGCCAGGTACCTTGCTGGGACCCCCTTCTCATCCAAGGCATAAATATTTGTCAATATTCACAGTTTGGATGTTTTAGATCTCAGTATTTTTGAAATTCCATTCTTACCTAGAGATAGCAGCCTAGTTCATATTTTGAATCCGATGTTTTTAATTGTAATACTTTAAATCTCAACTGATGTTGCTGAAAACAAAATAAACGGAGCATGTTTATCAGTGCCCAGCATGTAGTAAATTCTCAATAAATGTTTATTGAATAGAAGCACATCTCATATTTAATAGCCTGCACTTTACAAAGAGCTTTTATATAGTGTATTTCATGTTATCTCCAATAACACTGAAAATAGTGTACCATATTCCACTAATGAAAAATTTGAGAACCATTGCAGTAAGGAAGTGGCAAGTTTGAAATGGAGATTACTGTGAGCTTTTTAAAAGACTCATATAGCTTGCTTTGTCTTTGACCTGATTATACCCATCTCCTCATTTATTGAGCAAATATTTATTGAGCACTTAATTGTGTACTATGTTCTGGGGATAAAACAGACAAAAATCCCTGTCTTCATTGAGTTTGTAAGCATCCTTCATTTTCCCTCAGGTTCCAGCCTTTAGTCTAGGGGTATCACAGCAAGTTTAGAAATATATATAAGCCTTAAAATGAAAAATATTAAGCTTTACTCTAGCAAATGACTTCTTATTTAATAGAACTATTGTAATACTAATGTCCTATTGTGATTACTTAACTTATATTTTGGAATTTGATTTCCTAAAGTCAATATAAAACTAATCAGGACTTTTCTTAAATAGCAAAGCACCGATGTTCATATGGTTAGTGATAGTGATGGAGATGACTTTGAAGATGCTTCCGAATTTGGGGTGGATGATGGAGAAGTATTCGGCATGACATCATCTGCCCTGAGAAAATCTCCAATGAGTGAGTATTAATAGCTCTTTGGGTCCAGCACTGTAATTCTACTTCCTACTGCAGAAACTTATGAAGAACAATGAACTTAAAAATCTCTTACTGACTTCCCAGGTTTGGAGAGAGAAAATATAGCAAGTAGGCACATTATTCATTAGAACCAGATCCTCTTGAGTTTTGGTTTTATTAAACTCAACAATTCCCAGTGCTTTAGTAAAATTCATTAAAAATGCAAGGGAATGTATAACTTATGTTTCACGTATATAGTTAGTTATGATTCTTTCTCTTTACTTTAAACCTAGAGGTTGATAAACAAATAGCTATATTTTCTGTGACTGTACTTGTTTCCCGGCATCTTAGTGGAGATATCAGTTTTAAGAATAGTAATATTATTTTTCAATTCACTGGTACCACCTTTGGCAGGAAAAAAAGGTAAACTAATGTGCCATCTCCTTCTCTTTAACTTTACAAGATACATACTGTAGAATCACAAGCAGTATTATATTCAAAATTACCGTTAAAATAAATCCTTAAATGGCTTGTTTACTCAGTGAAGTTAGGGAACTCCATTGGGCAGAAATAGATGTGATATTTACTTAAAATTGACCATCTTCCTTATAAATGAGATTTTTGAAAGAACTTGAGATCCTTTTTATATAATTTATTCACAAGATGTCATTTTAAGAAAACATTGAAATCCTAATTGATGACTGGCACATACTTGAAATGCTTAGCAGGACTGTGTCAGTTGGCTTTCCAAAATTTATGAGCTTGGAATTTTTTCAAGGTTCTTTTTTAAGGTTTGATGAAATCTTCTAATGTATGTCAAGTTAAAATGTCTCCTCAAATATATCACAGAAGCTAAGATTTAATTTTATTTCCTCTTTATTGATTAAATATATTTCTTATATGTGGGATTAGATGTTATGTGGTTTGTTTTTTGTGTCTATTTGTTTTGTTTTTTTTGTTTTTGTTTTTTCTTTTGTTTGTTTTTTAGTGCCAGAAAACGCAGAAAATGAAGGAGATGCCTTATTACAATTTACAGCAGAGTTTTCTTCAAGGTAGGGTTAGGACATTAACTATATAAAATTGATGTTCTTTTAATGCTACTGTGATTTTTCTGGAGCAATTTTAATCATAGATTGTCTTTAATTTCTCTGTAAGGTATTCAAGGATACATTTATCAGTTTATGTAGTCCTGATAGTTTAACACATACTATCAGTGTCAGATAAGTAGTAAGCCATTTATGCCACTTCAGAGATGTATTTATCATCTTATCTCTATATCTTTATTGAAGGAAAATAAATGTGTCACTAATTAATATATTGACTGTATTCCCAAAAGGACTAGGTTATAGGATACTAATTTTTGGTATATCCTAGAATAAACAAAATATCCTTTAAAATAATATTAAATTAAAAAATAATTTAAAAATTTTAAATGTAAGTGAATTTTTTCTTTTAATTTTTGTTTTGGAACTATTAACATGTCTTCTTTTAAGAGGCTAATATAAAATGTTTTATATGCATTTGAGATTCTTATAAGTTGTTTAAGAGGATTTAAGTATTTAACCCTAAATTTTTGTGTAAGTGATATTTCTCTTTAGTTCCGTTTTCTAATGTAATATAATTTGGAAACTTTGCAAGATTACAGTTTTTTTCCCTCTCTGTTGGACTTCCAGAATAAATGAACTAATAAAATGGAAAGTTAAGGTTACTATAAGGAAAATCTTATGAAAGTGGATAACCAGGAATTGCTACCTATAAATGGCATGGTTTTGTAGCACTTATTAAATCCATTTGCTAGATGTACTTAAAATTCCAGTATTCTAATATTATCACTATAGGCCAAGATGAATTTTAAGAACTAATGAAGCTCATTCCCAAGCCTTTAAAGAAATGTTTTAATGTTTGGTCTATAGTTAAGAGACATTAGTCCCAACATTTACTTAAAAGATGCTGATTAGACTTGTGAAACTTTGAAGTAAATTTGAAATGTATTTAAATTAATAGACATAATTTTTCCTATAGATATGGTGACTGCCATCCTGTATTTTTTATTGGCTCATTAGAAGCTGCTTTTCAAGAGGCCTTCTATGTGAAAGCCCGAGATGTAAGTGCAATCTTACCTTTTGTGATTAAAAAATGCATCCCATAGGTTTACCACCAGGCCTCAGGCAATGCTTAATGTTTTCTGTTTTTTTCAGATTGAAGACTTGATTTTGTTTGTGGTTCATCTACCAGCCTAATCATCACCAAGATGCCCATTTCAGAGGGGCAATAGTATAATAGGGTATTGCTGGCTCTTGTAGATGGCCTTGTCAAGCTCTGAAACAGGAGTTTTTTTGTAGGGGGAAAAAAGGGAGCCATGCTTAGAAGGGACCAGGCTACATGTGTATGTTCTTTTCAGTTATGTGATTGACAGGTTCTTTCTAAACTCCCTGTCTTTCAGTCTTTTCCCAAAATGATTCCATCTAATAGTATATATCTAATAACTGCAATATTTTTATCTTAAAAGTTACTTTAGACAACAAAAATACAGAAATGGGCATTGTGATCTTAAAGTAAAGTAGATTGGCATTTATAACAAGAATTCAGAAGGTACATTTTCAGCAAGAAATTTCTATGCAATCACTCTGTTTATATGTTGACCCAGCAGTGGAGACCTCAGTAATCTGGCTCCTACCTATATGCACAACTTTAGCTCTTTCCATTCCTTGCCTTACACTTAATAAATCTAGCAATGATGTACCATTTGTGTTTCCCCATAATCTTACTCTTTGGTCATGCTTCTCTGCTGTAAGGAATGACTTCATTCTGCCCTTTACCTGGTTAACTTCTGCTCTTCCTCTGAGACTTAATTGTCCCTGACTCTTCCACTATTTGACAGTTGGATCCACCCCTTAGTACTTTGTACCAATACCCTCTGCTCATCTTACTGTTACATTTAACACATTGCTTATCATTATCCATTCTCTCTATATATGCCTTCTCAAGAGATTGGATTTTCTTTTTGGCAGTGACTGTACCATCCCTAGTAAATATTCTATGTATTTAATGAATGAAGGAAAAAGAGAGAGTGGGAAGGAAGAAATAGTGTGTAGATAGAGTAGAGGGCAAGTTATTGGAATTAAAGAGGGCAAGGACTTTTGAGAGTAGAGTGCAAGGATGCCTCTGAAATTTCTAGTTTCCAGTTTATCTTAAACCCCAACCTAAAGAAAATTTCATTTTAAACAAATTTTAAAAATTGACAATAATTAGTGATCAAACTTAGAGCAATGAATGACGATTTAATGAAGTGGAATAGAAACACAAACTGTTCTTTACCCTAAGAATAGTGGAATAGCCCATTATAAATGCTGTGTTAGTCTATTTTTTAACTATTAAATTTATATAAAATGGATGTCATTTTTGAAGAAATAAATATTTATAATAATACACATTTATAGTTTCCATAAATACAGGTTTATGGAAAACACTGAAAAGCAAAAAGAAAATATTCTAACACAGATTAACAGTTAACTTTATGATACATGTTCTTTCCATATTTTTAAATATATTTTGATGAATACTTTTATGTATGCTTAATATTATTGAGTCATGTTATAATCCTGCTAAAACAGTTTATTTTCACCTTTTAATATTACATGGTCATTTGCTTAATTATATTTTATAATATTTTAACTTTTTATTAAAACAATTTTTAATACAGAAAAAGTAAAAAGAATAGTACAGTAAACACCCAAATCCTCTATCCCTAAATTTAATAACTACTAAATTTTGCCATGTTTGCTTCTTTCATATGCAAGCATCCCAAAGTTTTAATGGAGATAGAAGCCTTAATAACTTCAAAAGTTTAACTGCCACACATTTATAAAAGAGCAGCATTTGAAATGTAATTATTTACATTTTTATACTTATTTAGGTTTGTGATTTTGATGAATAAATTTTTTATGATAAATTTTCATTTCCTCTCTGAAAATGGCAAACATTGACTGGAATAGAAAATAAGTATAAAATTTATTATTCAAAATATATAAAAACAAATGTAAAAATAATTAAAGTTTCACATGATTTTTTTTTAACTTTGTAGCAGTTAAACTTTTGAAATAAAACTTAAACTGCATGAAAATATTTAGGATACCTTTTTATATTCAATATTTTTTGTTAAATTACGTATCTTACACCTAAAGACATCTGTATGTGTTTTCCAAAAAATAATGATATTTTCTTACATAATCACAATACCATTATCACATGTAACAAAATTAACGGTAATTCCCTAATATCACCTAATATCCAGTGCATATTCATACTTTACCAGCTGTCTCCAAAATGTCTTTTTAACTATTTTTTTGAAACCACAGTCTACTCAAGGATCACAAATTACATTTGGTTGTTAGATTTTTTTAAATATTTATTTATTTTAGAGAGAGCGAGAGAGGGCGTGGTGGGTAGGGGCAGAGGGAGAGAGAGAATCTCAAGTAGACTCCCCTTTGAGCAGGGAGCTTGTCACAGGGCTCGACCTCACAACCCTGAGCTCATGACCTGAGCCTAAATCAAGAGTTGGACACTTAACTGAGCCACCCAAGCACCCTGTGGTTGTTAAATTTCTTAAATCCCTTTAAACAAGCACTCTCTCCTCCTGCCTCTCTTTTTTCCCCCATAACATTTGCTTAGTGAAGAAGTCATGCTTTGTTATATTCAGGTCAAAATTTTTTTGCAAGAATGCTTTGTAAATAATACTGAATACTTCATTGAAACAGGACTCTAATGGTTATAGAGTCTCATTGTATGGCCATGTTATTATATTTAAACAGTCACTTATTGGACATAAATATGGTTGAAAGTAGTTGAAGTAATCGGAAAATGTTAGGGCCTTTGTGACTTAAACTGTAGCTCCCAAAATAAGCATAGATGTCTTTTAAATCCCACTTAAAAAGCTACCCTAAGATACACTGTGTATACCTTAAACATTTTAACTTTAAATGAAGACACTTGTTTAAATATACAGTATATAATAGACAAAGAAACTTTTGCTAAGTGTCTTATATAATAAACTGGCATTTGATGATCCCCAGAGGAGAATAAACTCTTGCATATTAGCTTCTGGATATTTCTAATGAAATAATTGATTGTTTGCTTTTGACTAGGGTCTTGGTATTTTATTTTATTTTATTTTATTTTTTTTAATTTTATTTATTTGAGAGAGAGAGAATGAGAGAGAGCATGAGAGGGAGGAGGGTCAGAGGGAGAAGCAGACTCCCTGCTGAGCAGGGAGCCCGATGCGGGGTTCGATCCTGGGACTCCAGGATCGTGACCTGAGCCGAAGGCAGTGGCTTAACCAACTGAGCCACCCAGACGCCCCGGGTCTTGGTATTTTAACAAATGAAAGTCATTGGTTCATGTAATTAAATGTTTTGCTTCATACTAGATTCGTACCAAAATCCTTTGACCTCTCTGGAATGCTAAATTGTCTATATCTTTTTCCCCTTGCCCAAAACTTTTTCTTTCCTCATTTCTCTTTTCCAGGTTAAAGAACAACAGTTTATACGTCGTTTAAGACATTACTGTAAACTTAAGTAAAATTGATCCACATGATAGATACATTTTTCAGATTTAAATCTATGCAGATACATTCATTATGGTCATCAGCCAAGTTACACGCATACACACACACACATATCTCCTTTTAATTAAAGAGTACTGTGTACGCATAGAATTAGTACTGCTGCTACAGATTTATATGGTGCTGTATGGTTTATAGAGCATCTTTCCTATATGTATCTTATTTGAACCCCACAACAAACCAGTGAGATAGGGACATATAATATCAATATTCCTATTGTATAGATGAGGAAGCTCAGAAATGCAACATAACTTAACCAAAGCACATCAGTAGTAAGTACTAGAGGCCAAATAAGAGCTCAGGGTTCTAACACAGGTAAGTACGATTTACACTGTATCACTATATTTCAGTTTTCAATGGTAACTACTATACTGCAGGATTCAGTGATCAAACGTCATTTCTCCTTTTCAGATTTCACATTTGAAAGTTAAAACAAATCTTTGTCAATATTATTTTTTAAAACTTGTGAATGAATCATTTTTAAGAAAGCAGTTTGCCAATGTTCACATATTTTAAAGCAAGTGTGACCGATACTGTGGCATTCTGACTAAATTTCTTTCATCTTAAATATCACATGTTTAATTTAAACTGTGGGAGGCACATTAATTTTACCAGGGCAACAGATGAGCCTCAAGCACCAGCATTCTTCACTTGAAGTGAGAAATTGAGTTCCAAGAGTAAATAAAAACAAGATTGAAGGTTTAAATCCTCTGCTAGGCTTTTTGAACTTATATACTCATTAAATGTTTATTGGAGTGGTGGGATTACAAAGGATTTGGGGAGCTTCATCAACTGGTATATAGTTAATCACTAAGTAAAACACTACATTTGATAAAGTGTTTCTCACGATGCCACATTCAATCCATCTTAATGAAAACTGCTTCAAACTGATTTCATTTGAGAGCACTTGGTGGTGAGAGTGCCCATAGTTCCTTCTGCCTTTTTCATGAGGAATTTAAAACACTGTCCAAAGCAGTGCTCCAACTTGTAAAACAAGTATTCTAAGGTCTTGTGTTTAAGTATATTGTGACAGAGTTTTGACTTCTGGCAACAGGTCCATCAGTTTTATGACCTCCTCTCATGCCCTTAACTGTTAGAGATGTTCACTCAGTTGAGGGCCATAAATATTTATCACATGCCTGTTAAGGACCTGGAATATAGAGCTTTCCTGCCTTTGAGATGCTCATACTCTAATGGGGAAGATAATATCAACAGATTCATATAGTATAGTACGTTATAGCAGCAAAGAGGAGAGGTACTTCATCTACCTTAGAAAGTTTAAGGAGATTTCTTAAGGAGGTACATCTACCCTGAATCTTATGAGTCATACTTAGCCAAATAACAGAATTCTAAACAGAAAAAAAAGGTCAAAAGCAAAGGGAAGAAGATTAAAATGAGAGAACTACAACCAAAAACTTAAGACCTAGAGTAAAAAATGCAAGATAGAGAGTTGGATTGCAAGGCATGAGGCGGGGAAGATCAGAAGGGGCCAAGGCATGGAAGGGTCTAGCATTCCCTGTCATTTAAGAGATATTTATTGAATAAAGCTTATATTTTATCTTTAGGTAAGTGAGAGCCAATGGTTAGTCACTGTAATTAAGGTTGCAGAAGTGTTACCACTGGCCACACCATGATTCCCTAGGAGTTTCTTAACCAGGGTTCTTTTTCTCCTTATAGCCTCCCCACCTCTCATTCCTGCTACCTCTGAATTCTGTACAAAACAGAAAGTGCCCTATAGAATGATTAGACATTTGTAGTAAGTAAAAATCAACAGCAATAAAAATCTCAGTGCCAGGGTTTATCTCCCATGTGAAGTATTGTTCCTTTCTTAGTTCCTTTCCTCCTCTTGGGAGACTGGGCTTTGATTTCAGTAATCCTGTTATACCTCCTTAGATCTTGACTTCAGATCCAGTGATGTTTCCAAATATTACACATAAATTAAGGAAACCACTGCTCAATTACTAATTTCCCACTTAGTAACTCTGTGGCCCCAAACAAGTAATCAGCCTATTTCTAATCTAGGAACTAAAAAACAAAAGGGAGATAATGATATGGTTGTTTTGAGGATTAAATAGGATGCTATCCATATATGCACCCAGCACCGTGGCTAATTGCTGTGAAGCAGTTTTGGACTATTTGAGAAATGTTTGTGAAAAACAAACTGATTTATTCCTGCAATTCATGAACTAATTCTAAGAACAATTCCAGAAAGGAATTTTGAGAACCCCTATGAGCATTTACAGCACTAAAATAAGTGCTTTACTTTAACAGTATTTGTGATCAAGTTTTATTACATTTACTTTTAAAAATCAGCCCATTTTAAAGTAGTGCTGTTTCTATTATATCATGTTAAAAAGAAATCTGAATACCATCACTGATCAATACTTTTTAAGAAAAATAAGTTCTACAGAAATCTGAAGCCACAGCTGTAGTTGGTAGGTTTCTAGCCCTCCATTAGCCAGAAAAAAAGAGGCAAACAAACTTATTTGTGCTTTAGAGAATATGCCCAGTCTGATCATCTTGTCTTTGTTTTCTTTTCAATTTAAATTCCTTAAAGGCAGACAATGTCCTTGGAGTAATTTTATATGACAGCTATGACAGCAGCCTGCACATGTGTGAGATAAGAACTATAATGCTAATATACTTTGTTAAGTATGTTCATTCTACAAATAAAATATTTGTTGTAAAAAAAAAAAGGAATACAGGTACATTTAAAGTAGAAAACAAGTTACCACATAATCTGAAGCCTGAAAATAATCACTATTAAATATTATTTTTACTTTTAAATATGATTTTTTAAAAATCTCCAAATATGTATATCAGTAAAAAAGTTGACTTGTTTTACATAAATAAAACCATACCAAATATGCTGTTCTATAATTAGATGTTTCCATTAAACAGTATATTGTTAGCACCATATTTAGAATTTGCCTCAAATTCTCCTACTGAATTATCAGAACTACCTAATTAAAATTGTAGAAAACTTTACTGTCCATATTTAAATTATTTTTTAGTCAAAAATTTAGTAAATTAGTTTTAATATATGCTGCTTTGTAAAACATTCTTCTCAATTTACTGCTACTCACCATCTTTTTAAAAACAATTTAACCATATTTGAAAAGCATTATAGGTAAAATTTATTAAAATATCAGAAGCAAGGCTGATTTCCATTTATGGGCTTTATCCATATTTGTATCATTTTTCCCAAAGGGCCCTTCCTGGCCCTAGAAAGTATTTGTTATTTATATTACTTATTTTAAAAGGATTAAAAGCTAAGTTTGATCTCTATAGTATTTCAGTTGTAAATTCAAGAAATCTGTTTCATATCTAATCTTAAACACTAAAAATAAGAGGTATGGTAGAAAGCATACTAATCAAAATTCTTATATTTGGGTTCTGGTTTTTCATTTACTAACTATGTCCAATTAACCAGGTTACTCTTCTCCTCTGATCATCAATTTCTGCATTTAAAAATTTGTATTGTAATACTTCACAAGATTGTTTAACAGAAAATTAACATATTTAAAACATCTTTGAAATGTATGTGAAACATACATTTAAGATTGTTTGCTTATACGTAGGTGGACATTGAATAAATCAGGCAAATTTGGGTTGGAAACTAGGCCCTGATACTGACTGAGCTATGTAAGCAAGCCTCCATTCTCCTTTCTCTGAAATGGGCTAAAAATACCTTGACAATTAACCCACCTTGGAAAATGAGCCCTTACATTAACAGTAGCCAAGTTATTCAGATATACATGTTAGAGAAGATAAATAGGCCTGTTTAATTGGTATATATGGTACTTGTAAGGGAACAGTAGAGGATAGGGCTAAAATAAAGAAGTAGACTGGGTCTACTTTTCATTATGGAAATCCCTGAAGACCAGCTAAAGACTTTTGTTGTTGTTAGGCAGTGGTTAGCTTTGGAAAGTTTTTGAAGAGGGTGACACTGTCAGAGCTGTACCGTAGACATAAGTAATGTGGTAGTAGTTTGTAGGATGGATTGGAGGGGAGAAATTGGTGGCATGAGACTGAGCAACTGTATACATTTGTATCTTGTGTAGTTGTGGAATGTCAGGCATTGGTTAGAAAATCATAGTACAGTGATAGCACAATATAGTTCGCAAACTTTCTGGCTCCTAAATTTCACAGCCTATTAGCTTTTGTGTACCTTTTTATACCTATGTATCTTCTAGTATCCTGACTCTCCCATATCCTCCTCAAAGTGCCTAACAAAACTGAAGAGAATGATACTGCTTCTGACATAGACCTAGGCCAATGTGTTCTGGCCTTTCTTTCCTTTGTGGAGCATTTCAGTAGAATCTGTTGATTTTATATTTGCCTTGTCATTTACAGTCTTTTATAAGGAACCTGTATTAAGAAAATCAAAGTATTTCTGATGTTAAGTAGTGCATAGTATCTTTATTAAAGATACTGGAAACTTAAATTTCTCTAGCATATTTAATTATGAAAAACTCCATAAATCAGTAAGAAGACAGCAACCCATTATGGGTAAGCAATATAAGCAAGTACTTCACAGAAAATATGAAAAGATGTTCTTATTTTCCATAATACAAAAAATACAGATTAAAACTACACTAATATATCATTTTCACATATCATAATAGCAAAATTTTTTCTGCATATATACCTAAGCATATGAGAAATAAGATAAATACAAGGATAATTATTATATAATTGTTTAAAATAGCAAAAAATTGGAAATACTTCAAATGTCATTCATACCATGGGATACTATGTGACCATTAAAAAGAATGAAGCCACTTCATATATATTGATGTGGAATGCTGTTCAAGATACTTTGCAAAGTGAAAAAAGTGAGATGCATAACAGTGTGTATAGTACATCCTCTTTTGTGTTGTAAAAACTGTGTACATAGATTATAAAAAATACAAAATACATCGACCAACCACCTGCTATGACTTCAACCATCCTGGGTCTCAAATATATGTAATATGGCACGCATGGCATTTCAGATAGATGTACACTTCACTATTGCACTATTACAAATCCCAGTAGGCTATCCTGCATGGGTTAAATGGACTGGACCACGTGTTAACAGTGAAGGCTCTCCCTGATCTTTGCATGAAGGCTAGACTAGCAACCTCCATGTCTTCTTTTGCCTTCATGCCTACTTGGCCTTTCAAAAACAGTGTCCCCCTCTTCTCTTCTCACTAACCAGATGTATAAGATGGAGCTTTCTGAATAGCCAGTTAGGTCATTTACGTTAGGCTAGTGTTAATTATAGTCCCTTAAAGTGTAATTCAGGGTCCTTTGGAGGCTGTGAGAGTCTTTCTGATGGACCATGAACTAATCCATAAATGCATATCTTTTCTTTAGATCATCTGGGTTAATAGTACAGTTCCATGGACTATCATTTTTATGTATGACTAAGGATTTCTTATAGTTAGTCTATTGTTAAGATTGGGTTTGGTTGCTTGTAACAGAAAAATAAAAATTAATAGTGGCTCAAACAAAATAGAAGTTAATTTCTCTATTCCTTTCAAGAAGTCCAGAGGTAGTCTGTCCAGGCCTGGTATGGTATATCACAGAGTCAGAAACTCAGATTCCTTCTATCATGTTGCTCCACTGTGCGGTACAGTTCAGGTTATGTCATGAGTCTGGATGTAAGCACTTCTGCTTACATTAACCAGAACTTGGTTACATAGCCACCTTTGTTTAAATGGAGGCTGAGAAATGTATTCTTTATTTCAATCAGCCATTAATTCAACCTAAAAAAAATACCTAAGAGATTTCCTTACTAAGGAAGATGTGGAAAATATTTAGGGACTACAGTCTCCACTATTCCTATTAAATGAATAGTTAAGAGTTACTACAATTCTGTATGCTTAAACTTAGCTTATTTTTATAATTCACAATGTTCTACTTTGAAATCTGCCAGACAGTATTTGATAGTAGTAAAAAGTTACTGAACGTGTACACCCACAAATCATTAGAATTCCTTTGATTTTTCAGCAAGAATGCATTATTATCTATATATTTTAAATTAAAAATTACTGTTAATAATCTCCAATTCTTTATTGCTGTGGTTCCCCCGCCCCTGGAGTATGGAAATGATAAGATAGGTAGGCTATGGGTCCTTTTTCTCTTCCTCAGTAGCCTAAAAATGGGAGAAGGAAGTGTTTGTGTAACATTGCCTTTCATCCACATTCACGTTGTTCTGCCTGTTTAACAGACCACTGGTTAACCAGGGGTAGTGTTATTCCTCTCAGAAGGGAAAATCAAAAAAATCCTGCCTGCATTTTTATGAGGCTGCTCTTCCAGTCCTTGGTACTGCTTCTAGGTGTTCACCTGGAAAACCAATGGGATGAAATCTTTGATCTGGCTCAAAACTGCCTACTTTCTTGCCTCCATAAGCCCTCTCCCGGCCTTCCCAAAGAGCTTGCCTGCCTCTCTGCAGTTTGCTGTGATAGCCTATCACTTGAACTTCTAATTTCCTTATTTGTAAAAACTTTAGTCATATGTTGGTTTTCCTCAAAAATATTTTATGACCTGAGTATTACAGTCTGAACAATGAAAACTGTTAAAACTCTGTACCCAATGAGCATTTGTCAGCTTATTTTATGAAGAGAGTTTGATTTTACTTTAGGCTTTTTTTCTTTGTTTGTATAACCTGTGACTTTCATATGAGAATTCAACCTACATAAGATTCAAATACATTTGTGTCCTTAAGAATTCAGAGTTCTATCCCAACATCTTGTTCAGGAAGTGAGAAGAAAAAGACACCTTGGCATCTTGGCATCACCTCACCTTCAATATCTGGCTGTTTCCTTTTGGAACCTCTCCAATTGGTTGCTGCCTATTGGTCCCTGAACTCAGCTTTGGGAGCCAAAAATGCAGAGTGTCAATGATTCTTTCCACAAATCCATCTGCACTTATTCTTTGCTCTTTAAAAGTTACTAGCTTGGAGTTCTTTGAACATATCAGGCTACTGACATTACTGGGCCTTACCAAACTTTTCTCTCTTTTTCTTTTTCTCATTCTTCTTTTCTTTGTTATCACCTAAATTTAAAATTTAGCTTAAATCAAAGATAAGTCAGTTAATATATCATGTTTTTAAAATTTAGCTCAAGTATTCCCTTCATAAGGAAACAGCCAGGGCGCCTCGGTGGTTCAATTGGCTAAGCATCTCCCTTCAGCTCAGGTCATGATCCCAGGGTCCTGGGATCGAGTCCTGCATCGGGCTCCTTGCTCAGTGGGGAATCTGCTTCTCCCTCTCCCTCTGCCCCTACCCCCGCTCGTGCTCTCTCTCGCACTCTTGCTCTCTCACTCTCTCAAATAAATAAATAAAATCTTTTTTTTAAAAAAAGAAGCAGCCAATCAGTGTTCATGCTTAGACCCTAGGACTGCCTCTCTTACAGCACTCACATTACCACTCCCATCTAGACAGAGTATTGAACTTCTGACCTCCAGAGCTATATGGCACCCAAAGCATAAAAAAGTGAAGTAGTTTCCTAAAGTCACATAGCCAGGAGGTGGCAAAGCAGGAATTTGAACCAGATGTTGTGGCTTCATGGTGCCCTGCCTCTAATCTCACCTTAGTTATGTTGAGTCATGGTTTCATGCTGTGCTGGGCCTATGAACATTCATAAATAGGAATAGGATCATAGAAGTGAGCAGTGTACTGGAATGATCCTAATTGGAGCCAGGATTTAAAACAATAAATAAGACAGCTACAAGGGGCATTTTGAGGTGGTTGGAGAAATTTGAATATGGACTTTATGTTAGATGATATTGTAACAATATTATATGTCTAAGGTATGATAAAAATATGGTTATGTAAGGGAATGTCCTTGTTTCTTAGGAGACAGACACTGAAGTATTTAAGGTGGAGGTGTCAAGATGTGTGCAACTTTAAATGTTTCAGGGAAGGAGGCATACAATGAATGATAGAACAAATATGGCAAAATGTTAATAATTGATAAATCTAGGGTAAAGGATGAGTGAGTGTTTATTGTTGTATCAGTGTATCAAGTCTTTGTATCAATAAACCATTCCCAATTTAAAACCAAAAAAAAAAAATAATAATAATAATAATAGTGATGTGATTCTGATGATTATGGTGATGATAATCATGATAGAAAAGAAGGAAACAGAGAAAGTCAGGTCCCAATTTATATAAAGGAAATTATTTTGTTTTTAATATATTTTAATTCTTACACTGGAAAATTTATGAACTACCATTTATAGAAATTATTTATCCTATCAACCTTAAAATTTTTGAAAACATGGACTATAGATATTCTGGTACTCAAAAAGAAACTAGAAAATTTCCTTTTCAGTCCATCAGCAAATATTTTCTGAGTGTGTGCTCTGTGCCTGGCTGATTTTGAGACATAGCCAGCTCATTTCTTCCAGCTCTAATGTTCTATGGTTCTGTAATGCTAAGTGTCTAAATACGATAGCTACTGTAGCTCAAGGCCAAATCACATTGGTTGCTGTCAGCTTGGCATTTCCTAAGCATCAACTTAGTACCTTAGCTCTTGGATTTGAATGTGAAGATTAGTGAGGCCCTGAAGGCAGGGACACAATTTAGCATCCCAAACATTATTGCTAGTAAGAGAAATGAAGGCACTTCATAATCTTTAATAAATTTTCAGGGCTATCATTTCTCTTGAAATTGCTTTCAAATCCTTTATTTTGAATGGATAGTTCTGGAATCATCCTAACAACTACATTTCATTCAGCACTTGCTATGGGCCAGGTGTTGTAAAGGAGGTACTTTACCTGCTGTATCTATAATTCTTGGAACAAATACCCATCTTGCCCCATGGTCACACAGCTGGTAAGTGCAAAACTGGATTTAGCACAGAGCTTTTTTTACCTTTACATTATGTTACCAAAACCTAGATCACAAAGAGGGAGTCTGAGGAGTGTAGCTGGGCTGCTTGCCTTTGTTTACCAGACTTATACCCTCTCTGCCAAATTAGAAAGACAAATAAAATGGTTTTTTTTTAAGTGTCCCATTCTTATCACTTATCATATGGTACTGCAGTTTAATTTTTGCTTCCCCATACACCAACCCCCCCCCCAACTCTTTGAGGACTAGGAAACTTTGTTTTATTCATCTTTATGTTCGCAATGCCTAACACATCAGTGCTCCGTAAATGTTATTGAACTAAATTATTAATGGGCCAATGGGAAAAATGTTTATAGTAATGGAAAACAAAACATTTTCTCATGCTTTTCCTATGTACTAGATGCCCTTTCTTCACAAAAGCAGTTTTCTGATATGCTGAACCCTGTTCGGGCCTGTGTTTAATTGAGCTCAATAAAATAATCAGAAATCTGAGTCTGGGGCTCATTTAGCTATGCCTGTAATCTAATCAGAGATTTATGTAGCCCAAATTTAGTAGCATTTGCATATTATTAAGAGTTTTATATTTTGCTTATTACTACTGTCAAAATAGCGGAAGAAAAATTTTTGTTGAAAGCTTTTTATGTTAGAGAGAAAAGATCATTTTAAGATTATGCAGTTTTCCTTTTCAAAGCTACTATGGGAGTCCCCCCAGCCTGAAGATTCTCTACTGATTACTCTCTTTATCATCTCCTTTCTCACAGTTTAGAGCTTAAAGTGAGAATTTTTTTTAAGTGTGTTTTCCTGGCATCTCATGTTTAACAGTGTCAGGGGTTTGTGTCCCTGGAACGAAAACTGTTTCTCCAGAGCCTTTTTTCTCTCAGCTTCCAGTGAAAAGAGGGGCGAGGCGAGCCAGTCGCTTACCACAAAGCAATGCCACCACAAAGGAAAGATTAAGGGTTTAGAGAGAGGTCAATGTGGGTTTTTCTCTAACTAAACACTTTCCTAAAGTTTCCTTGTGGAAAAATAATGAAGTCATCTCAGAGTTTTTAAAGAATTTTTATTTCTTTTTCACCGTCTGCATTCGCTTGTCTTCTCAGCATGGATGTTTAATCTTCCTAGGCTTTGTGAATTGGCCCAAATGAATAAGTAGTGAGCTGTCTCTCTAGGAGCTAGAGGCTTATTCTAAGGGCCTAATCACTGAGTAAACACATCTTTGCCCTCCCTCTCACAACTGCGATATAATAGTCGAGATTCTAGCACAGTAACCTGGATATTGCAGGGACCAATGCTTTGAAATGCAGAATGGTTGATCCTCCAAAACAGACAGTGCCTGATCTTCGCCTGCCTCTTTCTTCTTTTTTAAATTAAATATTGCCAAAGAGATGCTGTTTTATTGCTTGATATTGTGCATTAGTGCCCTGGATTTCCAAGTTTAGTTTCAGTCAACACTGTCGGCTGCACTTATAGGGAACTCTGCATGTTGGGTTTCTTAGTAGCCTCTTCAGCACATGTGTGTTTGGTTTGGAAGAGCATTTAAATTAAATCAGTGAGATAGCAATGTAAATCGCTAATCTCTTTCCCAAAGTCTAAATGTTCCATTGCAGCATTCTTGAGAGAAATGGGCGTTTTAAAGATTTAGCCATTGCCATTGTTTGGTTAGAAATATGCTGATTTAAAAGTGGACAGCTCTCTTGTTCCCAGTGTCTCATTAAATGTAGTTGCTGAGATACGATCAAGCAGAATTAGAGGTTGACATCTCTCTGTCTGTTCAGCTAGAGAGCTCCTAAGAAGAGGAGCTCCGAATTTGTTAGTGCTGCCAGGTTCACGTTCCTTTCCCTAAAGCAGCAGATTTCTAGATTCTTTTACTGAAAGTGGTTTGCATGCTGCTGCCATTTGGGGTCTTTTTTTCCCAGGGGGTTGATAATCAACATTCAAGTTTCTTTCATCAAACATGCCGAGACCTATGCTAGCTTTAGGGATGCAGAGAAGACTGAAAGAGACCCAGCCCTCACCCTTGAGAGACTTTGTCTAGAGGGGAAACTGATAAACAATGATGATAGTAATTGGGAAGAGATAGAGGCCCAGAAAAGGAAGCTCTTAACTCTGCCAGAGGGAATCAGGGAAGGTTTCATAGAGGCATTTGCTTTGAGACTTAAAGGATGAGTAGGAATTTACCAGATAAGTATCTCTTCAACTATGTATCTGATTACAAACTTACAGAAGCCAGCTACTGTTACCTTCAGACATCAGTATGGATGAAGAAACCCTGAGCCTTTCTTGCTCACCATTTTATTACCATTGCTTCCTCCTCGGTTCGACACAGTATTTCAACAAATGCTTGTTGAATGAATGATTAAATGAATTGACACATGGAAACAGCTACTGTTGGAGTAACTGAGCTACTTATACTCAGGAATCCTGTCCTTATTCCCATTACCTGTTGTCTCTGAGGCCCCAGAAGCACTAATGTATGAGCAGTGGCCAGTCTGGCACCTTCATATTCTATGAGCACTTCAAGCCTTGAGTACAGTATGGTTGATTTTCCTACTACTGCTGTAGTATCAGAGAAAGAGTACTAGGCGTGGCGTCAGGAATCCTGGTTCCAATCCCAGATGTACTACTTACTTACTAGTTGTGGTAGAATTTAGGACAAGTCTGCTTTCTAAACCTCAGTTTCCTTGTATGCTAATAAAATTAAGAATACTACTTTACAGGCTTATTCTGGGGAGATAAGTAGATAATGGGTGTGTAACTAACAGTGCCTCCTATTTGTAGTAGAAGATTTGGGGATCTTAATCTACCTATATACCTTAGTACAGAATTTACCTTGGAAGAAAATATTTTAATGATTACTTTTTTATTATTATTATAATTTGGATTATTTATCAAGATAATTCCAAGCATCAAACTTCAGTATCCTTTCATCAACATGAGCCTTATATTTTTCTGTAAGTGTCCTACTTTTTTTGGAATCCCACACAGTGAGTTTTTCTTTATTATCATCACATCCTTATTTAATATGAAGGGAAAGACCCTAAGCTTCCTTAAAATTTTCCTTTCCAGAATTTCACAGATTGGTTTGTATATTGTCTTTACCATAAAATTTATCTTTCCATTTCCTGGCAGCTGACTGTTGTTAAACTCTATAAGGTGGCACCAAGAAGTTTGTCAATAACAATGTAGGCTCTTTAATCATCACTGTCACTGTTATTGTTAAAGTTGACATGTTGCAAATTGTATTGCTCAATTTCAGTTTTTAGTTTCAATTATTTTATTGACTATCCAACTATGACAGAGGACACTTTTAAGAGAGCAAATGCCATTTCTTGAAAGCAAGTTTTATCAAGCAAAGAGGAAGGAATAATTCTCCATATGAGAAACCACAAACAAATTTTCTGGAATATTGACTAGAAAGAATTCATGTGAAGCGAACTATTTTCTACTATCCTTCCATTGACAATTAGATGTTACATGCTCTTACATAAGGACTTTAATGTGAGAACACATTAAGGGCTTTGAAAGTACCTGTGGAAGTAAAACACAACTTCATTTCAGACCTTTTCCTTTCAATTAGAAGAGACTTTCCAGTGTTCAGATTAAAAACAAAAAATACTAAGAGAGATTTTGGCAACCAGTCTTAATCAGTACTTTTTCTGTGTACAAAGTTGAATAGTTAAAAATTAATTTTCCCTTTGTAAAGTATGTTTAATATGAAGAATTGTAAATCCATTTTATTTAAAGAAAATGCAGTTCTGTTGCATATTCTGCTTGAGTTAGGCTTGCACATGTTAATAAGAATCTGTGACAGTGGTCTATAAAACAGAATATAATCATCCTACCCTCTTTAGGGTTTAAGGAAGCAAAATTTATTCATATTAGTAAATGCTATAGAAGTCCAAGTGTCAGGTACTCTTTTAAAGGGAGTAGCATTTAATTTTTGTCTTTGCTGTTTATATCGACAAATTATGCTTTTCCAAAATTCAAGAAATCTTACATTAATGGATATTTTAATTCATCAGTCTTTCTTCCTCTTTTCAGAGAAAGCTTCTTGCTATCTACCTCCACCATGATGAAAGTGTATTAACCAACGTGTTCTGCTCACAAATGCTTTGTGCTGAATCTATTGTCTCTTATCTGAGTCAAAATTTTATAACCTGGGCTTGGGATCTGACAAAGGACGCCAACAGAGCAAGGTAATACTGTTGTTCACAAGTTATAAGTTGGGCTTCTATTTTTTTTAAAAAAGTTATCATTGTATTTGGTTTCTTATCATCTCATAAACATTTTCGTCCTCAGCATTAAATTCTCTACCATTACATTTAATTATATAAAAGCTGTTTGTTGTAGCTAACATGCAGTTATTTACAATGGAAAAATATACCTCAATTTATAAACGATTTCTAAATCCAAGAATAACCCAAAAAACAAAATCAAAATACATCGTTTTCATCTTTTTGCAGTAAAACTGGTACAGTACATATCTATGTACTGTATATTCCAATGTTATCTGTTGTTGAATATTTAGAGAAAATCTGTTTTTAATAATGTTCAGAAAAGGCAAGGCAAGTCTAACATATAATCTTAGTAGTAAGTTTATTTTTTAATAATTCCAGTGAAGAAGGCAGTACATTCTGGACTAGTCCATGGAGTTGGTAATAGCTTAACTCTAGCATATACTAATTGATGTAATCGCTTTATTGCACACATTCTTTTGCACACATCCATATTCTCAGTAGGAAAAAAAAAGTCCTTTTCCTTGCTGTCAGGATAAATTTACTTAATTTGTTAATCCTAATATCTATAAATGAATAATTCTTCATATTTTGCCTATTTGAGTTTCCCATCTGAAATACATTTCATCATGTTTAATTACACATGTGGCCATAACATCCAGTGATGTTACTTTGGGTGTGTTAACACAATAATAATCACAGGCTGCTGGTTTATGAACAGGGAGATTAAATTAATTCATTTCAAGGCAAGCCTATTGTAGTTACCTAATTTAAATGTTTATAGAACAATTAGAAATCATCTGATTTTTTTTATTTTATAGCTCACTGAATTTTTGCTCATCATTTAGACTTTGTTTTATGTAGTCTAAACCTGAAAAGAAAGATGATTCTTCCCTTAAATGTGAAGCAAAAGAATGTTGAAGCAATTTTTTCATCTAATACTTCATTTCTTTAAGCAAATGGTTAGGAAATTTCACAGGATGACTTCGTTCTGCATTGGAAATGTTCCCTGTTATACATAAATAAAGAACCTTTAGCACCTGTATTTGTTTAAATTAAATCAGGTTATTATTCACACTCAGTTAAAGGTGATGAAAAGCAGTGCCAAAAACAGATAAAAATGCAGCATCGAAGGTCTTTCATGAGGCAAAATACATAGACTGGAGACTTGGCTAAATCTTTCACCATTCACTGGCAGTAAGGAATCTCCTCCTTTCCTTTTATCCACAACTTGATGGAGAAGGAAACACTATTTCTAAACCATCTGTAGTGGCTAAGTTCAGCAGGCTACCTGCTGTTATTTTGTTCTATCCTCCATTTAATTCCTTAGTTCCTTTTATTTTACAATGACAAAAAATTGCAGTGTAGTTTCTTTTGAAAAACAGTGTTTGAGGGTTTTTTTTTTATGACTGGCAATCAACAGCCATGTAATTGCTTTGTTATGTTTTACTAAAGAAGTCTGTTAAGTAGCACAACTTTGATACACTAGTAATAAGAGTTTGCAGGTTACAGAGACACCTGTGGTGACCAAAGCGACAGAAGCTGCTTATTAGAAAGAGCCAGTACAGCTGTGTCCTATTAACTCCTTATGACACTTTTTTTAAAACACAAAATAAAGGCCTTGTTTTAGGCTTTAGAGCTATTCCTCAATGAATTGCAGGACCAACTAAGAGGTATGATAGGCTATTTCAATCTACATTTTTAAAAATATGGTATCTCATTATTATTATTGTTATCATTACATTCATAAAAATGAAAAGAAGTGATATTAAAGACTAAAAATAGAAAGATGTAGGAATTTGCTTTAACAAATATTTATAGGAGCAAGAAACAGGGCCAATGGGAAGAAAGAGAATGTTACAATTTCTAGAATTTAGGATACTGGCAATCCTTACTCAAAATCAAATTCTATCCATATTACAAATTAAAAACTTTTAATTTAAGGTATTACATTTCTCTCTATAAAGCAAAAGAATTATGTAGATGCTTTTCATGTACAGCTCCTCATTATTATTGTTAAAGCAAATGGAAAAGTACACATTTTACACACACAGGATAAAAATGCATTGAAATGGCATATTCCTAAAAGAGAGTAAAAGTGGATTTCTTTTTGCTATATTAAACTGTAAGAAAATTTTAATTAATTAGTCTGATTTATTGTCCCAAAAAAGGATTGGCTTAGCACCGGTTTTCTGACCACCCATCATAGATTCAATCTAAATATAATTGTCTAATTGAGTTTCTGTCTTTGTGATCTTACTTAGATTTTTTTAGCACCACATTTTATCCAGAGGTGTTTGTCATAAAAATTTATTGCATTGTCCATTTGATACTATTAACACTGAGTAACAAAACCTCAGACTTTCACCCTCAATTCAGTAGAAGACTGCTGCACTAATATTTATTGGTCAGTGAGCTACATTTCAAAAGTTGCTGTGCCATCATTTGCATATTACCAGAGTTAAAATATGACAGATCAATATGTGAAAATATAGAAGAGATTTCTAGGCATCACAAACTAGATTGTTGCTCTGAGTTTCCTTTTAACTGTGATTTTCTTATGACATATGTAAAAGTTTAGAAGTAAATTCCTTGTGGATGGCTTGTCTCATCCCATGTCTGGCTCTCCTAGTTCAAACTGATCAACACATTTTTAAAATCCTGAGCCTGTAAGCTGGTTAGTCTGGATGACTCCTTAGTGATTTTTCTGGGACCACACCCTGACATGATAGGTAGGGACATTTGTGCCCAAGATGGGGAGGGTCTTGCCAAGCATATTTACTTTTCCTTAAGAAATACTCTGCCAAGGGGCGCCTGGGTGGCTCAGTCGGTTAAGCGTCTGCCTTCGGCTCAGGTCATGATCCCAGGGTCCTGGGATCGAGCCCCACGTCGGGCTCCCTGCTCAGTGGGAAGCCTGTTTCTCCCTCTCCCACTCCCCCTGCTTGTGTTCCCTCTCTCGTTGTGTCTCTCTCTGTCAAATAAATAAATAAAATCTTTAAAAAAAAAAAAAAAGAAATACTCTGCCAGGGGCACCTGGGTGGCTCAGTCGTTAGGCGTCTGCCTTCGGCTCGAGTCATGATCCCGGAGTCCTGGGATCGAGCCCTGCATTGGGCTCCCTGCTCGGCAGGAGGCCTGCTTCTCCCTCTCCCACTCCCCCTGCTTGTGTTCCCTCTCTCACTGTGTCTCTCTCTGTCAAATAAGTAAATAAAATCTTTAAAAAAAAAAAAAAGAAAAATACTCTGCCAAACCTACAGAAACATTAGTCCTCCTCAGTTTATTGTGAATCTCTCATGTGTAGAAGATAAGTGAAGGGTTTTGAACTAAGTGAATGCTTTGGTAAAGTTACCAGAATGTGAGTGTCAATTGTGGTTATAAGTTAAATTTCCTGATTTCACTAACAAACTAGAATAAAAAAAATAGATGTCTATCGAATGTCACTGTCATACACCTCTGTGATGTTGATGATTTGGATTTCCCACTCCAAAATGATTCTAATAACTTTCTTTCTAAGTTGAATACTTAAGTTGACCAACCTATATCTGTATAAAATGGATTAGAGTAATTTCTGGATTGATCTTGGAACATTCCAAATATGAATTGGGACATCAGACTATAGCAGTAATGATTATGTGCCTATCTTCTCCCTCACTAAATTGTGATCTTCTGGATCTTATTCATATTATTTATCTCATTCAAGAAAGCACTTTAAATTTACAAAATTCTAGGAGAAAGAAACTCAATACGCATTTGGCAAATGAATGAATGCATCCAATTCCACCAAAGAATGTGTTTATAATTTCAGTATTATATATCTAAATGTAGGTTTCTTTCCTGGAAAACTCTGTACAGTCTTGTTGGCTGCCATGTCTACTTGGAATTCAGGTCCATTCTTTCTTAAAGCAGTAGGCAGTAAGCCCTTGTTAGTCTTAAGAAGTGCTAGAGGGTATAATTTCCTAAATATCCATCTGAATAATGATCCTGAAAGAAACAGTAGGATATATCTGTAAATGAAAGAGCTAAAAACAGATAATAGTATAAACAAGGAGATCCCACAACTCACTTCTGAAAGTGGCTAAAAGAATATCTTAAGAAACATATATTTCCTTCATGTTTATTCATTGAGTAAACATTTACTGAATATTTCATGTGAACCAGGAATGGTGCTTTGCACTGAGGGCGAGAAGATGAAAAAGATACAGTGCTTAATGCTCAAAATACTCATAGTCTAGTAGAAAGACATGGAGCTAATACGTAATATTAAGTATGCACAAGGTGCTTGGGGAATACAGGTGAAATTCATAGGGAGTTACTCTACCTGAGTGGGCTAAAGAAGGACTTGAAAGAAATGACACACAGAAAAATGAAATTAGAAGTTTTGTTCTTTTTATTTAGAGATTTTTATATTAGCAGCATTCCTAGTTTATTGGGTTGCAGATATTTGCTATTTTTATAAAAGAATATTGGTATTTTAAGCCTCATAATTAGAAATGAAGGATCAGTGGCTTACATAATTGTGGCGGAGAGGGCCCTGGCCAGCTAGTGTAATCATATATGGTCTGAACCAGATTGAGGATTAAGGTCAACCAGCAGGGATGGACAGATCCCAAGCAGTTGTTTTGTTAATGATTCATCTCCGGTGTTGGCGTGTGCTTACAGGCAGACAGTGGAGCAGAGATCAGATACTCTTTTGGATGTAGAAACATGTAGAAAACTATCATGGATTTAACAATAAAAATATATTTAAGGACAATATACTATTAGTAAACAAATGCTTGTGCTATAAAAGAATAATTTCTTAAAATTCAGGACAGGTGTCACCTCTAGGAAGCCTTGCCACTGTCCATCCTTCTCTTGCCTCAGTCTGAGTTAAAATGCACATTCTTTATGCTCCGATAATATCCATATACTAACCTATATTGATGGAATTCATTACACTGTATGGTTATTGTCTGTCTCCCTATTAGGTTGTCAGCTCCCCAAGGGAGCTATGTCTGTAATCTCAATGTGTTACACAGTGCCTTTGAAAAAGTGAGTGTTATATTGAAAAATAAATAATCTCTAATAGGCTTATTGAATAATGAGAGAGACCAGCTTGGGTAGTGGAAAAAGCAAGGAAATGCTGCTGTATGACTCTAATTTTGTGATCTTCCCCCATAGCCGTTAATAGGACTAATAAAGCAAAAGCCTTCATTTTCCTTGTAGAATGAACTAACAATGTCCAGACCAGGTACTTTGTGTTCTGCTGGCCCTGAAGCACTTGAGAATATTGTGGCCTGTGCTCTGTGCACCAGGCACCCACACACCATCTGGAAAGAGACTTGAATTCCAGCCTAGATGAGTTCATCCAGTGGTTCTAGAGTTTCTTCCCCAGATTCACCAAGTCTCTGATAGCCCTGAAACAATTGGCCCCTCAGATCGGGCCATTCTGGGATGGAACTCTGAGCCTTCTGCAGTGGTGATGGTGCTGATTAAAGTAAACATGTCCACAGAACCAGATTGCTAGCCTGGCTACATGATGACATATGCCACAGAGCCAGGCAAGTTCCATTTGGGCACCATTTGAATTAATTAGATATAGATAGTACTATATAAAGCACAATAAGCGTTAATTTCCTTTCCTCTATTAGAGTTATTTGGACATCTATTGGTTGCATGGGAACATTGGCACATGACTGCCCTTGGTGTGAAGCTGTGTTTTTGGCTATAGTTGCTTCATCAAGAAAAGCTACATAACAGGGCGCCTGGGTGGCTCAGTTGGTTGAGCGACTGCCTTCGGCTCAGGTCGTGATCCTGGAGTCGCGGGATTGAGTCCCACATCGGGCTCCCTGCTCAGCGGGGAGTCTGCTTCTCCCCCTGATCCTCCCCCTTCTCATGCTCTCTCTCTCTATCTCATTCTCTCTCTCAAATAAATAAATAAAATCTTAAAAAAAAAAGAAAAAGCTACATAACATGTGGCACACTAAACCACCAATATTAACCAGTAATAAGTGAGTTAATAGGTATCTCTTTTTCTGACCAGGATGGCCCACAAGGCAAATGTCTCCATTCATCCAGGATAGGTACTGGTTTGTATGATATAATTCTAGAAAACTTAAACATTGAATTTGACTAGAATAGTGGCAGCTGAGGTCACCAGCCAGCTATGAGTTGCTTATATGTAAGTTTCTGAGGTGGAAATGTTTAGCACATCAGCATACATGCTACAAAGTGTTAAATCAGGCATCGCACACTACTTCTAAGCTGTGTTCTGAGTAGCTGCAAACAGTTACCTAGGAATTGCTGACAATTACACAGGTTGCATGTAACATATACAGAGTGTTGTATTAAATTTTACCTACACAGTTAGTACCAATGTTCACAGACAGAATTCTATTGCCTGTTAATACTAGCTTTTGAACTGCATGCCCTTAGGTGCAGTATTTCAGATCACTGTAAACTTCTGCTGCTATGCTGACAGGTACTTGTTAGCCTTAATATTCAAGTGATAGTTTTCCACATTACTTAATCTTTGGCAAGAGTTAATTGACTTAAAGCTCTTATTATCAGTAGGCTGTCTTCACCTGCACTTTCCATCTCAGTAATTAGCCATATTCACAGTGGCATACCCTTAATTCCAAACTACTCAGTGCTTCATGCCTGGCTGAAGCCTAGATGACCATGTTACTCTAACCCTACACCTCCATTTGATCCAGCAAATTTAGCCCAGGTGTGGGGTCTGTGTGGGAGACTAAGGAGTGTTAATTTCCAGCTGCTACCCTAGGAGCAGATATGGATTCTGCAGAAGTAGCTGATAAAACAGATGGATATGTTGTGGTCAGGGAACCAAGACTTCATAAGAGTCTTCATGCCAGATTTCCATATAATTTTCCCCAAACTTCTCTATTCCCTTTGTGCTACGTTTTCCTTCCAGTACTTTTAAAGGAAATGTATTGTCATCCTAAACATCCCAGGTCAAGGGCTTAATTAATGCTTTAAAATAAAGGTTCCAAAACACCAGGAGAGTTTGTCATTTTCTCCCTGGTTTGTTTTGTGAAGAGGGAGGAGAGAAGGTGAGGAGGAACCCCTCCTGTTCCATGATTACATCCTACCCACTCATTTTCTCCTTTTCTCCTCTGCTTTTGATTTTTAGTGGCAGTCTTAACAGAATGTCAAGATCAATTTGCAGCATGGTTTAACTCAAGGTTTGCGTTCTGCCAGCAGCAGTTGTCCCTGCAAACAATGCCGTGTGTTCTTGTAACTTCAGAAGCTTTTAGAAGGATCATGGCAAGGGCAGCATCTAATGACTTTATTAGTGTAAGGTTTCAAAATGGGCTCCGTAATTGTTCATATCTCTTTGTCAGCAAGTCATAATTACTGCTCAGCATTGTCCAAGGGTGCACTTGTGAATAGTTTTCTAATAGTACTGAAAGGAAGGGAAAGCGGGGAGGATAAAAGGTGATGGCCTCTTATGATTGAGAACAAGCCAGTCTGTATATAGATGATGGCTAAACTGTTTATAATACTTTACTCTTTTTAAAATAGAAGATGATCCTTTTTAAAATGTTCTTTTGGGTAATTTGAAATGACTAGTTTGGAAGCCTTTTTTACTGTAATTTAGATACTTCCCACACTACTACCTAGTACTACAATCATAACTGCCTGGTGCTACGTGCACTAAATCTGAATCAGGCTATGTATTTTTCCTTGACATTAATCTAATTATTGCTATTTAGGAAATGTGCATTTAACTCAGATTCAGTTTTCTGTGTGTTTTCACAGTCTATGTGAAAACTGTTGTTAGAAAAGAACAATACAAAGGTGATAACTGTAGACAAGACAGTCCAAAAGAATGACATTGTAAGTTTTTATTAAATCTTTTTTTTCTCACGCACTAGACCTTTCTTGTTAGTCTTTTGGTGTTCTCCTTGGTCTTTCTGCTAAACCCTTTGTGTTTTGAATATGCTAAGTATCTTGATTGTAAGAGTTACAGAATTAAAAGGATCATTGCCTTCTCAAGATATATGAAGGTTCAGCTTAATGCCAAGCCTTTGTGCTCTGTTGCCAAATTTTTTCCTGTTCTGTGACTCTGTACATTCATGTACAGTTCTGTGCAAATACTCACTCCCAATAGCTAGTTATCCTAGTATTTTAGAATATACAGATTCAAATAAATATGACTGCCATAGATATTTAATCCAGTGTTTATATAGAATAAAAAACATGAGTTATCTAATGAAACAAATTCTAAAAATAAGACATCTCCAAAATGAAATATTTTTTTTAAGTGATATATACCCCATCATGGCTTTTGCCTTTACTTCTTGCCTAAAATTGAAAAGATCTCAAAAAATTTATTTTTTTTTCTTAACTGCTTTGTTAGTACTAATAATTTTTATATTCATGGTTGTTTCTGAAGAGTTTTTACTAATCATATCATCTGTGCCACTTAAATCAGTAGCACAGTTCTCCTCTTCCATAAATACTGATGGTAATACACTCAGAAAAATTATAATGGAAACATGTTAGTTCAGTCATATAAAACCAACTATGGAAACTGGTTCCTCTGACATTTTTCCAGTATTTTCCTGTCAGTCTACATAGATAACTCAAAGAGGTTTTAGTGCCCAGTTATCTTAATGATCTAATCTGCTAAATATACCACCAAAAATTGAAAGAGGAAATAACTGTTAGTCTGGAATTGGGGAGTCAAGTGGAATCCTGTTTCTTATTTGTTTGGGTAATTCATTAGGAAACGGTTTGGTATCCTTTCCTCAAGGATGTGTCTTTGAACTTGATTGCATTATAGTAATAGAGAAAAGTGACAAAATAGTTTTATATTATTAACAAATAAAGGCTTAACCTTAGGGATTTTTGTAAAAAGCCTTCTGTTAATTTATCTACTATTGGCTGATTCAGTCTGCAGCCACACCAACAATTTAAAGAATCCTTCTGAACAGTCTCCTTCAATGTATCTTTCTTTTCCTCAATGCATGATCAGCACCAAGAAAGTCCTCTAACATTCTTTTCTACACATCTCAACTAAGGAAAGAGTGAAGCAAGCTTATACGAACAATAAAGAAGCTTTGATTGCTGTATCTCAATCTGAGAAATTATATTTCCAACCCAGTATCAAATCAGGTATTGGTGGCTCTGAGCAGCACCCAAATAAGTTACTCAACAACCACAGCAACAAAAATTTATTTGGCTATTATGAAAGCTATGTAAGTATTAACTTTTTATTAGTTCTTAAAGCAAAACCTATACAAATTTAAATATGTCAGTTGCTGTTTTTGAAAGACAATGATAAACTATTTTTTCATTGTTTATACAGATAGTCAGACCTCATTCATAAAATGTAGAGCAGTTAGGAAGTGGGACTCAGTCAGTCTGGGAGTATGAAGAACTCAAGGAATATTAGGCAAGTGGTATAACATTTCCAGATCTTTTTTTTTTTCATCTCTGAAAACTGGGGGAGAGGACGCTAACAGCTGATCTATTTGACCTAAGACTTTTGACCTTTATCTCTAAAATTCTCTTTCTGATGACTTGGACACAATTGTTTTCAATAGAAAAAAGAGAAGTAAGCAAGATTTTGTTTTTAAAATAAATGTTCGTAAAGTATGTAAGTAGATTATAGCATACTGCGCTTGCCAGTTTGTGATGATTTAGTTAGTGTGACCTTAGTGGAGTGTAGCTAAGGAAGCCACAATCATTTTCTCCCTCTTTCACCAATAAAGATAGCTTCCTTACCCTTAGAACTGTTCTCCAAGCTCATGCCATTTTTGACAGGAGCTTCTACTGAGAGAGTATCAGTAGCTAAGAACAAGACTATCATTACTGCTTTTTTAAAAAATCAAAACACATAATAACTGTAACCATTAAACCTACTATGTGCCAGACTCTCTCTATATGAGCTCCTTTAATGCTCACTGTATATACATTACCTCATTTAACTACAATTCTACAAAGGTCCAGTCACATATGTGGAAACTATTTTTGGCTCAGAGAAGTTCTGTAATTTACCCAGTGTCATGTAAATGGTTGTACGAGGTATAAATCCCAAATCAACCTATGCTTTTCTGCTTCATAATGCTTCTTGCCCCATGACCTTCTCAGGCTGGATTATTCAACAATGAAAGTGTACTGAATAACTGTATGCAAAGCCTTGTGGGAGTTATAAGAGAAATATAACACATGGACCTTTTGCACAAGGAACAAATAAACATGGGATTCACTAAATCTTAGAGTTGCAGGTTAGAGAGGTATTCTCAATATCCAGGCGGCAGGTATTTTTCCTCATAATGTGCTTAACTGATGTTACTACAGTTGCTACCTGAATACTGCTAGGGACAAAGAAATTAAAGCTTCAAAAGATAGTGTATTTTTGAGCTACTCGAAAAGTCAGAAAAGGTTTTTGCTACAGTGCTTCTTCCTCTGGAGGGCTTCTGCAACTTTCTCCCTTTTGGTTCTAGTTTTGAGTTAATAAGCTTAACTTGGGAATTAATAAGCCTAACTTCTGTTCTGCATTACAGTCCTTTATCAATTTGACCACAGCTATCTTGTTTACCCTATTTTTCTTGCTTTTTCTTACCAAGTATGTTTGTTTATTTCCATTGTTCCTTATATGCTAGGGTATCTAGACCCAGCCCATTCAGAAGGTGCTCAAATCAAGCTCCAGAGCAAGTTTATCTCATGCTATGCTCAATTCTATTCTGTAATTTTATTATTGGCTCCTATTGAATTGAGGTAGTCAACCAAAACCCCCTACCAGTTTTTCAGATATGAGGCTGCTGAGAGTAGTCTGGGTCTGTGTTGTTACTAAACTAGATCTCTGTCATTCTCTACTAATGCAGTTGACTGACAGCATCTTTTGAAGTTCAGATTCTATTAACTCTCCCAAGAGTTATCACTCACAAATGATGCTGTAATTCCTGTCATTTCTACTGTTACCATTCTTGATAATCCTCTCTGCTCCTAGACATATCTAACTCCAGAAAAATTTTTTTCTTCTCCTTATTTACCAAACTTGGATGTAGTCATCAAGAGAAGCTTTATCACGTCATATATTTTGATTTCAAGCACCTGGCTCTCACCAGCACTTCCTATTCCTATCTTACTTGATCAAGTGCTGAAGTTTTTTTTTATATCATTATGCCCTCTAATCTATTGACCCCACCACTTTACTTCATCTACCCTTTTCTGTCTCCAATCTTCATTTCCCTCTTTGTCCTATTTAGATTTCAAGGTCCATCATTATCATCATTGTAATATCTTGAATTTCCTCACCTCTGTCTCCCTCCATTGTACTCATTTTGTTGAACCCAACTATTCACCTTCTCTATGCCTATGCCCTTGCACTTGAACACTGCTGGAGACAGTCACACTAATTTTTTTTTCTAAATAAACACAAACTTCAAGCAAGCAATAATGCTGAGAAAGCCTACTGTGAATCTCTAGTTTTTCTTTCCCCAGATAAGATGGCTATTTCATACTACTACTCATTTGTTAAACATCACATGTCCCTCACTTCTCCCTTTCCCAGCTGTCCTTACTAGTTGACTGAGAAAACAGAAGTCATTAGATAGAAATGACTGTTAATTTTCTTTCTTCAGGTCTCAATGTAAATGTCTACTCTTCAAAAAGGCCTACTGAACCCTTTTAGAGAAAGCTTCTTCACCATCATTCTCTTTCATAAACTGTCTTAGAACTTTTCATAATAAGCCGTTATTTTGCTTACTAAAATTTTGTTTTCTAATTCTTCCATTAGAATGTAAGATTACTAAGGGCAAGAATTACATCAGTCTTCTTCACTTTGTTTCTTACTCCAGTACTCAATAATTACTTGTTGGATAATATAAAAATGCAGGAGCGCCCGGGTGGCTCAGTCGTTAGGAGTCTGCCTTCAGCTCAGGTCATGATCTCAGGGTCCTGGGATCAAGCCCTGCATCGGGCTCCCTGCTCAGTGGGAGGCCTGCTTCTCCCTGTCCCACTCCCCCTGCTTGTGTTCCCTCTCTTGCTGTGTCTCTCTCTGTCAAATAAATAAAATCTTAAAAAAAAAAATGAATGGGAAGAAATTAGAGAGCGAGACAAACCATGACAAACTCTTGACTCTGGGAAACAAACTGAGGGTTGCAGAAGGGGAGGTGGGTGGGGGGGATGGGGTAACTGGGTGATGGGCATTAAGGAGGGCTCATGATATGATAAGCACTGGGTGTTATATGCAACTAATGAATCACTGAACACTACATCAAAAACTAATGATGTACTTTATGTTGGCTAATTGAATTTAAATTAAAAACAAAAAAAACAAAATTAAACGAAACAAAACAAAAAATATATAAAAATGCAGAACAGTGTAATGGTTGAGTATGAATTAATTTGGATTTAGTCAAACTAAGATTGGAATTCTAGCTATGCCAGTAGGCCACCATAGTGACCTTGAGCAAGTTGCTTAAACCCTCTAAGTTGCAGTTTCTATATTGGAAAATGGAGTTTAAAAACTATATCCCTTAGAGGACTTGTTAGAAATAAGTGGGATAATTGATTTTTGAAAAGGGACAAAGCACAGAGTAAGTGCTCAGTGCATTTTATCTATATGTGTATATTTTATTTCTTTATCTCAGACATTTATGAAAATGTTGACAAAGCCAAGTGGTAAGCTGTTTGAGACCACCTTCAGTTTGGTAGCACTCTACAGGTTCAGTTTCTCAGTGACAAAGGATTTATCCAACTTAGCCTACATTTCTGAATCTTACCCTGAAGGATACTTTGAGACACCTCGTCACTTCTTACTGAAGTCCAGATAGTTGAAACTTAAGGAATGCTCCTGAGTTCTCAGCCTGGTAACCTCATAGTTAAGTTAGGTTTATTGTGTTCTTAATAACCCATGCTGCCTTCTAGTTATCACTATGGTATTCTAAGTATTCATAAGCCATTTGTCTAAGTGACTTTTCTAGCTTCTGTAGAGGACTGAGGTCAAGTTTACTAATCTGTACTTTTTGAAACTCATGGTATTTACTTGTTTTTAGGGATGCAGATTCCTCAGATGATAGTCATTTTTATCATCATTCATTCTAGCTTTTTACTGACACATTTATTCTACTACCTATCCAGTTCTTTGTCCAATATTTTGTCGTTACTTTGTCCAGTAACGTACCTATCCATTAAACGTTTATAAACACCTGGGGTGACTCAAGTTTTTGAGTTTCTACTATGTGTCAGGTACAGTTTATTGTACTGTATTTATTTATTGAGTTTCTACTATGTGCCAAGTACAGTTATGTACTGGAGTTTACAGTTTACTATTTGTAGTTCTCATTGATTAATAAAAAAAATTTAACAGTTCATCTCAAGATTTCCTGGCACTGAATTCAAGAAAGAATTTTTTTGCATGATTATCTATTTGAGAGTCATTTAAGAAATAAAATAGACAATTATTTTCTACTGTTGTTTTGCATATGACAGATTATTTTAAATTTAAATAGATGTTTCTTATATCAATCCTCTGTAAAAGCAGAGGGCTTTGTATTAAATATTTTTTCAGTAATGGTAATTGTTTTAGGGAGCTTAGGTGATATGGTCCTTAAATATTCCTTTTTGATGATCTAACTCATAGCTGGTATAGAACTTAAAGGAAAAGCCTACGTAGTCAACCTGTCCATGTAGCTCTCTTTGTCAAACATCAGTTATCTCAACTGAGCCTTTGTCAAGTGCTGGACTGTAATCATTTCTTGCTTGAAAGCTTTAATGAGTGACTGAGATGCTAATATATTGGATTGTTGGTCATTTATCTTTTAAAGACTTTCTTCCTATGTATGAGATTTCTGCTTATACTCTCCCACATTTTTTTTATCCATTAGGATGGCAGTAGGTGGGGAGATGGGCTAAATAGGTGATGGGGATTAAGGAGTGCACTTGTTGTGATGAGCACTGGATATTGCATGGAAGTGTTGAATCACTATATTGTACACCTGAAACTAATATTACACTGTATGTTAACTAACTGGAATTTAAATAAAAACTTTTTTAAAAATCAAATACAGGGTGCCTGGGTGGCTCAGTTGGTTAAGCGCCTGCCTTTGGCTCTGGTCATGATCCCAGGATCCTGGGATCCAGTCCCACATTGGGCTCCTTGCTCACTGGCGAGTTTGCTTCTCCCTCTACCCTTCCCCCCTGCTTGTGATCTCTCTCTCTCTCTTTCACTCTATCTCAAATAAAATCTTTATAAATAAATAAATAATCAGATACATAAGGAAATTATGTATAGATGTCAATGTTCCAAGAGAAGCCAACCAACTCTAAAATAAACCATGCTGAAAATTTTTTATATAATAATAAACATCACAAAGTCTCCAACTTTTACAGGGGGGGTGGAAATCAGGGAACATGACAATATGAAAAAATAGCTATCTTCAAATCTCTGCCCTAGAATAGGGCATGATCTTATGTTACAAGGATGCTGATGCATACTGTAGAAGTTATGAAGCAATATAATACAGTGCCAAGCATGGTGTTAAGCATAACTCCTTGTTTAGTGATGTGAGTCTGATACTGCTTTTATAATTTATTAGGAAACATTTTGCCATATCCACGAGGGGGTGGATAAAGAAAAAACTGATTTTGATTCTGAAGCACATAAAAGAAAGGAAAAAGAATATTAAGTAATCTGCAGACCAATTCTAAAAATAGGTATCATTATCTTCATTTTATGTATTAGAAAGCTAAGGCTCAGAGCAATTAAGTTATCCAAAGAAACAACTAGTAAGTGATAAAACCAGGTTTGTTTGATGCCTAAGTCTGTTCTTCCTACAGAATTACACTGCTTGCAATGCCATCCAAGCACCCCTAATATGTTAATGTTTCAATATTTTACACGTCTTTAAAATCACATTTTCGGCCAGTGGGTGGTGACAGGATGAAATTATGTGAAAACTGTAGTATGCTAAAAAATCAGAAGGGAAGCTTAAAGTCATGAACTTGTGGACCAATACCTGCTTATTTTGAGGGTCCAAATGCCTATGGTGATAGAAGCACAGTGGAAGAGGCTTTAGAGACCATGATAATTCATGCCAACCGTCTTAATTAAATTGATTTCAGAAGTGGTTGGAAGTGGGCGCCTGGGTGGCTCAGTTGGTTAAGCCACTGCCTTCGGCTCAGGTCATGATCCTGGAGTCCCAGGATCGAGTCCCGCATCGGGCTCCCTGCTCGGCAGGGAGTCTGCTTCTCCCTCTGACCCTCCTCCCTCTCATGCTCTCTGTCTCTCATTCTCTCTCTCAAATAAATAAATAAAATCTTTAAAAAAAAAAAATAAATAAATAAATAAATAAATAAAAAAGAAGTGGTTGGAAGAGGAAAAGGAAAGTTGTATGATCAACATTGTTATAGTGGAGATAAAAGTTACCGAGGCTGAATTGGCTTATTCATGTAATAAATATAATTAGTCACTAGGTGCTAGGAATGCAGAGGTGAATAAGGGATGATTTGTCTCCTTCTAATAGCTGTCTAGGAGTACCATCATGGAATACAAAATTCTCCCTGACTTCTGGGCCCCTTCTCTGAATCTCTCCAGCATTTCATCTGAACCACTAAATCCAGGCCCCACTTAAATACCAGATTATGTTTCCTGTTTACAGGCCTTGATTTACCAAACCCAAAATATCCTTAGTATCTTAAGGACAGAAACCATGTCTTATCTTGTCATATATTTAGTAGGCCCTCCTAGATATTGATTGATTGGTAAAAGGCAGAACACAGAAAAAATATTATCTATCATTTAACCTAAATTTGCTCTCTTATACAGCCCTGGAAAATGAATCTTCTCTTTACATTGCTAGAGGAAGAATTTTTGCATTTGATAAGAGATTGGATTAGATATTCTCTGTTATTCCTCCCAGCTAAGATTTATATGAGGTACTTAAAATGAATGTTTATGTTCTTACTAGTGGTGAGAAAAAGCCAATTATCTATTTATGATTATTGTCCTTCCAAAAAATTAGTATAAATAATGACCCAATAGTCATTAAACTGTCAGTGCCTCAAAGCCTTTTCATTTGAGTGAAATAAGGAGATAAATTAAGAAGTTAATTGCTTTTTTAAAACTCTGTCTACTAATCATTTGAGACAATTTAACAGTTTACTGTTACTGGGATGTCCAATAAACCTCAGACAGGTAAGGGATGCTTTTTAGATTAAATCTTCCCAAAATCTCACCTGTGTTTTCTTAAATTTGTCTTTAGTTTGGCTGTGTTCTAACATGCATACAGTATTTGCGTTTTCATGGAGAGACATTATACCATCCTTTTAGGAAATGATTGATACATACTGATAATATGGATCAGTAGTCATTAAGTGATTTTACCTTTTTACCCTGTAATTCCACTGTACAGAATTTTTGTCTTAAGGAAATACTTCTGGTTATTTATCCCAGTATTATTTATAATGATAAAAAACTAGAAAGAAAAATCTAGCTGCAGGTGAATAGTTATGAATATAGCAACATATACATCTACTGAGTGGAATATTATTCAAACACTTAAGTAACATGCCAGTTCGATTACTGTTGCGTAGAAGGCTAAAAGATTGTATTCATTCATATAGTGATTACCACAAAAAGGAAAAGATATATTTGAACAAAAGACCAATAAAAAATAGACAAATGTGATTAATATTGTGTTAAAAGTTTATGGAACTGTGATACTCTATGTGGAAAACCCAAAAGACTCCACCCCAAAATTGCTAGAACTCATACAGGAATTCAGCAAAGTGGCAGGATATAAAATCAGTGCACAGAAGTCAGTTGCATTTCTATACACTAACAATGAGACAGAAGAAAGAGAAATTAAGGAATCTATGCCATTTACAATTGCACCAAAAACCATCAGATACCTAGGAATAAACCTAACCAAAGAGGTAAAGGATCTGTACTCAGAAAACTGTAGAACACTCATGAAGTAAATTGAGAAAGACACAAAGAAATGGAAAGATGTTCCATGCTCATGGATTGGAAGAACAAATATTGTTAAAATGTCTGTGCTTCCCAGAGCAATTCATACATTCAGTGCAATCCCTATCAAAATACCATCAACATTTTTTAGAGAGCTGGAACAAATAATCCTAAAATTTGTATGGAACCAGAAAAGACCCCAAAGAGCCAAAGGAAAGTTGAAAAAGAAAACAAATTGTGATGGTGGCATCACAATTCCAGACTTCAAGCTATATTACAGAGCTGTAATCATCAAGGCAGTATGGTACTGGCACAAAAACAGACACATAGATCAATGGAACAGAATAGAGAGCCCAGAAATGGACCCTCAACTCTGTGGTCAACTAATCTTCAACAAGGCAGGAAAGAATATCCAGTGGAAAAAAGACAGTCTCTTCAACAAATGGGAAAATTGGACAGCCACATGCAGAAGACTGAAACTGGACCATTTTCTTACACCATACATAAAAATAGACTAAAATGGATGAAAGACCTAAAATGTGAGACAGGAATCCATCAAAATCCTAGAAGAGAACACAGGCAGCAATCTTTTTGACCTTGGCCGCAGCAACTTCTGGCTAGACACATCTCCAAAGGAAAGGGAAACAAAGCCAAAAATGAGCTATTGGGACTCCATCAAGATAAAAAGCTTTTGCACAGCAAAGGAAACAGTCAACGAAACCAAAAGACAACCTACAGAATAGGAGAAGATATTTGCAAACGACATATCAGATAAAGGCTTAGTATCCAAAATCTATAAAGAACTTACCAAACTCAACACCCAAAGAACAAATAATCCAATCCAGAAATGGGCAGAAGACATGAACAGACATATCTGCAAAGAAGACATCCAAATGGCCGATATCTGCAAAGAAGACATCCAAATGGCCGACAGACACATGAAAAGTGCTCAACATCACTCGGCATCAGGAAAATACAAATCAAAACCATAATGAGATACCACCTCACACCAGTCAGAATGGCTAAAATTAACAAAACAGGAAACAACAAATGTTGGTGAGGATGTGGAGAAAGGGGAACCCTCTTACACTGCTGGTGGGAATGCAAGCTGGTGCAGCCACTCTGGAAAACAGTATGGAGGTTCCTCAAGAAGCTAAAAATAGAGCTACCCTATGATCCAGCAATTGCACTACCAGGTATATACCCCAAAGATACAAATGTAGTGATCCGAAGGAGTGCCTGCACCCCAATGTTTATAGCAGCAATGTCCACAATAGCCAAACTATGGAAAGAGTCCAGATGTCTATCGACAGATGAATGGATAAAGAAGGTGTGGTGTATATATACATGGAATATTACTCACCCATCAAAAAAAAGAAATCTTGCCATTTGCAATGATGTGGATGGAACTAGAGAGTATTATGCTAAGCGAAATAAGTCAATCAGAGAAAGACAATTATCATATGATTTCACTCATATGTGTAATTTAAGAAACAAAACAGAGGAGCATAGAGGAAGGGAGGGAACAAGACATAATCAGAGAGGGAGACAAACGATAAGAGACTCTTAACCATAGGAAACAAACTGAGGGTTGCTGGAGGGGAGCGGGGTGTGGGGGATGGGGTAACTGGGTGATGGACATTAAGGAGGGCACATGATGTAATGAGCACCGGGTGTTATATACAACTGATGAATCACTGAACTCTACCTCTGAAACTAATAATACACTATATGTTAATGAATTGAGTTTAAATTTTAAAAAAGTTTATGGAATTGATGTTACATGCAATTTTTATTTTTTAAGGGACTTACTATCTTTCAAATTTGATATTTATTTCCTGACTGGCTAATAAATGCACATTAATCAAAACTCAAAAGGCATAAAAAGGTATGAAATGAAAAGTCTCGTACTTACCCCTGTCTCTAAGTTACCCTCCCCAGAGGCACTGTTATTTATCCATCCAGAGATTATCTTATATATATTAGCAAGCTAATATATACTTACTTTTCCCCAGTTTTACACAAATGGTAAACACTATTCAATACATTGCTTTTTCCACTAACATTAAATGTTAAAGATATTCCATATCAGTTCATAAAGAACTCTGTTTTGTGGCTAAATATTATCCCTTTAAATTCCATAAGATACTATAATTTATTTAATAAGATCCTTCCTACACATGGACATCCAATAGTCTGCTACTACAATTCAATAGTAACAGTATACATAGATGATTTCCCACATGAAAATATAGACTAAATTCCCAGATGTAGGAGTGCTAGGGTAAGAGTATGTGTGCATTCTTTAACAGATGAATATAGCGGGGGGAAGAGAGGCAAACCATAAAATAGACTCTTAACTATAAAGAACAAACTGAGGGTGGGTGGAGAGGAGGTGGGTGAGGAATGGGTTAAATGGGTGATGGGTATTAAGGAGGGCACTTGTGATGGGCACTGGGTGTTGTATGTAAGTAATGAATCACTAAATCCTACACCTGAAACTAATATTACACTGTATGTTAACTAACTGGAATTCAAATAATAATAATAATTTAAATAACTTGGAAGAAAGAAAAGGGTATGTGTGTGCTGTTAATTTTCATAGATATTGGCAAATTACCCACAAGGGAGTTGGTACCAATTTCACTCTAATAGTGTACAAGTGTGCCTATTTCCCTATAACCTTGCTTTATTAATTTGACATATGAAAAATAGTTTCTTAGTGAGGCTTTATTTTTTTTTAAGTTTATTTATTTAAGCAATCTCTACACCCAGTGTGGGACTGGAACTCACAAACCCAAGATCAAGAGTTGTGCACTCCAACAACTGAGCCAGCCAGGCATCCCTCTTAGTGTAGCTTTCATTAGAAGTTAATTCATTATGAGTTATTTTGAGTATCTTTTCACATGTTTATGAGCCACTACTACTTCCATTTCTGGGAGCTGTCTTCATAAATTGTTGATCTTTTCCTTATTGTTGTAAAGAGTTCTTTATATATTAGGGAAATTAGCCCTTTTTCTGTGCTTTGAAATTCAGAATTTTTTCCCCTGTTTATCATTTATCTTTTGGCCTTGTTAAGCTGTTTTTTACCATATAGAAATAGTCAAAATTATCAATTTTGTCTTTTATACTTCACTCTGCTCTAGCTATACTAACTTCCTTTTTACCTTTAAAATATGCTAGATACTCTCCAACTTCAAGGTCTTGGTATTTGCTGTTCTTTCTGCCTGGAATTCTCTTCCCAGAGATACGTGTTTCACCTCCTCCTTCACCTCTTTTGAGTCTTTAACCAAATACCAACTTTTCAGTGTGATATGTTCCCTGACTATTTTATGTTGCAGCCTCCCCTTCCCTCCTTTGTTTTTCTGTATCACCTATAGCTCACAGGCTTTAGAGGTATATTTTTATTAGTCTCACAGAGACATTGCAGCTCACCTACACAAATGAAGCAAGTGAGAATTAACATCTTCAATGTGGTCATCACCTCGGGAGAGTAGATATATGCTCCACTGAAGCTGCTATTGCCCAAAATATTTTGGGGACAACTTCTTAAAGAATTGCATTCCGAGACAGCTTAAAGCCTTACAAGGAAAACAGTCCTGTGTCCTGAAAGCAGTGTTTCTCAGTGTGGTCCATCGATCACTTATATCAAAATCACCTCGGTGGGTTGGCAGCTTATTAAAACAGGCAATTTCCTGGGCCTTTCCCCAGATCTACTGAATCAGAATCTCTGAGGGATGGGGCTGAGGAACTTACCTTTTAGAATAAACTCCCTAGGGGCACCAGGGTGGCGCAATTGGTTAAGCGACCAACTCTTGGTTTTGGCTCAGGTCGTGATCTCAGGATCATGAGACCAAGCCCCATGTTGGGCTCCGCGCTCAGTGTGGAGTCTGCTTCAGATTCTCTCTCCCTCTCCCTCTGCCCTTCCTGCTCATGGGCTGGCATGCTCTCTCTCTCAAAATAAATAAATGAATTCATTCATTCATTCATCTTGAAAAAGAATTTTTTTTAACTCCCTAGGTGATTCCTAAGCCATTAAAGTTTGAAGATCACTGCCTATAAAGTCAGTGTCTCCCAACTTAGTCATGTACCTTGTTTACCTAACTCAGTTTGAATCAGATGTAAGACTATTTCCAAAAATCAAAGCCACCCTCAAAGGACAAAGGGGCATGTGCCAGGGATGCTGAAGGTCATTCCCAGTGGGAACTCCAGAAATGAGGTGACCAGTTGGAGACTCACAGAAATGATGTTGTGGTAGGAGACAAAACTCTTTGGCTGGCCTGATTTTGGTATGCTTAGCAGTGCTAGTAACTTGGTAAGTGTCACTTCACACATTAAAGAACCTTGGCTTATCAGGGAAATTCAAATCAAAACCACATTGAGATACCACCTTACACCAGTTAGAATGGCAAATATTGACAAGGCAAGAAACAACAAATGTTGGACAGGTTGCAGAGAAAGGGAAACCCTCTTACACTGTTGGTGGGAATGCAAGTTGGTACAGCCACTTTAGAAAAGAGTGTGGAGGTTCCTCAAAAAATTAAAAATAGAGCTACCCTATGACCCAGCAATTGCACTCCTGGGTATTTACCCCAAAGACACAGATGTAGTGAAAAGAAGGGCCATATGCACCCCAATGTTCATAGCAGCAATGTCCGCAATAGCCAAACTGTGGAAAGAGCCGAGATGCCCTTCAACAGAGGAATGGATAAAGAAGATGTGGTCCATATATACAATGGAATATTACTCAACCATCGGAAAGGATGAATACCCAACTTTTACATCAACATGGATGGGACTGGAGGAGATTATGTTAAGTGAAATAAGTCAAGCAGAGAAAGTCAATTATCATATGGTTTCACTTATTTGTGGAACATAAGGAATAGCGTGGAGGACATTAGGAGAAGGAAGAGAAAAATGAAGGGGTGGAAATCAGAGGAGGAGACGAACCATGAGAGACTATGGACTCTGAGAAACAAACTGAGGGGAGGAGTGTGGGGGGATGGGTTAGCCCGGTGATGGGTATTAAGCCTCCTTAATTGCATGGAGCACTGGGTGTTATACAAAAACAATGAATCATGGAACACTACATCAAAAACTAATGATATACTGTATGGTGACTAACATAACATAATAAAATAAAATAAAGAACCTTGGCTTTAATTTTCCTATTAAAGGGAAAAGGGGAAGAAAGGAGAATTGTGTGTTGGCTAGATAGGTAGATGATCTCTAGGTTCCTTTCTCTATCTTATGTTCTGGTTTTTCTGCTGATGATAAAAACCCTCGACACATGAATGAATATGTATAAGTAACTAGGATTATTACTATAGCAAAAACTGCTAATTTGGTCTGTTTTAAGAGGAAGAGCCTTCTTAATTAAAAAATAGTTATTTTAGTTCTGTACCCACTTTTTAATTTTTCTTTTATTAAAGATGAGTTGTTTGGAAAAGCAGATTCTGATTGCATTTAGCTATATAACTGTATTGTGCCTGTAATATCCACTTTTAAATGTGTAAAGTTTGTAGTATCACAGCTGCAGCATCATGTATTTTCTTATTTTCCAAATATTAATACTTGCCCTTTTATTCTCTAAATGAATATAAAACCAGTGACTATATTTTTTAGTCAACAGTTCTTACTATGCAAAATATCAGTGTTGGCCCATAGATATAAGCTATCATTTTAATCCTGAAAGTAGTTGTGATAAAAATGTTAAATATCATTATGCAGTTAATAATAAAATAACTACCAATGTTAAGGGCATACCATATTTTGAGCATAATTCTGAGTAAACTTTTTGTATCTTATAAGAATATGTGTTTTAAAAATAAGTGTTATTCCCATTTTGCATCCGAGGCTTCTTTGGAGGTCATATTGAAATGTAATAATCAGGAAGCCTCACACAGTCATTAGCAGTTTTCAGCTTCCATTTTTTATCAGATGTGCCTCCTTTTACATTACCTGGTTTATTGTAGGTAGTCAGTAAATGTTTGTGGACTTTCACCACTCTCCGCCTAATTTGCTGTTTCTTTTAGTATATATTTTATGTTGGAATACAGCTTAATAAAAGTCAGTGACTGGTTTAATCATGACTTTGAAAGAAACTAAACTATATCCTGTTTTGAATTAAAATGAGATTACTTTTTCCCGTATCTGATTTATTAGTAATCCTGGTTTCCATTAGCAAGATAGAAAAGATCTATGCTTCAGAGACTGAAAATTTTACTAATGATTAATATATGCTAGCCATTAGATGTTCTGCTTGTTTTTCTCCCCAAACTTCAGATTAAAAGATAAGATTGTATCTTTCTAATTTTAGATTTCTAATAATAAGAACTGGTGAATATGAGCTACTAACTATATTTTGTTTCTTCAGCAAGGCAGAAGTTTGAGACTTCTCACTCACTAACCCCACCACCACTACTACCATCCAGCTCCCAGGGACCAATGAGTTGCTTTATAGTACCTGATTTGTGATTAACTGTTTTCTCTTCATTCATTTTCTCAACCCTTCGTTCTTCTTCCCCTTCCTCCCTAACCCCCTTCCTCCCACCTTCGCTTTACCCTCTTAGTGAGGGCGTTTGTTCTTTGTCTTTTCAAATTTGTCACTTTAGCTTTTGGTTTTGGGGGTTGATTTGGCAACTTATTCCCTCTTCTCAAATAGATACATGATGAGTAGGTTGTTTCATTTATTTAAATCTTTTATAATTAAAAAACAAAGCCATTTCTCCTTGCCACAGAACAGTTGCCATTGCTTCCCCTTTTGGTTTTGAGATTGCAGGAATCCAGTTGCTGTGGAAACCAATTATCCCTTCATGACACCTGATTCTCATGAACACCATATGCAGTTGGACTGACAAGTTTGGTGCTGCCATTAGATGCACCAGCACACTTTTGTCTCTTTAAAAGGGAGGACAATGCCGCAGTTATGAGAACCACATTTTTTCTCTTGAAACAATTTGTTTTTCCCTTGTCTGTTTTTGTGCTAAGGTTTTGAACTGGACTTTTGCAGTTGGTAGTATGCTGTGAATGATAACTTCGTGCTGTGAATGATGTTGAGAGGAAGAAGCAGAGTCCCCCAAGCCATGAGAAAGATTTGATATCTGCATTGTCAAGTTCTTGTAAATTGTAATGGAAGGAACTAATAAGTAGGAATTTTGTAATTTGGGGCTGTCCATTGGCCCTACAGGCTCTCAATGATTATAATTTGAAAATCTCAAAGTAAACATGATTCAGATCTTAGGAAGATTAATTTAGATTAATTAAAATTTTAACAAAGTCTCTCTTTGATTAGAACAAATTGTTAGTTAAGGCCACTAGGAAGCATCAACTGGCTGCGGGATCCCTGTGTATTTCTCAGCTACTTCCAAAACATTAGAATGACTTGCCAATACCTGGCAAAAAACTGATCACTTTGTTGTTTTTTATAATTAATTGAACAGCTAATGTACCTTTGAAGGCTGTATCTCTCTTGAATATGTTTTATGAAGTTTTGAAATTTGGGTTGTATATTAATTTAAACCTAATAAGATACCTATATTTTCATAATTATTTTTCCTCCTAGCTCATTTTCATAAAAAGACAATTTGGGAAGTACACAATTTCTGGGCAAAATTACCTTGAAATTGAATTCTTTAAACCATTAAGCTAGCCAGTCTGCCTGCCTGCCTGCGTCCATCTCTCTTTCTTTCCTTCATTTTTTGGGGGTACCCTGTTTAGGTAGTATTTAATATCACTTGTGAGGCTAGTACTGTGATGGGCATCTACTGTGTGATATCCACTTAATCCATTGGTGTGAAAGCAACAAGGACGTATTTTCTCCCTTTTGTAGGGAATGACATTCCATCTGTTTTTTGACATCTTTAAATTCAGAGGTCAACAGTGATCAAATCAGGATCAAGATAGACTTCAAATATTTTCGTAAGAGCAGAAAGAAAAATGAGATCCTAACTTTCTAGTGTCCTGATCTACACATCTCTATTGATGAATTAAAGCTATATGGGTATGAAATTTGGTACTAGAGGCTTAGGCTGCTTGAGCACCTTTTATCGTGTAATAGTTCTGGAATGTGAAGATCTGAATTTTCATGGGAGCACTGATATGGCCAACAATGGGTTTCTTAGGGCCTTGTCATTTCAAATTGCCATGAGGTCTGGTTATTGCTGCTCTAAATGTAAATATGAAACCGCCTCCCAATGAACTTATTGCGGTGGTGCTAACTTGTCTTGACACTCTTGCTGACAGTTCTAGTGGCCCTTAACATGGTCTACTTTTATAGTCACAGCACAGGTTTTATAGAGAATTCAGCCTAAATTTCTGGAATGAATTTCTATAGACAAGAGATATATTGGCTTTAAAAATTAAGAGGTTTGATTCTGTTTTGAATTTGGTTATCAAATGAATCTGAGCACATGACATTTTCATGCCGTTTGTCTTTTCAAATAGATTTACCTTCTAATGCATGTGACAACAGGATTTTGCTCATCAGCTAGAACATACATTTCAGAGGAGTTGTTACCTAAAATATTATCATAAGGCATAAGAAAACACACGATTTAAGTTGCCTTTCATGAACATAATTAAGAATTAATAAGCCAGTACCAGTGGCTAGTCCCCAGAATTTCCACTGTTTTGCCTTTTGTGACCTGTGTTATTAAAAGTCCATTATTTTTACAGACTTTATTAAATTGGATCTTATTAAAGCATTCTATATTTGCATTTGGTCTTTCATAATTCATTATTATTATGACATTTACTTTTTACCATCAGATCTGAAAACATATCATAAGCTACCCTTTTCTCTTGAAAGAAATGCTAATTTCAAACAGTCCTCTAATAGAAGAGAAAAGCTTTATCAGTTTTTTCATTTATTCCAGATCGTGTTAAGAATACTAATGCTAGACTTCAGTATGCTAATATCTCTGAGCTTTTTTTGGTCAAAAGCTTAGAATTATTATTTTTATCCCATGGTAAGTATGAAACCAGAAGACCTGCTACTACTGGAGAAAACACAATTCTAAAGTACAATTCTTGATTCTAAAGACTTGTGAAAATGTTGCTAAATCCTGTTTAGACTAGGATGCTGCCAGTCAACTTAACTTTGTACCATACAATATTTGTCCTATTTAAGAAATTATTTCCTCTTAAAATTCAGTTTGTTTGTTTTTCTCATCGTCTAGGTCAATATAGCTTGAAACGTTTAAGACTAAGAATCCTATGCTGTCAGCCCCAGACACCATTTAGGGTGTGCTGCCTGCCTTTCTATGTGATAGTCATTTCTATATCATTTAAGATGTAGTTGGAAACTCAATATAGCAAGATTTTATATATTGATATCAGACAGGCTATCTAATTATTACTAACATAATTAGTAAAATAGTGAGTTTTCTGTTGGGGTACTAGTAAATTTATTAAACTCTGAAATGAAATTTACTTTGGCTTTTGTCTCATTTTAGATTTCTGACAATGTGCAATAGACATTTTGGCAGTGTTGTTGCACAAACCATTCGGACTCAAAAAACAGATCAGTTTCCACTTTTTCTGATTATTATGGGAAAGCGATCATCTAATGAAGTGTTAAATGTGATACAAGGTAAAGTACATGTCACAAGGGGAGTAGAGTGTCTTCTTGTGTATGTGATAACATTATAATATTTACCATCAAAGTTGCTGTAATTCTCTATATGGGTGCACATCTTTGTATTTTCAAACATAGAATATCCTAAAGAAGAACATCTTCAAAAAGTATAGGATCTATGAAAAATAAAATATGCTGCATGAAAATCTAACAGAAATTTCTTAATAAAGTTGCACAGCCCTTTGGACAGAGCATAATCATGTTAAATGTTCAGAATTGCTAAGTTCTCTAAACTAGCAATCAAGTCATAATCAGTTGTCAAATATGACATTTCTTATACATGTATTGATTTCTTTCTGTAATGTTGATTAGTTGAAAGAAATGCTTAACTTCAGTTATCTAGAAAATCCAGTGACTGGATATTGCAAATTAATTGTTCACACAGTTTCCCTTAATTGTGTGAATTTGTGTCTAGGATGCAGCGCTAAGGCGTGAAGCTATAGGATGCCTATGAATGTAATCGCATTACATATTCTTTACAAACAAAAAAAGTGAATGATTTTTTTTACTGTTACTGATAAACACCAAGGATTATTATAAAATATTACCTTATTTATAGCACAGCTTAAATTGAAAACAGTATATCTTTTCTATGCCCCAGGGAAAAAGATGTTTCAAGGGCCCCAAGATAAAGCTTGTGTTTGAGATACTTTATTTTTACAAACCCTATTTAAGTCAAAAGTTCTATAGCAGATAATATGATGGGGGTATGTGATGTAAATTCTAGTGCCTTTAAAACTCAAAATAAAACCTCTGGTATTTTATGTTTGCTCTGTAACTAGAGCATTGAGTTTCATAAACAGTGCTAAAGAAGATCTGCAGGGGGAATGAATTGCATAGGGTAAATGGATAATGAAAATAATATTTCATTCCTGTTTTCCCTGTCAGAGGCAATATTATAATAGTGGTTCTCAAAATATGGTCCATGGTTCTGGAGGTCCTCTAGACCCTTTCAGTGGATCCATGAGGTCAAATTATTTTCATGACAGTAAAAAGACTTTTCCATTTTTTTTACTGTGTTGACATTTGCACTGGTGGCACAAAATCAGTGTTGTGTAAAACTATTGGCACCTTCACACAATCATGGTCATGACCAAAACTATACTAGTAGTCATATTCTTTACCTCCATTATGTGCAATTAAAAAATTATTTTATTAAATTTTAACCCTTTTTATAGTTTGTGTGATACAATAAGAGGTATGGAGAATGCGTTTCTGCTGCATTTCAGAGTACAAAGGTAGTCTCAAAGAAAAGCACTTGTGTGGTTGCTTGAGCTGAACTACTAGTCATTTTTTCTTAGAGAACATCACTTTTACTTGAAAATAACTGACAGACAAACTATACTTAGATAGCCTGGGTATTTGGCAAACATTTTCTACAGAATGAACAAAGTGAGTCTATCACTTCAAGAAAAGAGAACTGACAGTACTTGTTGCCAATGATCAAATTTGAGCTTTTAAGCAAAATGTTATATCCTCCACCATAAGATTGACAGCTTAAATAATTTTCTGATGACATCAGCTGTAATGTTAATATGATTTTTTTGATATCATATAGTTAAGTCAACATTGAAGATAAATGCTTAAGTTAGTAAACCAGTATTTTCCACATGACCAGTGCATGATGTTATAAAATAATGCACAGGTAAAAGATCCATTCAAAGAGTGAGATAGGTCAGTGGATCTTAATATAGCAAAGTACAAAAAGTTCATTAATGGTTTCAAATTCGTCACATACTTGAAGAAACTTCCACTTGTCAGTTCGGGTGTATCAAAGAATATTTATAATTATTTATTACAATACTCCTCCCTTTTTCAACTATATATCTATGTGAGGCCAGATTTGCTTCATAAATTTCAGCTAACGCATAAGACAACATACTGTAACTGGTTTAATATAGAAGTAGATGTGAGAATCCGGTTATGTTCTATTAAGCCAGACGTTAAAAACATTTGCAAAAATGTGAAAACAATACCATTCTTCTCACTAGACTTTTCCCTATGGAACATAGAGCCATTTTTCATAAAAATCTTGTATTTATAAACATGTAATGGGTTTAGTATTGTTACTTTTAATGAATTGATAAATATGTTTTAAGTATTTCAGCTTTAATTTCTAACACAGTAAGTGTTGATAAAAATAACCCACATAAAACTTATTTCAGGATCTCAGTAGTTGCTAAGGGTATAAACAAGTTCTAAAAACAGAAGTTTGAAAACCACTGCAGTTCGTCTCCCCCTCCAATTTCCCCCCCTTCATTAACCATGAGAGACTATGAACTCTGAGAAACAAACTGAGGGTTCTAGAGGGGAGGGGGGTGTGGGGGGATGGGTTAGCCTGGTGATGGGTATTAAAGAGGGCACGTACTGCATGGAGCCCTGGGTGTTATACGCAAACAATGAATCATGGAACACTACATCAAAAACTAATGATGTAATGTATGTGATTAACATAACATAATAAAGAAAAAAAAAGAATTTAAACAATAAAAAAAAAAAGAAAGAAAGGGAAACTCAAAGATTTGCCCAGTGTCCAAATCTACATTGAAGGTACTCCTAAACTTTTTGCCATTTGTTATATCTATTCATAATAACTACCAGTGATCGTGTGTCCTATATACAGAGGTAGTATCATCTTCATTTTACTGCGAAGGGAATTGATCCTTAGAGAGCTATAGTCAGTCACTCATTCACTTATTTATTCATTTACTAAGTGAATATTTATTAAGCCCTTGTCACATGCTAGGCAATTTCTAGGTACTAGAGATCATATGGTTTGTAAGTAGCGGAACTAGAGTTAGAACTATGACTACAAAACTAGTTCTGCTTTCTCAGTACCATGATTTTTTTTGTTGAGGACCACACATGCTCCCTAACATGCTGCCAGTGGTCATAAGGAAAATTGAGAAACAGACCATTGAAAGACAATGTTAGTCCAGCCCTACTCCAAAATAACACCAACAAGGATACTACTTGTCCTATTTCATCAATGGGACAGGAAGACCTCTGCTCAGGCCCTGAAGGAAGATGGGTTCTTTGCCCATAGTCTTGAAAGAAGAGAAGAATTGCTATATCTCTATGGATTTCTCTGTTGTAGATGTATCAAAAGCAAGCAACAGGAGAATGCATTCAGGAAATGGCATATATCTGCTATAGGTTTGTTATGGCCTTGGACAGGGAATAAAATAACATTAAGGAAAATCAAACATTTTAATACTCTCATAAAACCAATATAACATTGTATGGTAACTAACTGGAATTAAAATGAAAACTTAAAAATAAATAAATAAATACTCATAAAGTTTATAGTATAGTCATTTGAAAGCAGCTGCAAGAGAAAAATATCAACTGGGCAAAAAAAGAACTCAGTTTTTTTAGAAAATGAATTACTATCTGCTTCACCAAAGAATTTTTAATGATAGGAGATAATTCTAAATAGTGTATTGAGGTGGCAAAGAGAACAGGCTTTTGAGTCACTCGTTTAGTTTCAAATTCTTGTCCCACCACTTAATCAGCCTGACCTTGATTGCACAGCCTACTCCAGCTCTCAAGGCCTCATTTTTCCCTCTCTTTAAAGTCAGAATCCTAATGATACCTTCAAAGAATTGTTGTGCAGGTTAAATGAGGTAATATATATAAAGTGCTTAGCCTAATTACTGGCATATAAACAAATGGTAGTTGTTGCTAGTATTTTTAAGTAGATATGTTTCTGTAACTTGAAAGAACTTTTGATTCTCATTACTTGGACATTGTTCTTCATAGAGCTGAAAATCTTTCTCATTAACAGATGGTTCCTTCAAATCTACTGTATTTGAAATTTCAACTGCCTATATACTGCTTTACTCTTTCACAGTGAACATATGAAACTTATCAATGAAAATATGAAAGTATTTTAACAGATACTAGCATAGTAGTCTGTCATTTTTATTAGACTGTAGCTGTTCCTTACTGATTAATTCTAGAATGACTTTTCCATTTTATAATAACTTTACTAATGTGAAATTTGGCAATCTCCATGTGTTGCTAGGTAACACGACAGTGGATGAGTTAATGATGAGACTCATGGCTGCAATGGAGATCTTCACGGCCCAACAACAGGAAGATATAAAGGATGAGGTAAGATGAAAGGTTAAGTAGACCTTTAATAGGATTTTGATGAAATAATTTGTCAAAAGGAGACGCTTGCCTATGTCATGATTGATAAATAAGTATGATGAAGATGCATTTCCAGATTAACCAAGGACTTTTATGCCATTGAGTTTACCTTTCAGTCCATTCTTTTCATGACCCCAAGACCCAACAATTTGTTTAATTTTATGGACATTTATACTTGTTAGATTTGGAGTGGTGGCAGGAGGTCAATTTGCAGGAAATGAATTCTGAAGCATATTTACAAAAGAAACGACAGTCCAGGAAATCCTGTGCACTATGTGGTTTTTTCACTCACTTTCAGGATCCTCTTACTCTTTTAAATATTGAGGTTGATTAGCAATAAACACATTTTACATTTTTGAAGCACTGTGAGAATTAGTAAAAGATCTCCAGAATTCTGAATTTCTCAGTCTCCTGAATATATTCAGTTGGTATAGATGGCATGAGTGTGGAACCTCAAATAAAATAATAATAACAGCAATATTGATCATGACAATAGTACTCAACTCTTACTGAATATTTATAATGTGCGAAGCACTGAGCTAAGCACTTTACATATATTATCTCATGTGATCTCAAAACAACCCCATGAGGTTGTATATGAGTCACACAGAGTTCTGGCAGAAAACACATGGCACTTTCAAACTGGTTTATATGAGAACAGTTTATAAAACAAGAGCACTGTTTATAAAGGTAAGGGCAGGGTTTATGGAAGTCAGCAGTGGATAGTACCGACTCTAGGGCTAAAGGGAGCCATTACCACCTGTCGGCCTAAAGGCCTTGGAGAGGGTGGTATATCGAGAGGACTATATCTGATAGAGGAATATAGCCAGCACTTGGTGACCTGTTAGGGAGGAAACCAGGGAATAGCTTTACCTTCCTTCCATACTCTGATCTTTTGCTAATATTACCTACCTAACCTGTATGCTCAAAGGTGAGAGAACCTCCCTGGGCAAAAAGCTAGGTGGAGCATGGATACTGAGGGGCAAATGGGAGATAGTCTAGCACAGATTGGTACTATATTATCTCCACTTTTCAGGTGAGAAAACAGAATCAAAAGGGTTAGGGGCGCCTGGGTGGCTCAGTGGTTAAGCGTCTGCCTTTGGCTCAGGTCATGATCCCCCAGGGTCCTGGGATCTAGCCCCGCATCGGGCTCCCTGCTCCACGGGAAGCCTGCTTCTCCCTCTCTCCCTCCCCCTGCTTGTGTTCCCTCTCTCGCTGTGTCTCTCTCTGTCAAATAAATAAATAAAATCTTTAAAAAAAGGGGGGAGTTAAGTTAATTTACCCAAGATCACACAACTAGTAGGACCTATAATAATCTCAAGTAACTATTAGTGCTCTATCGGTCAAAAAATTTCCGGATTTGGAGACTAGCCTAAAGATAAAATATGAAACACATGTTAGCATTTGTTAATTTAAGATGCTCAGTTCACAGGTATTTCTTAAATTGTCCTTCCTGATATTTTTAACTGAAAGAAATTTTTCATGGACAAGTAGGGAGAGTTTGATTTCTGAGCAATGATGAAAAGTTTCCAGCTATAGTGAGTGTTTTCAATATAATACCCATTGGCTATTGCAAGTGGAAAACATATAGACAATTTTAATATAAGGTAGAACTATTGTATTTTACCTTACTTGCTTGTCTCTTTCTTCTGTTAGACTGAGTTTAAGAGCCAGAGTTGTATCATATTCACATTTATAACTGTATCTTCTAACAGTGTACCTAGGACAAAGTAGCTACTCAGTAAATTTTTATTAAATGATTGAATAAATTAATACTTGGGAAGAATTCATATGAAATAATGTTACTTGAAAAAAATAATTCTTGATTGCAGTGGTATAAAACCTGATGTGTCCATATTAACAAATATGAAAACTTAGAGTGCTGTAACTAGTTTAGAGTTTTATACACATTAGGTTTCTTTTATTGCGGGAAAAATGATGTTTGTAATTTTCCTTAATAGTCAGTGTTTCATTTACTCAAAGAAAAGGTAATCAGGTATATGGTGGAAAGATGTTTATCTGTTACTCTATAAATTGACAGTGACATTTTGAAATAATGAAGTACTGTACTTACTTAGGAATTTGTAATAATAGGTGTGTTGCCATTCAAGATTACGTTTATCCTGGAATAGAGGCATTGATTGACAATAATTCACTAAACACATTCTTCAGCCATTTAAATCTTGAGTCTCATTAGTACTAGATTTACAGATTATGCTGTATAATAATATGAATGCACAATATTTGCATGCATATTCCCAGTTCATTCTTTCATCTTAATTTGTGTTCCTCGTAATTCGTTGGTAAAGAAATTGACTTTAATTCCTTTAATACTGAGCACAAAATTTAATATGAGGGTTACAGGGAAAATCCAAGGCTCCATATTAATTGAAATTTTTATTGAAATTTAACTGCAAGAGGTAAGGATTTCTCTTTGTTTTTAGAGTGTCTTCATGAAAGTTATCATTCAGTGCATAAGTAGAGTTCCTAAGAAAAGCCTTTCTAGGTTCAAAGACTTGTTTTGGACTATGCGTAGATCCTAATGGATTTGGTATCTGCTGAGTATGTGACAAGAAACACTGTCCCTTGTAATTGTGAATTTGCCTTTACTCTTCAAAAAAATTTCCAGTAACACTTTACCTGAAGCTTGCAATGAAAATCAAATTCATAAACAGGTTTGGAGAATGGCTTCCTAGGCCTGAATTTATATAAACTTAACTTTGGTTCAGTTACATCCATCACTTCAGTGATTCCACTGTATTAGTGCAACCAGGGATACTTATACTATACAGTGTTTTTATTAAATAGAACCAAGCCCAAACATTCATACTCTGAATGATTCTTTAATAGCCCAGAATGGACTAACCTTTATATCACTAATTATTCTATTTCTAATCAGGAAGTATACATTATATGAGCCTCTTGTTTTTGATAGAACTGCCAATATAGCTTTATTCACAGACATTTTCATTAGTGGTATTAGTTTGGTTTTTTAAATGTTAACTGAGCATCTATCAAGTGTATAGCACTGGGCTCAGTCTTGGGGACAGAGGTACTTTGCCACAATGTAGGCTTATTGGCAAATATCACTACATGATGGTAGCCTATTTAGAATCAGAACATGTAGACTCTATTTAGAATCAGAACATTTAGAATCTGTTTATGCTTACAGCCTGGTTCCAAACAGTAGATACTTTCTAACATGTAAATAGATTCAATTATTTTCATATGCCCTATTTTCTTTCGCCGTTAGTAATCCAGAAACCTCTGATTACTAAGAGTTTATGATACTTAGTTCCTAATCTGTTTATTATTTCATTCATTTCTTTGTTCATCCATTCAACACTTAACTTATTTAGAATCCTCAGTATCATAGGTACAAGGATTACTTCTTTCCAGATTTTCTATTTCTTCCTGATTTAGTCTTGTTAGGTTGTATGTTTCAAGGAATTGATCCATTTCTTCTTAAATGATCTAATGTATTTGCGTATTGGCATATAATGGTTCATAGTAGTCTCTTACAGTCCTTTGTATTTCTGTGCTATGAATTGTAATATCTCCTCTCTCATTTCTGATTTTATTTATTTGAGCCCTCTTTTTTTTCTTGGTCAGTCTAGCGAAAGGCTTGTTAATTTTATCTTTTTTAAAAAATCAGCTCTTAGTTTCATTGATCTTTTCTTCTTTTTGAAATATAATTAACATAAAATGTATTAGTTTCAGGTATACAACATTGATTCAATAATTCTATATATTATTCAGTGTTCACCATGATAAATGTAGTCACACTGATCTTTTCTATTGTCTTTTAATCTCCATTTCTTTCTGCTCTGATCTTTGTCATTTTTTCCCTTCTGCTAACTTTGGGCTTTGTTCTTTTTCTAGTTCCTTGAGATGTAAAGTTAGATTGTTTATTTGAGATCTTTCTTGTTTCTTGATGTAGGCATTTATCACTATGAGTTTCTTGCTTATAATTTCATTGGCAGTGTCCCATAGGTTTTGGTACATTGTATTTCCATTTTCATTTGTCATAAGGTATTTTTTTATTTCTTCTTTGATTTCTTCTTCGACCCACTGGTTGTTCAGCATCGTGTTGTTTAAAGCTCCACATATTTGTGAATATTCCAGTTGTCTTCTTGTAATTGATTTCTAGTTTCATACCATTTTGGTTGGAAAAAGATTGATATGATTTCAGTCTTCTTAAATTTATTAAGATGTTTTTGTGTGTGCCCTAACATATGATTTATCCTGGACAGTGTTCCATGTGTGCTTGAGACAAATGTGTATTCTGTTGCTTTGGATAAAATGTTCTGTATATGTTTGTTAAGTCCACTCTGTCCAGCACATCATTTTATTCAAATGTTTCCTCATTGATTTTCTGTCTGGATGATATATCCATTGATGAAATTGGGGTATTAAAGTCCCCTACTATTATTGTATTGCTATCTCTTTCTCCCTTTTCGGTCTGTTAATATTTGTTTTCTATATTTAGGTACTCCTATGTTGGGTGCATAAATATTTTAAAAAGGATTCTTTATCCAGTGTTTTTTCTCCATAGTTAGTCCCAGATCACAGAAGATAATAATTTCTCTCATCTTGATTTGTATATTCATTTCATAAATATTTATTGATCTTTTTCTATGTACTAGACACTATGTAAAGCACCAGTACCACAGCTATGTGCAAGATAGATAGGGCCATTGAGCTTACAACACAGCAGTTCCAATATAGTCTATGAAGTAACCAAGTAGATAAAGCCCCGGGAGCACCTAGTCAGAGTGAGCTAGACATGCTGTGTAGGCAGCTTGACATAGAGCACACAGAAGGGCTCTCACATTCTCCAGGGCAAGCTATGAGGTAGGTAGAAGAGGTGAGAATGAAGATAATAATAACAGCCACTCTTCAGGTTCCTGCTACATGCCAGCCATAGGTATTTCTCAGTGTAATTCCTAGACTACCAGAATACTTAGCTACCTACCAAGGATTCCAGGCAGTTAGGTATGACAAGCAATGTATTCAGTTTTGTTAACATTTTCTTTTGTTAACATTGAAATGTAAAATAAATTGTGGTATCCCTCCAAATCCCATTTCATTCATCATATCTGTTAAAATTTGTTAGACTGCTCGTGTACAAGAAAGATTGCATTGGATATTTTGTTTAGACAAATTCATTTAACTGGGGCAGTTTACTTTGGCTTCTGAACTTTTATGTCATTCACATGTTATTGTTAAATTTGCATTCATTTTTCCTTGCTTAAATTAGTTATATTATATTCTTAATTCCCCAAAATTGATCATGGCTGAAATGTGGTTCATTGAAGCATAAACATAATGATGAAAATAGTATAATAAATATTGTAAATCAGGGGGCGGAGCAAGATGGCGGAGGAGTAGGAGACCTGGATTTCGTCTCCTCTCAGGAATTCAGCTGGATAGGGATCAAACCATTCTGAACACCTACAAACTCAACAGGAGATCGAAGAAAAGAATAGCAACAACTCTCTGAACAGAAAAGCGACCACTTTCTGGAAGGTAGGACGTGCGGAGAAGTGAATCCGAGGCGATATTCGGGAGGATAGACGGTGGGGGAGGGGCCTCCGTCGGCCGCTTCTGGCAAGTGATAGAGCAGCAGAGCACAAAATCGGAACTTTTAGAAGTCTGCTCTGCCGAGGGACGTCACTCTGGTGGCGAAGTGGGGGGTGGAACCCTCGCGGGACAGTGTGGTCTCAGGACCCTCGGGGTCACAGGAAGACCGGGGGTGCCTGAGTGCGGCAGAGCTCCCAGGTATCGGAGCGGGGAAGCCGGCTGCAGAGACGGAGCCCAGGCGCGGGCTCTCAGCTCGGGGTTGCCATAGACCGTGATCCGCGGCAGTCAGGCCACTGCTCCTCCAGCAGGGACCCAACAAGCGGCAGATCCGGGGAGACTCACCTTCTTCCCCCAGGAGGAGAGGTGCGGGAGCGCACCGCGGGGATCTGCTGGGTTCGGAGACTCCACCCGGGGTCGGGTGCCAGATAGAAAGGCGCGGTCACAGGCCGAGTGAGCGCGGAGTGTGGCCGGAGACCGGGGAGACGGGAGTGACTGACCGCTTTTCTCTGGGGGCTCGCTGAGGAGCGGGACCCCGAGTTCTCGGCTCCGCCGGGGCGGAGACTGGGAGGCCGCCATTTTCACTCTCCGCCTCCAAAGCTGTACGGAAAGCTTGCAGGGAACAAAAGCTCCGGAGAGCAAACCCGAGCAGATTACTTAGCCCGGACCGGCAAGGGCGGGGCAATTTTGCCTCCGGCAAAGACATTTGGGAACCAAGGCAACAGGCCCCTCCCCCAGAAGATCAGCGAGAACAGCCAGCCAAGACCAAGTTTATCGATCAATGAGAACGGCAGAACTCCAGCGCTAGGGGAATACTGCACATAGAATTCACGGCTTTTTTACCATGATTCTTTAGTCTTTCAAAGTTAATTATTTTTTTTTTTTTTAACTTTTTTTCTTTTTTCCTTTTTTCTTTTTTTTGAATTTTTCTTTTTCCCTTTTTCAACCAACATCTTATCAATCCCTTTTTTAAAAAAAAAAACATTTTTATTTTTCATTTTTAAAATCATATTCTATCCCTTCATAGTAGTTACCCATATTTTTGGCATATATAGATAAGTTGTTCTCTCTTTAAAATCTTGAGATAGTTTCTTCTAACAGATCAAAATATACTCTAAATCTCTAGTGTATGGTTTTTTTCTACTCCCCTGCCTGATCACATTCTCTCCCTTTTTTCTTTCTTTCTTTTTTTTTTAATCCTCTTCTTTCTTTTTTCAAACAACTTATCAAATCCTTTTTTAAAATTTTTTATAATTTCCATCTTTACAGTCATATTCCATCCCTTCATCATATCAACCCTTATTTTTGTACATATATAAGTTTTTCTTTCTTTAAAATTTTGGGAGGGACTTTCTTTTAACAGACCAAAATACACCCAAAATCTAGTGTGTGGCACTGATCTATAATCCAGCCTGATCATATTTGATCACATTCTGTTTTTGTTTTGTTTTGTTTTGTTCTGCTTTTGTTTGTTTTTATCTTTATCTTTTT
>NW_022589705.1:61711126-61728567 GCF_004348235.1 Phoca vitulina
AACACTATATCTAAAACTAATGATGTAATGTATGGGGATTAACATAATAAAAAAATTAAAAATAAATAAATAAATAAATATTGTAAATCAGTATAACATAGTTCAAACTAATTCAACATTAGTGTAAACATAATTTATAGAACTCCAGTGCTAGTATAGACGATGCCAGGACAGCTGACTCTAAATGTGATGATTTCATATTAGCTGCCATAAAAAAGAAAAATTTTTTTGATTGAGAGGCAAATATGTGAAAGTTGATTGTATAGAAGAAACAATCCATTTCCCACTAGTGCCACTATTTCTGAGGTTTTTCATAAAAGCATGAAGCTTTCAGAGTTTTTGTTTCATTATTAAATAAAGGCCAGTGACCTATCTTTCTGTTAAATCAATGGATTTTTTTTTCAGTACAAGAGAAAAATAATACCACTAAAAAAAAAAAAATCTTATTGTGCAAGGCAGAGAAGTGACCAAACCACAGATGAGAAATTGTTTACAAAGTGCATTCCTTGAGGTAAAAATGAATGCAAATCCTACTACTGCCAAAAACTGTAAATTCATCTCCAAAGTTAACAATAAAAAAAATACTCAACAAGACAATAGAATGATTTCCTGGGAAAGTACTTTCTCAAATTACACTGTTGAGTGGCATGCAATGGCAATAGGATGGTTTGTGGAGGAGCAATGACCACATTCTGCATGTTATGCTGCTTTATAGTTAGATTACCACTAAGATGTGCAGAATAAGAATCAGTTCTTAGCATATTGCTATTTGTATGTATACAAGGTAGAAGTAGTCATCACTGTTCATTCTGTTTATCAGTGAGAAATATATATTACAAGAGAAGTTTTTAATTTAATGATTATTTTGCAAACTTTGAGTTAGACTTAAAAAGATGAGGTAGAGGGCGCCTGGGTGGCTCAGTTGGTTAAGCGACTGCCTTCGGCTCAGGTCATGATCCTGGAGTCCCGGGATCGAGTCCCACATCGGGCTCCCTGCTCAGCAGGGAGCCTGCTTCTCCCTCTGACCCTCCTCCCTCTCATGCTCTCTGTCTCTCATTCTCTCTCTCACAAATAAATAAAACCTTTAAAAAAAAAAAAAAAAAAAAAGATGAGGTAGAATTGGTACTGATGACAAACTAACTATATTTCAAAGGACACCATCCAGAAAGTGAAAGAACAGTCCACAGACTGGGAGAAAATCTTCGCAAATCATATATTTGGTAAAGGACTTATGTCTAGAATATATAAATAATTCTTACAACTCAATAATAAAAAGACAAATTACCCCCATTTAAAAATGGACAAAGGATCTGAAAAGACATTTCTCCATGGGAGATATACAAATGGCCAATAAGCACATGAAATGATTTTCCACATCATTAGTGATCAGGCAAATGCAAATCAAAACCACAATGAGATAATACTATCCCACACAAACTGCAATGGCTGGAATCAAAAGATAATAGGTGTTGGTGAAGATATGGAGAAATCTGAACCCTCGTAGACTGCTGGTGGGAATATAAGATGGAGCAGCTGCTTTAGAAAACAGTATGGTAGTTCCTCAAATGATTAAACATAGTTACCATATGATCCAGCAGTTTCACTGATAGTCATGTACCTAAAAGAAGTGAAAAGATATGTCCATACAAAAATTTGTGCATGTGTAGCAGCTTCTTTCTAGATATGTCTCCTGAGGCAAGGGAAACAAAAGCAAAAATAAACTATTGGGGCTTTATCAAAATAAAAAGCTTTGGCACAGCAAAGAAAACAATCAACAAAACTAAAAGGCAACCTATGGAATGGGAGAAGATATTTGCAAAGGACATACCCAGTAAAGGATTAGTATTCAAAATATATAAAAAACTTATCAAACTCAACACCCCCAAAATGAATAATCCAATTTAAAAATGGGCAGAAGACATGAATGGACATTTTTCCAAAGAAGACATACAGATGGCCAATAGACACATGAGAAGATGCTCATCATCACTGATCATCAGGGAAATACAAATCATGACTACAATGAGATATCGCCTCACACCTGTGAGAATGACTAAAATCAACAACACAAGAAACAAATGATGGCAAGGATGTGGAAGAAAAGGAACCCTCTTGCGCTGTTGGTGGGAATGCAAACTGGTGCACTCACTCTGGAAAACTGTATGGAGGTTCCTCAAAAAGTTAAAAATAGAACTACCCTACAATCCAGCAATTGCACTGTTGGATATTTACCCAAAGAATACAAAAACACAAATTCAAAGGGATACAAGCACTCCTATGTTTATACAGCAGAATTATTTACAATAGCCAGCCAAGATATGGAAGCAGCCCACCCGTCCATCCATTGATGAATGGATAAAGAAGAGGTGGTATATAGATATATATATATTAATATATATAATATATTATATATATATAATAATATATAATATATATACAGTGGACTACTATTCAGCCATAAAAAAGAATGAAATCTTGCCATTTGCAACAACATGAAAGGAGCTAGAGAGTATTATGCTAAGCGAAATAAGTCAGTCAGAGAAAGACAAATACCATGATTTCATTCACATGTGGAATTTAAGAAATGAAACAAATGAGCAGAGGGAAAAAGGGAGGCAAACCAAGAATCAGACTCTTAACTACAGACACTTATGGTTACCACAGGGGAGATGGACAGGGGATTGGTCAAATAGGTGATGGGGATTAAGGAGTGCACATGTTGTGATGGGCAGCAGGTGTATGGAATTATTGAATCACTATATTGTACACCTGAAACTAATATTACACTATATGTTAACTGGAATTTAAATGAAAACATTTAAAAAAAATCTGTGCATGATTTAAAGCAACATTATTCATAATAGCCAAGAGGTGGAAACAACACAAATGTCCATAAAGGAACAAATGGGTTAAAAAAAAAAAAAAAAAGTGACATATGCATACAATGGAATGCTATTCAGCCATAAAAAGGAATGAAGTTCTGATAGATGCTACAATATCAGATAAATCTTGAAAACATTATGCTAAATGAAGTAAGCCAGTCAGGGAAAAAAAAAAAAAAGACACAATTAGGCAAGAAAAATAAAAGGCATCCAGATTGGAAAGGAGTAAGTGAAATTATCTCTTCAAAAATAATATGATCTTATATGTTGAAAACCCTAAAGATTCCACACAAACTATTAGAGCTGATAAACACATTTGGCAGAGTTACAGGATATAAAAATTAAAAATCAATCAGTTGTATTTATATACACTAGCCAGGAAGATTTGAAAATGAAATTTAAAAAACAATTTCACTTATGACTGCATCAAGAATAACAAAATACTTAGAAATACATTTAACCAAGGAGGCCCAAGCCTTGTACACTGAAAACTATAAAATAGTGCTGAAAGAAATTAAGAAGACCCAAATAAATGGAAATACTCCCCTGTTCACAGGATTGGAAGACTTAATGTTTAGATGACAACACTCTCCAATGCTATCCATAGATGCAGTGCAGTCCTTATCAAAATCCCAAAGGGGTATTTTTTTCAGAAATAGAAAAACCCATTTTAAAATTCATATGGAACATCAAGAAACCCTGAATAGCCAAAACAATCTTGAAAAAGAAAAACAAAGTTCATGGATTCATACTTCACAATTTCAAAACTTACCAAAAACCTATAGTATCAAAACAGTGTGGTACTAGCATAAAGATAGACATAAAGACCAATGGAATAGAAAAGAGAGCCCAGAAATATACAGTTGGTTTTCAACAAAGGCACCAAGACCATTCATGAGGAAGGAACAGTCTCATCCATAAATGGTGCTGGAAAAAACTGGATACTCAGACACAAAAGTGTGAAGTTGAACACAAACCTAGCACTGTATACAAACATTAACTCAAAATGGATCAAAGACCTAAGTTTAAGACCTAAAACTATAAAACTCTTAGAATACAACACAGAGAAAGATCTTCATGACCTTGGATTTGGCATTAGTTTCTTAAATATGACACCAAAAGCACAGATAACATAAGAAAAAAACAGGTAAGTTGGGCTTCATAAAAATTAAAAACTTATTGGTGTATAGAAATGCAACAGATTTCTGTACATTGATTTTGTATCCTGCAACTTTACTGAATCCGTGTATCAGTTCTGGTGTTTTTTGGTGGAGTCTTTTGGGTTCTGCGAATAGTGAAAGTTTCACTTCTTCCTTCCCGATTTGGATGCCTTTTATTTCTTTTGATTGTCTTATTGCTGAGGCTAAGGACTTCCAGTACTATGTTAAATAGAAGTAATGAGGGTGGACATCCCTGTCTTGTTCCTGACTGTAGAGGAAACTCTCTCAGTTTTTCCTCATCGAGGATTATATTAGCTATGGGTTTTTCATATATGGCCTTTATTATGTTGATGTATGTTCCCTCTAACCCTACTTTATTGAAGATTTTTATCATGAATGGATGTTGTACTTTGTCAAATACTTTTTCTGCATCTGTTGAGAGGAACATATGGTTCTTATCTTTTCTTTTATTAATATGGTGTATCACATTGATTGACTTACAAATATTAAACCATCCTTGCAGCCCAGGAGTATCCCACTTGATTGTGGTGAATGATTCTTTTAATGTACTGTTGGATTTGATTTGCTAGTATTTTATTGAGAATTTTTGCATCCATGTTCATCAGGGATACTGGCCTATAGTTCTCTTTTTTAGTGGAGTCTTTGTTTGGTTTTGGTATCAGGATAATACTGGCCTCATAGAATTAGCTTGGAAGTTTTTCTTCCATTTCTGTTTTTCGGAATAGTTTGAGAAGAATAGATATTAACTCTTCTTTAAATGTTTGGTAGTGGGGCACTTAGGTGGCTCAGTCAGTTAAGCGTCTGTCTTCAGCTCAGGTCATGATCCCAGGGTCCTGGGATCGAGCCCTGAGTTGGGCTCCTTGGTCAGCGGGGAGCCTGCTTCTCCTTCTCCCACTGCCTGCCGCTCCCCCTGCTTGTGCTCTCTCTCTCTCTGTCAAATAAATAAAGTCTTTGATAGATAAGTAAATAAATAAATGTATGTTTGTTTGTTTGTTTGGTAGTGGTGCAGTCGGTTAAGCGTCCAACTCTTGGTTTCAGCTCGGGTGGTGATCTCAGGGTAGTGAGATCAAGCCCTGGTTTGGGTTCTGCACTCATCAGGGAGTCTGCTTGGGACTCTCTCTCCCTCTCCCTGAGCCCCTCCCCACTGCTCTCTCTCTTTCTCTCAAATGAATAAATATATCTTTAAAAAAAAAAAAAGTTTGGTAAAATTCCCCGGTGAAGCCATCTAGCCCTGGACATTTGTTTGTTGGGAGATTTTTGATTACTCATTCAATCTCTTTGCTGGTTATCAGTCTGTTCAAGTTTTCTATTATTTCCTGTTTCAGCTTTGGTAGTTGATATGTTTCTAGGAATTTATCCATTTCTTCCAGGTTGTCCAATTTGTTGCCATATAATTTTTCATAATATTGTCTTATAATTGTTTGTATTTCTGTGGTGTTGGTTATTTCTCCTCTCTCATTATCAACAATAGCCAAATTATGGAAAGAGCCCACATATCCATCGACTGATGAATGTATGAAGAAGATGTGGTGTACACACACACACACACACACACACACACACACACACACTGGAATATTACTCAGCCATCAAAAAGAATGAAATCTTGCTATTGCAACAACATGGATGGAACTAGAGTGTATTATGCTAAGTGAATTAAGTCAGTCAGAGAAAGACAAATACCATATGATTTCACTCATATGTGGAATTAAGAAACAAAACAGATGAACATAGGGGAAGGAAAAATAAAAGATAAAAACAGAGGGAGACAAACCATAATAGACTCTTAAATGGGATGACTGGGTGGCTCAGTCAGTTAAGCATCTACCTTTGGCTCAGGTCGTGATTCTGGGGTCCTGGGATTGAGCCCCATGTCAGGCTCCCTGCTCAGCGGGGAGTCTGCTTCTCCCTCCCCCTGTGCTCCTCCCCACCATTCATGTGCTCTCTGTCACAGTGCACTCTAGCTCTCTCAAATAATTAAATAAAATTTTTTTAAAAAAGAGACTCTTAACTGTAGAGAACAAACTGAAGGTTGCTGGAGGGGAGGCTGGTGGGGTGATGGGCATTAAGGAGGGTACTTGTTATGATGAGCACTGGATGTTATATATATAAGTGGTGAATAAATTCTACTTCTGAAACTAATACTACAATATATTTTAGCTAATTTGAATTTAAATAAAATTTAAAGAATTTTTCTTCTAAAGAAAAATTTTCTTTTGGAAGAAAAAAATGATTTCAAAAGGAAAAAAGATGTGAGATATATATACATACATATGTGTGTGTGTGTATATATATACACATATATATAATGGAATACTCAGCCATAATGAAAAATTGCCATTTGCAATGACGTGGATGGAGCTAGAGAGTATTATACTAAGTGAAATAAGTCAGAGAAAGACAAATACCATATGATATCACTCACATGGAATTTAAGAAACAAAACAAATGAGCAAAGGGGGGAAAAAGAGAGAGGCAACCCAGAAACAGACTCAACTATAGAGAACAAACCGATGGTTACTGGAGGGACACAGGCAAGGGGATGGGTTAAATAGGTTTGGAGATTAAGGTGGGCATTTCTTGCGATGAGCACTGAGTGTTATATGTCAGTGATGAAGCACTAAATTCTACACCTGAAACTAACATACAATTACACTATGTGTTAACTAGCTGGAATTTAAATAAAAACTGGGAGAAAAAAATTAAAAACTTTTGAGCTTCAAAGGACACTATTGAGAGAGTGAAAAGACAACCCACAGAATGGAAGAAAATACCTTCAAATCATATATGAAAAGGGTTTAATATCCAGAATATATAAAGAACTCCCACAACTGAACAACAAAAGGCAAACAACACAATTCAAAAATGGACAAAGAACTTGAATAGACATTTCTCTGAAGACATTCAAATGGCCAACAAGCACACAAAAAAAAAGTGTTCCACATTATTAGTCATTAGGGAAATGCAAATCAAAACCACAAGGAAATACCACTTCACATCCGCTAGGATGGCTATTATCAAAAAGAATGGAAATTAACACAAATCAGCAAGGATGTGGAGAAAGTAGAACCCTTGTACATTGCTGATTGGAATGTAAAGTGGTGCAGACACTGTGACAGTTTGGAGATTCCTCAAAAAGTTAAACATAGAATTACCAGATTACCCAGCAATCCACTTCTAGGTATAAATACCCAAAGAATTGAAAACAGGGACTCAGATACTTGTTCACAAATGTTCACTGTAGCATTATTCACAACAACCAAAAGGTGGAAACATTCACCAGCAGATGGGTGTGTTTAATGCCACTAAATCATACACTTAAAATAGTAAATTGTATATTATGTATATTTTACCGTAATAAAAAAACAAAACACTAACAACATACATGGATGTTTAGTACTTTTGAGCTGAGAAGTGAGAGGTTGCTGTGGGCTGGCAACATGAGAAGTTCTTGATTCTTGGGCTCAGTACTTGCCGGAAACTACTGGGAACTGACACAGAGTGGAAAAGATTCCACCCCTGCTTTCATGAGCTTTAATCCTGAGCAGTTTTTCATTCTGTATTAAATTCCAAACTTTTACTTCTTAGGGAAGCAAGGGTGTCAGTTGAAGTACCTTAAAAAAGAAAGCAAGAATATGTTGAGTACCTGCTAGTGCCAAGCACTACGTTAGATACTTCCTGCAAATAATCACTTTTGGTTTTCATGATAACCTTGTGAAATAGTTATTATCCCCATTTTATTGACGAGAAAACTGAGGCATACAGTAGTTATAAATAGTTTGCCCAAAGTCACACAACTGTGTCAAAACCAGAATACATACTTACGTGCTTTTCATGCATCATGATCCCTTGTAAAGCTGAGTTACATTTAAATTAAAGATTTGTAGGATAAATGAGCACTGGGTGTTATACGCAACTAATGAATCAAAAACTAATGATGTACTATATGTTGGCTAATTGAACGTAATAATAATAAAAAAAAAGATCTAAAGATTTGTAGGATTAATGAAGCAGTGCTCTTATCAAGATTAGGTAGAATCAGAGTGGGCTGACCTGAGGAGTAGGTCAGACAGTCCTAGATTCCCAGATACCATATTCACTTGAGTAGAATAAGAAAGTTTGTCATAACTGTCTACTCTTGTGCATGGAATAATGCTCACTGTTAAAAAGTTATATCCACACCCTATTTATTTACATTTGTTGCTCTTAAAGTGCCTGCTGATGGATTTGTTCAGCCATGCTTGACACCTTAGAGTAGAAGTTAATAATTTGTCATATATGAAACTAATGTAAAGAGATTTATGACTGAACATTGGCATTACAATTCAACACACCTGTTCTGAGCCAGCCCTTCACATTTTTTCCTTCCTTTGCCTGAGGTAGAGACTTCTTCATGGATTACAGTAACACTTTTTGACAAGCTTAGACTGGGTGGAGCTGCCTTGTAATGACAGAACACAATTGATGATATCTCAGTAATGCATTCTTTTTTGATTTGGGCTGTCAACATTTATTACTGTAAAGGCACTCATTGTTAAACAGCTGGCCCAACCTGTCCACTTTTTGTTTTTAGTAGAAGTTGAGTCTAACAAAATACGTTTATTTTTCTAGTTATGCAATATTAGCTACTTTGGGTGGGAATATATATAGAATAAAAATTCTTTTATGTACCATTGTTTTAATTTTAGTGTTCTCCAAATAAAAAATTAAAACCTGCTGCTTTTTCTAAAGTGTTCTCAAGTGGCTGTTGAGACCTTCCCACTGTCATAAACCTGACAGGCATCCAAAGAAAACGTTAACTGAAACTCTCTTAAGGCACATCCTTTAAAAAGATTCAGAAGAAACTTTTCCTGTCTTAAATATGACACTACCTAAATCCTTATCTTTAAAGACAGGCCTATTCCTTGTGAATTTTTCTTTCCCGCTGGGCAATATATCTAATTACCTGTCATGCCAGCAAACAGGTAATTGCAATATAGTATGAAAACATAGCAATGCCACTAAGTACAAGATACAGAGGTGACACAAAGAAGACTTCTTAGAGGAGGAAACATTTAAGTCTTAAAGGATGATACATAGATGTTCACCAGGTAAACCACCATTAATTCATTTCTTTGGTCCCTAAGCCAACACATATTTATTAAGGGCCTGCTACATGCCCACATTGTGCTAAGCCCTAATGGTTACAAGGATGACACAGTCCTTAGATGTTCAGTGACATGCAAACAAAGGATTCCAGTCTAATGATAAAATTCCTATGATGGAGGTATATGTAGATTGTTAAATCTGCCCATCAGGGTTAGAAAGAAAGGCCTCACCAGGAAACATTCTTTTAAGCTGAAACTTTAAAAATTAGCAGCATTATAGCAGGTAGACTTGTGAAGAAGTGTCTTCTGGAAGAAAAAGAGATACTTTTACAATAGATGGCTAGTTTGGAAGACTACCTCATCAGCCAAAGAAGACACATTTACACATTCTATAATTAAGATATAATTGAGGACTACTTGGTTAGATATTTCAATTCAATGATAACCATATATACCCCATTTCCTGTTAATACTTGTCTTTGCAGAACATTTTTACCATAAAGCATACCAAACAAAGTTAAGTCAAAGAAAAAATGATTCTCCACACTTATAAAATTTTGTTACTGTTAAAGGTGTAAGTGTGTTTATGTATGTAATGTTTCAGTGTCTGGACATAATAAAGGAAAACATCCTAGAGAAAATTTTAGCAGACTAGAGAAAACTATTTTAATAGAGGATTTGTGTTTGGAATTCTTGGCTATGCAGTGTTGCTTTATTGAAGTCAGTCAGTGCTTGTATACTAAAATATTTATCACAGCTTTGCACAGCTTTGGAGACTTAGACTAGGAATGCTTATTACCCTTGAGTTAGAAGAGAGGACACTAAGATGCCTGATGGAGAACAACATGAACTCCAAGTCATTTGCTGATGCGAATACAAAACTTTTCAGCCATTCAGAAAAAAGTTTGACCTTCCCTCAGAAAGTTGACCATACACTTAACACACAACCCAGCAACCTCATCCCTAGGTATTAATTCTAGGAAAGTGAAAACTTAGGTTCACACCAAAACCTATACATGAATGTTCATAAAAACTCTGTTCATAATTGCCAAAGCTGGAAACAATTCAAATGCCCTTCATGATCCTTCCATTCACCTTCACTGGGTGAATGGATAAATATACCCCTACTGAGTCAGTTTTCAATCTCTTCTTGTATAAAATAGTACCTACCTGGGGTGCCTGGGTGGCTCAGTCGGTTAAGCATCTGCTTTCAGCTCAGGTCATGATCCCAGGGTCCTGAGATTGAGCCCTGCATTGGGCTCCCTGCTCAGTGGGGAGCCTGCTTCTCCCTCTTCTGCTCCCCCTGCTTGTGCTCTCTCCCTCTCTCTCTCAAGTAAATTTTTAAAAAAATCTTTTAAAAAATCTTTAAAAAAATAAAATAGTACCTACCTGATATGCGTATTTGGAAAATTAAATAAGATAATACATGTAAAGCAGGAACTAGTACCTAGTATTTGAAGTATATAAGTAAGTATTATCTATTGCTGTTATTTTTACTCTAGTCTGGGCTGAAAGGAACTTTAGAAATCATTTAATCTTAATTTCATTCTACTGTTGAGGGAACTTAAGAGTTACAGAAATTTTCCCAAACTCACATACAGAATCAGGCCTTTGTTGTTATTTTTTCTCTTTTTAGTGCTATTTTCTCTTTACTGAACTAAATATCTCTCTTATAATGGGACATCCAGTAGGTGTGGGGGGGTTGGAGGAGGAAAGATTTTCAAATGATTTGGAATTGTAGCCTTTTGTTTTTAAATGACATTTTCCTTTTTTTTAATTGAGATATAATTGACATACAACATTATATTAGTTTTAGTTATAGAACATAATGATTCAATATATGTATATATTGTGAAATGATCACCACAATGAGTCTAGTTAACGTACTTCACCATACATAATTATAGAATTGTTTTTGTGATGATAACTTTTAGGATTTACTCTCTTTGTAACTAACATATACAGTACAGTATTACTACCTATAGTTGCAATGCTGTTGATTATATCCCCATGACTTATTTATTTTATAACTAGAAATTTGTACCTTTTGACCACCTTTACCCATTTCAACCAACCCCACCTCTGGCAACCACCAACTTTTCTCTATATGTATGAGCTTGGTTTTTTTGTTTGTTTGTTTTAGATTCCACACGTAAGTGAGATCGTACAGTATTTGTCTTTGTCAGACTTATTTCACTTAGCATAATGCCCTCACGGTCCATCAGTGTTGTCACAAATGGCAAGATTTCATTCCTTTTTATGGCTGAGTAGTATTCCGTTGTATATTTATATTCCATTTTCTTTATCCATTCGTCCATCGATGGACACTCAGGTTGTTTCTATATCTTGGCTGTTGTAAATAATGCTGCAGTGAATATGGGGGTACACATGTGGTTTTGAGTTAGTATTTTTGTTTTAGTCAGATAAATACCTAGAAGTGGAATTGCTGAATCATATGGTAGTTCTATTTTTAATTTTTTGAGAAACCTCCATACTGTTTTCCATTGGCTGCACCAATTTACACATTTTCCTTTTAAAATAAATTATCTTATGGGGTGCCTGGGTGGCTTGGTCACATGGGCGTCTGGCTCTTGATTTCAGCACAGGTCATGACCTCAGGGTCCTGGAATCGAGCCCCATGTTGGACTCCACACTCAGCAGGGAATCTGCTTGGGGATTTCTCTCCCTCTACTGCTCCCCCTGCTCATGCACTCTCTCTCTCTCAAGTAAATAAATTTTAAAATAAAATAAAATAATCCTATGTACTTTTGCTAGAAAAAATGATTCCTTAAGTCCTTTTTCATAAAGTTCTTATATGCATATGTATATATTTGATTTTACTACTTTAGCATTGTAAAGAGGGTTTACCCTTAGGAAAAGATGAACTAGAATAACTGTATTTAAAGTGCAAAGAATACAATGTATACAGTCTATTCACTGCATATATTCCAGGTGTAACTGAGACAGAGAACATACACTTTGTAGTCCTGAACTAGTTTACTCATGCAGAGCAATAGAAAAATTCAGCTTTGCAAGCAACCCGAAGTGTTTGTGTTCGAACATCTCTTATTTGGGAAGGGGGTGAAAACTTCTCTATAGCTCTTAAACCCAAATATAAATTTAAATGTATAGCTGTAGCTATCTAATTACTGTTTACTTAGGGGACTAAACTACACAATTTCTCTTTGAAAGTCAGGACCAGCCAACCATGGAGATCAGTCCTTTATATGCCTAAGAGCCCTTTCATGATGACAGCCTTCTGTCAAAAAAGGAACTAACAAATACCTGCCCCCTCACTCCCTCATTCCATTTGGGAGGAACTACCCATTCCCCATTCATGTGCTTTCTCTTCAATCACTGAATATAGGTTAGCTGGTAAAATGCTTGCTGTGCACTTCAGTACAACAAGAATTCAGTGCCTGCCATGTACCAAGCTACACTGGGAGACACAGTTTCTACCCTCAGAGAGCTTGCCACTTACCTCTAAAAATGAAACCTCCGTACCTGAAGCAATTAGAGAACAATTAGGTTCAAAACAGGGAGACGTATTCCACATACAAGTGGAATGGAAGAAAGTTCATTCAGAAGATTAAGAAATAAGAGTAGATTAAAAGAATCTGAAGAGAGATATGGTTTGAATTAGGCCCTGGGTAACTGAAAGGAAGTCCTTGCCTGAGAATAAATAGCTCGTTGTCTCATGAGAGGCAACTATAAATTAGTCATTAAGAGTTTATAGTGCCATAGTGCCTGAATTCAAATCCTAGCTCTGCCACTTAGCAGCTGTATAACATTGAAAAAAATCCCTTAATCTCTGTGCCTCAATTTCTTCAATTAGTAGTTACTTGATAGGATTAAATCCATTGATACATGTAAAGTGCTTAGAGTAGTACCTGGCATCTAATAAGTACTTATGAAATATTTTCTGTATTAATCCAAACTGAGTTTGGAATAATGAGTAGGAAGTAATCATTTGGACTAAGGAGGAAGTACTTTTAAAAATGTGGAAATGTGATACAACTTGGAGTTGTGAAATGGCTTGGGACATGTGGAAAATGAAAAGTAGGGATGACTGGGTGGCTCAGTCAGTTAAGCGTCTGCCTTCGGCTTGGGTCATGATCCCAGAGTCCTGGGATTGAGTCCCACATTGAGTTCCTTGCTCAGTGGGGAGCCTCCTTCTCCCTCTGCCTGCCGCTCCACCTGTTCATGCTCTCTCTCCCTCTCTCTCTCTGTCAAATAAATAAATCTTTAAGGTTTTTTTTAATTTATTTTATTTATTTGACAGAGAGAGACACAGCGAGAGAGGGAACACAAGCAGGGAGAGAGGGAGAGGGAGAAGCAGACTCCCCACTGAGCAGGGAGCCCGATGCAGGGCTCGATCCCAGGACCCTGGGATCATGACCTGAGCCGAAGGCAGACACTTAACGACTGAGCCACCCAGGCACCCCAATAAATAAATCTTTAAAAAAAAAAAAAAAGAAAATGAGAAGTAATTTAGTAAAGCAAGAAGGGAAGGGTTGGTAGAGGGAAGGGAGGAGAGAAGAGGCTGAAAATGTGCGTTAGGGCCACATGTTGAAGATACTTCTATGCTCTGCTATAGAATTTGAACCTTAAACTGTGGGCTATGGAGTCTTTTTCATTTCTTTTCAGCATGAAGTTGACATGCTTAGATTTGTAATTTAGAAAACTAATTCTGATGACTATGACTATCACTTTGTTGGTATCTTTATGATAGTACTTATCTTGATGTTATAATTTATCTGTTATTTTGTTTTCTTTTTGAGGTACAGTGCTTTTCAAAGTGTGGTCCATTGAGCACATATTTGTTACAACTACAGATTTTTGAGCTTCTATGCTAGACCTACTGAATTAGAATCTCTGCAGATGGGCCAGAGAATCTGTATTTTCACAGGTTTCCTATATAACAAGAGATTCTTGTATATCTTAAAATTTGAGAACCATTGGTTTAGTGAGAAGAACATAGCCTTTAGAAACAGATAGACCTAAGTATAAAACCTGATTCAGTCCCTTATAAGCTCTATATCATTGGCAGATTATGTAACCAATTTGAGTTTCGATTTCCCCATATGTTGAGTGGAAATAGTAATACCCCATTGTGGGGGTGAGAAGAAACAGCATATGTAAAATGACTAACTCACAATAGGCCCTCATATACATTGCCTTCCTTTCCAAGTTTATCTATCTCCTCCATCTAGTGAAAGAAGGAAACTATGTGTTACTCATCTTCTTGTTTCTAGTTCTTAACACAAAGCCCAACATATAGTAGGTGTACATAAGTATTTTATAAATGTATAAGTGAATGAATGAATGAGTGAATAATGAATTTTATGGGGAGGAACTAGAAGTTAGGATACCTGTTAGGAGGTTAATGCCATAATGTAAGCAAGAGATGACAAGGGTCTGAACTAAGGCATCATGCTTGAAAAATGTGCAGGTTTCATTCTAGATTACCAAACAGGTATGTAGATTCTCTCTGGATTGGTTTAGCCTTAACATATAAACTCTCACAAGTTAGCCCACTTCCTTTAAAGCAAACACTGAGACAGCAGTCCATCGTTTGAAATCCTGCCACTAAAGAAATTAGCAAACCAGTCTTAAATCCAGCTTTTCAACTCACCATACCACTTCTATCCAGATGAAAAAGAATCTTTTCTAAACATCTCCACCGGAAATTCCAGAGACTTACATTCTAGCAAAGCAAGACCGTCTCAGTTAGGACTTGGAAGTTACTTGCTACTTGTGAATTCAGTTCTCTGTTTTCATAGTCCTACAATGGACTATTTTAAAATTTCTCTGTTTAAAACTTTGGATAATTAAAGTTTAAAAAATAACCAATTAGTCTAGCATTTAGACTCAGTCTTTGATATAATAGGTACCAAACATATTCTTTCAAGAATGTAACCTGAAAGAATGTTGAGTGTCAGGTTTGCCGTAATCCTTATTTCACTGTTTTTGAGCACAAGTAGTTCACTAATGATTTTACAGGCAAATCGGTTTAACAAATATAAACTTATAATACAAATGTCTGTAGAGCCAAATGTTCAGTTTTTAAGGATCTACAAAGTACCATGCACTGTTTGTGACTAAGGATACAGAAATAATAAGGAAAAGTCTCTTCAATTTGCTTAGGGTCTGAAGAGAGAAATAAACATGTGAGTAGATGATGACAACTCTACAGGATAATACAAGGCTGGAGGTACATATCCATCTCTTCCTATCTTGCTCTTCTCTATGGAGAGTCCGTTGGTAATAAAATAAGTTAAACCTATATTTTTCTTTTTTTTTTAGTTTATCCTGTGTATTTTATGTATTTAGCAAATATAATACACATAATATAAGGAACATATACATCATATTTATATCCTGAGATGCATGTTTTCCACATTTTTTTGTTTTTTGTTTTTCTTACTATGTTATGTTAGTCACCATACAGTACGTCATTAATTTTTGATGTGGTCTTCCATGAGTCATTGTTTTTCTTATTATTCACTTCATTCAGCAAGGGTAAAAAGCTTATTCCCAGGAAAATCATTCCATGACTATCTCCTACACCATTTGAAGGACTATATTTGCAGTAGTTGGAAGCAAGAAAATTTAGAGGGGGGAAACACATTAAGCATGGAGATTGAAGAGAAATGAAATGACAGAAAAAGCTATAGATGAGATACCAGGTGGCCTACATTCTAATAAGCTCTGTGACCCTGGGAAAATCACTTAAACTTTCTTAGTCTCAGTTTTCTCATCTCTAAATGGGGATAAAAGTCCCTTCCTGGCTAACCTAATTATTGTGAGTATCACATGTGAAAGTGTCTTAGTGAAAGTGCTTTTTAAACTTTGGAATATAAGACTTTAAAGGATTAAAAGTCTTAGGTAAAAATATAGGTGGGGATATTCATTAATACTTACTCTATTTTCCTTTCCAAATACTTAGTTAATGGTAGCTTTGATTAACAAGGAAATGAGATGTTTCTCAGAATGGAAACCACAGTGATAAATTAGGCCTCAGGCCAAGGAGTTCATTCTTTTTTTTTTTTTTTCTTTTTTAAGGAATTCATTCTTATCATGGAGTAGATCAGGCCTTCTAAGTCATTCCTGATTCCATTAAGAAAATGATAATTCCTTCCAGTCTGCAATCTTTGTACGTTTCAGAGCCATGTCCCACCATGTGTTCCTCTGTCTAATCCTCGTAGCCTGGGTCACCCAAAAGTTGAGCAAACTTAGGGGTTTGCTCTGGGCCCTTAGGTTAAAGAACCTTCCTCCACTAGAAGTTCCTACAACCTGCAACTTAGAATGTCATTGTCTAAAGGCTGACTAAGCGGTTATGGACTAAGCAGAGTCAGTTCACCAAATAGACAGGAAAAATAGAGAGAAGGGGGTATAATTTGACTTTTCAGAAAATTCAAAGTGGTCATGAGAAAAATCAGAATTTTGTCAGACTTCTGAAATTTACTTTATAGTTTAGTATAAGCTTTTCTTCTAAATTACATATGGTGCATAACTCATACTTAGGACCACTCATGTTCTTATCTTTGGCACTGGGACACTTATCAGAGCCCTGGTACATGGGCAGTGACTTGGATGAGGTACAGCAATCAGCCAGGGAACAATGGAAAAATGCTTCAGAGACCTGAAGCTTGTGTTCATATAATTGTTCACGAACCTTTCCCTGCCTTCCCTCCTCTACCATTGCCAATCTACCCATAGAAAAATGATGCTGTTCTCTGGAAAACAGTATGGAGGTTCCTCAAAAAGTTGAAAATAGAGCTACCATATGATCCAGCAATTGCACTACTGGGTATTTACCCCAAAGATACAAAAGTAGGGACCCGAAAGGCTACGTGCACCCCGATGTTTATAGCAGCAATGTCCACAATAGCCAAACTGTGGAAAGAGCCAAGATGTCCATCAACAGATGAATGGATAAAGAAGATGTGGTATATATATACAATGGAATATTATGCAGCCATCAAAAGGAATAAGATCTTGCCATTTGCAACGACGTGGATGGAACTGGAGGGTATTATGCTGAGCGAAATAAGTCAAACAGAGAAAGACATGTATCATATGACCTCACTGATATGAGGAATTCTTAATCTCAGGAAACAAACTGAGGGTTGCTGGAGTGGGGGGTGGGGTGGGAGGGATGGGGTGACTGGGTGATGGACACTGGGGAGGGTATGTGTTCTGGTAAGCGCTGTGAATTGTGCAAGACTGTTGAATCTCAGATCTGTACCTCTGAAACAAATAATGCAATATATGTTAAGAAAGAAAAA
>NW_022589705.1:62407385-62431314 GCF_004348235.1 Phoca vitulina
TGTTGTCTGACTGCTGTTGCTAGGACTTCTAGTACTATGTTGAACAACAGTGGTGAGAGTGGGCACCCTTGACGTGTTCCTGATCTTAAGGGAAAGGCTCTCAGCTTTTCCCCATTGAGGATGATATTCGCTGTGGGTTTTTCATAGATGGATTTTATGAGCTTGAGGAATGTTCCCTCTATCCCTATACTCTGGAGAGTTTTAATCAGGAAAGGATGCTGTATTTTGTCAAATGCTTTTTCTGCATCAATTGAGAGGATCATATGGTTCTTCTCCCTCCTATTAATGTGTTCTATCACATCGATTGATTTGCGAATGTTGAACCACCCTTGCATCCCGGGGATAAATCCCACTTGGTCGTGGTGGATGATCCTTTTAATGTATTGTTGGATCCTATTAGCTAGGACTTTGTTGAGGATTTTGGAATCCATATTCATCAGGGATATTGGTCTGAAATTCTACTTTTTGATGGGGTCTTTGCCTGGTTTGGGGATTAAGGTAATGCTGGCCTCATCGAATGAGTTTGGAAGTTTTCCTTCTGTTTCACATAGTTTTTGAAACAGCTTCAGTAGAATAGGTATTATTTCTTCTTTGAATATTTGGTAGAATTCCCCAAGGGATCCATCAGGCCCTGGACTCTTGTTTTTTGGGAGGTTTTGGATCACTGCTTCAATCTCGTTACTGGTTATTGGCCTATTCAGGTTGTCAGTTTCTTCCTGTTTCAGTCTTCGCAGCTTATAGGTTTCCAGGAAGGCCTCCATTTCATCCAGATTGCTCAGTTTATTGGCATATAGTTGTTGATAATAATTTCTAATAATTATTTCTATTTCCTTGGTGTTAGTCGTGATCTCTCCCCTTTCATTCATAATTTTATTAATTTGCGTCCTTTCTCTCTTCTTTTGGATAAGTCTGGCCAGTGGTTTATCAATCTTATTAATTCTTTCAAAGAACCAACTTCTAGTTTCATTGATCTGATCTGCTGTTTTTCTGGTTTCTAATTCATTGATTTGTGCTCTAATTTTAATTATTTCTCTTCTAGTGCGTGGCTTAGGCGTCGTTTGTTGCTTTTTCTCTAGTTCTTTAAGGTGTAGAGTTAGTTGGTGAATTCGGGATTTTTCTGTTTTTTTGAGTGAGGCTTGGATGGCTATGTATTTCCCCCTTAGGATCGCCTTTGCAGTATCCCATAGGTTTTGGACCGATGTGTTTTCGTTCTCATTGATTTCCATGAATTGTTTAAGTTCTTCTTTGATTTCTTGGTTGACCCAAACATTCTTGAGTAAAGTGGTCTTTAGCTTCCAAGTGTTTGAATTTCTGCCAAATTTTTTCTTGTGATTGAGTTCCAGTTTTAAAGCATTGTGGTCTGAGAATATGCAGGGAATAATCTCAATCTTTTGGTATCGGTTGAGACCTGATTTGTGACCCAGTATATGGTCTATTCTGGAGAAAGTTCCATGTGAGCTCGAGAAGAATGAGTATTCTGTTGTTTTAGGGTGGAATGTTCTGTAAATATCTATGAGGTCCATCTGGTCCAATGTATCATTCAAAGCTCTTGTTTCCTTGTTGATTTTCTGCTTAGATGATCTGTCCATTGCTGAGAGTGGAGTATTGAGGTCTCCTACAATTAACATATTGTTATCAATATGACTCTTTATTTTGGTTAATAGTTGGCTTATGTAGATGGCTGCTCCCATGTTGGGGGCATAGATATTTACAATTGTTAGATATTCTTGTTGGATAGACCCTTTAAGAATGATATAGTGTCCTTCTGTGTCTCTTATTACAGACTTTAGTTTAAAATCTAATTTGTCTGATATAAGAATTGCTACCCCAGCTTTCTTTTGAGGTCCTCTGGCATGGAAGATGGATCTCCATCCCTTCACTTTCAGTCTGGATGTCTCTTTAGGTTCAAAATGAGTCTCTTGTAGACAGCATATGGATGGGTCCTGTCTTTTTATTCAATCTGCAACCCTGTGCCATTTTATGGGAGCGTTTAGGCCATTCACGTTGAGAATGATTATTGAAAGATATGAATTAATTGTCATCATGTTGCCTGTGAAGACGTTGTTTTTATAGATCGTCCCTGTAAATTTCTGTTGTAGATCACTCTTGAGGTCTTTCTCCTTTTATAGAACCCCCTTTAATATTTCTTGCAGGGCCGGCTTAGTGGTCACATATTCTTTCAGTTTCTGCTGGTCGTGGAAGCTCTGCATCTCTCCATCCATTCTGAATGAAAGCCTTGCCGGATAAAGTATTCTTGGCTGCATGTTCTTCTCGTTTAGTACCCTGAATATGTCTTGCCATGCCTTTCTGGCTTGCCAGGTCTCTGTGGATAGGTCTGACGTTATTCTGATGTTCCTCCTTCTGTACGTAAGGAATCTCTTCCCCCTAACTGCCCTTAAGATGGTTTCCTTGGTTCTAAGATTTGCAAGTTTTACTATTACATGCCGGGGTGTTGGCTTGTTTTCCTTGATCTTGGGAGGGGTCCTCTCTGCCTCTAGGACTTGAATGTTTGTTTCATTCCCCAGATTAGGGAAGTTCTCAGCTACGATTTGCTCAAATACATCTTCTAGCCCTCTCTCTCTGTCCACTCCCTCCGGGATTCCAATTATTCCGACATTGGAACGCTTCATGGTGTCACTTATTTCTCTGATTCTATTTTCATGGATTCTGAGTTGTTTCTCCCTGGCCTCCTCTTTTCCCTTTTTATCTATTATACTGTCTTCCAGATCGCTTATTCTCTCTTCTGTCTCAGTTACCCTAGCTGTTAGATTATCTAGATTGGATTGGATCTCATTGACAGCATTTTTAAGTTCTGGCAATTCACCTTTTATTTCTGTCCTTAGAGACTCTGTGTTGCCATTAATTGATTTCTCCATTCTAGCCATTGTCTTCACAATTGCTAGCCTGAATTCCCTCTCCGACATCTTGGTTATATCTGCATCCATTTGTAAATCTGCAGCATAAGTCATAATCTCTGAGTCTTTTCTGTTTTGGGGGCTCCTCCTCCTAGTCATTCTGTTGATGGGTGTTTGAGGTTATGTATAGAGTCCAAATTATTGACCAGAACCCAAGCAAGATGCACCTGTTTTCTTGGGACCTTAGGGTTGCTGGCCTCTTGTTTTCCCAGCCTGTCTTCTGGGGGAGGGGTCTGCCAGCTGTTACTCAGACAACCCTGTTGGGTCGGAGTTGCCCTGCGCCCCTGTAGCGGGGGATGGGCTCAGTGGGAATCAGTCTTTGGGGCTTTTGTTCTCTGGCGCCTTTCCCTGGCGGCTTTCCGCATCTCTTCTGCGAGTCAGAGCAGAAGAGACCATTTCCAACCCTCTGCCTCAGAGCAGAGAGACCTCAGTCTGTTCTTCAGTGAGCTCTCCAGGCCACACTGTCTCCGTTTCTGTCCGTGCTGCTATAAACTGCAGCATCCTGGGTTGTGCGCCCCTCCACAGCGCTCCCAGTCCTGCCTCCAGGTCGGGGCACGTCTCTGCCCTTTGTGCTTCTAAAACTGCCAGCTGCTCCCAGTCCGCGTGCGTGCGCAGCTCTGCCGCTTGGGGTTCTGTCCCGGCAACTGCATTTCGCCTGCGCGGCACTCCGCTGCTCGGGGATTCCACCCCGGGGTTGCAGTTCACCGGTGGGACCGCGGCGCATAGGGTTTCCCTCTCGGAGGCTGCAGTTCGTGTGCGTGCTACGTCGCTCTGGGTTTCTGTCCGGGTGGCTGCGGTTCGTGTGCGCGCGACCCCGCTGGTCTGGTTTTCCACCCGGGAGGCTGCCCTAAAGTCCTTTCCCCACGCTACCGGTCTGCAAGTCTGTGCCCGTCCGCAGCGCGCGAGGCTGTCACTCACCGGCGGTGTAGGATCCCCACATCCAGGCACCCTCCCGCTGCCGTTTATCCTCCAATATCTGCCTGCAGAATCATGGCTCTCGCTTTGTACCTCAAAACCAACCGCCTGCGATATTCTGTTTGTAGAGATCCAGATCTTACATCTCAGGCTGGTTTCCTGGGTGCTCAGAGTGGTCTGGTAGATATCCAGCTCAATTCTGGGGACCAGTTGAAATAGGGTCCCCTACTCCTCCACCATCTTTCCCCCTCCCCCCCTTTTTCTCATCTTCATTATTTTCCATAATTTTTTCTTCTATATGACCTATTCAATCCTCTGCTTCTTCAATCCTTATTGTGATTTTATCCAATCAGTTTCGCATCTCAGTTATAGCATTTTTATTTTGACCTAACTAGTTTTTAGGTCTTTTATCTCTGCAGCAAGGGTTTTTCTGGTGTCTTCTATGCTTCTTTCAATCCCAGCTAGTATTTGCATGACCGTTGTTCTAAATTCTTCTTCAGATATATTGCATATATCTGTTTTGAGCAAGTCCCTGGCTGTGATTTCTTCTTGAACTTTCTTTTAGGGAGTGTTCCTCTGTCTTGTTATTTTGTCTACGTTTCTGTCATTTGCATGTTATGAAAGCTTGTTATGTTTCCTGCACTTGAGTGTAATGCTATATTAAGAAGCGGTTATACATTGTCCAGGGCCTGACACATCAGGAAGTGTTTCTCGTGTATGCTGTATGCACTCTGCTGTTGTGTTTTTTGCTCTTTCCCACTGGTCAGTTCAGAATTCCTCCTTGCTTACACTGGGGAGTGTTTGGACCTTTAAGTAGGTGTGCTTTGATTTGTTTTTTGAAATAAATCTGGACAATAAAAGAAAAGAAAAAGTCTGATCCAAAAGAAAAAGAAAAACGGAAAAGGAACAAAAACACCCGGAGAATCAAGAAAGTAGAAGACTTACTCCAAAGAAGAAGAAAAAAAAAAGAAAGAAAAAGAAAAGAAAAAAATAGAAACCTGATCCAGAAAAAAAAAAAGAAAAGAAAATGAAATAACATACCAACAAACAAAAACTATAAGCCTATTTCCAAAGGAAAAAAAAAAATACAGCCTGGCCTTATTTATACCAGAACTACAAGTGATGCTTTGAAGCCCTGTATGATCTGTAGACTTGGTGCATGTTTGGTGCTTCCTGTGCTGGTCTTCTGTGGGAGAGTCCTACTTTGTTGGCTTAGAGTCAGTTCTGTCCCAGGAAATATGCACTTCCCAAGCACAGGGGCATGAGGTTTGGTATAAGCAGCTCCTATCTCCACTGGGGCCACTGTGTTGTTCTCTGAAGTATGACTGCATTAGTGGCGAGGGGAAAATGGCACCACACCACTCTCTTGGCCCTGGACAGGGGATCTCACACCACCCCCAGTGTTCAGGAAGCCCTCACAGAAAAGCTAAGGCTGTCAGTGTTCCTGCTGCCACAGGTCTCTTGGTTTTATCTTTGTCCTGCAGCTGGGATTCAAAAATCCTAATCTTAAAGGACTGGGCACTGCCTGGACCCACTCCCTTCTCTGGAGTATTGCCTCCTCACTGTGCTGTGTCTTGTTTCCTTTGTCCCAGAAAAACAGCCCCTATTCTTTGCAGTTCTTAGAATCCATGGTGTAGTACCTGGAAAAGCAATGACCAGGTTATCCACCCTCTGCATGTGCCTCTACCCCCTGCAGATGAAAGGCCATTTGCTCACACCTGCAGGGTATTTTGTCCTTGAAGAGGTAATAAATATACCCTCTTCCAAATGTACTCCAGGAAGGGGAATGTCTTTTCCTGGTGTGACCCAGGAGATCCCCACAGCACTCTCCAGCCTGTGTCCTCCTTCTCCCCAGGAGCCTGCCACACAGTTCTGCTCTGCACTTCCAAAACCTCAGAGTTTGAGCTCCACACACTGCAAAAAACCTGTGACACTCAGTTCCCCTCACTCCTCAGTCCATGGTCTGGAGAAGTTTTCTTCTTGTTGGCACCCAATGCCACTCTCTCAGCCCCTCTCTCTACCTTTTCCCTCTCTGTGGGAAATGCTCCTTCCCTTCCGCAGGGTGGCTGGCAGTTTTTCTCTCCCCCAGTTCACTTCTACCCAACTCTAACTTGCCACACTCTCTTTCTTCAGCCATGGAGATCTTTCTTCCAATCCTCAGGTCAATTTCCTGGGTTATCCAAGTGATCTGACTTCAGTGCAGCTGTGTTGGAGGGATGAGGAAAGCCCAGGGTTCCCCTACTTCTCTGCCATCTAAATTCTTCCTCCTATTTCTGTCTTTTGATGTCTTTGCCTGGTTTTGGTATCTGGATGTTACTGGCTTCATGGAATTTGTCTGGAAGTGTTCCCTCCTTTTTTGTGTTTGGGAGAATTTATTAATAATTGTTGTTATTGTTCTTAAATGTTTTTTGGTAGAATTTACCATATAAGCAATCTGGTCCTGGGCTTTTCTTTGTGGAAGCTTTTTGATTACTCTATTTCTGATTCTTTTTGAGTTTCTTGCAGTTGCTTGTGTCTTTCTAGGAATTTGTCCATTTCATTTATGTTATCTAATTTATTGGCATACAGTTGTTCGTAGTACTCCCTTATAATTCTTTTGAGTTTGTTAAGGTCACTAGTAATGTTCAGTCTTTTTTTATCGTTTTAAAATTAAAGTATAACCAACATACTGTATTATATTAGTTTCTGATTAATTTCTGATGTTGGTAATTTGAGTCATCTATTTCCTTGATCAGTCTAGGTAATGGCTTGTTCCTTTTGTTGATATTTTTAATAAGATAACTTTTGGTTTTATTGATTTTCATTATTGTTTTTTCTATTCTCTACTTCAGCTCTAGTTTTTTTTATATTCTTTGTTCTGCTTGATTTGGGTTTAGTTTACTCTTTTTCTAGTTAAGGTGGAGGATTATGTTTCTTATGTATGATCTTTGTTATTTTTTATATAGTTATTTGCACCTGTATATTTCCTGTAAACACTGTTTTCACTGAACACTGTAAGTTTTGTAAATATGTTTTCATTTTATCTCAATTCAATGTACATTCTGATGTCCCTGGTGATTCCTTCTTCGAGCCTTTGTTTATTTAGAGGTTTGTTGTTTCATTTCCATGTATCTGTGAATTCCACAAATTTCTGTCTTTCAAGCATCTGTAATTACATTGCATTGTGTTCAGACAACAGATTTTGTATTTCAAACTTTAAAACTTACTGAGACTCTTTTTGTGTGTGTTTGCCTAATTTATAGTCCATCCTGGAGAATGTTCCATGTATACTTGTATTGATTGTATATTTTACTGGTTTGGGGGGCAGTGTTCCATAGTTTTCTGTTAGGTCTAATTAATTTTTAGTTTTCTTTAAGCCTAATATTTCCTTTTTGATCTTCTTTTTATTCCTGTCAGTTATTGTAAGCAGGATGTTGAAATGTCTATTTTTGTTCGCTTGTTTATTTTTCTCTTCAATTCTGATGGTTTTTGCTTTATATATTTGGGATACTCATTTATCTTTCTCTTCAATTCTGATGGTTTTGCTTTATATATTTGGGCCTCCCTTGATAAGTACATTTATGTTTATAACTGTTATAGCTTCCTGATGGAGTGATCATTTTCCTATTGTAAGTTGTCCTTTTTTATCCTCTCATAACAATTTTTGTCTTAAAGTTTGTTTTGAATTATTTTAGCATAAATATTATAGTCTTTTTTGTTAGTGTTTTGTGGGATCTTTTTCCTTTTTTTTACTTCTGAAATATTTGTTTGTTTGTTTGTTTTTAAGATTTTATTTATTTATTTGACAGAGGGAGACACAGCGAGAGAGGGAACACAAGCAGGGGGAGTGGGAGAGGCAGGCTTCCCGCTGAGCAGGGAGCCCGATGTGGGACTCGATCCCACCCTGGGATCATGACCTGAGCCGAAGGCAGACGCTTAACGACTGAGCCACCCAGGCGCCCTGAAATATTTGTTTTTGAGTCCAAAGTGTGCCTCCTATTGACAGCATATAGTTAGATTATGTTTTTACTCCCATTTTGCCTTCTCTCATTTAATCAACTTAAATTTAATTTAATGACTGACCAAGTAGAATTTATATCTGTACTTTTAAGTTTATTTTCTGTATGTCTGATGTTTCCCCCCATTCCTCCTTTACTATTGTATTTCTTGATATCTTCTAATGTAGCATTTAAATTCCTTTTCTTTTCCTTTCATTTCCTTTCCTTTATTCTTTGAGTTATTTTCTTGGTGAATGTCCTAGAGATGAAAATTAACATGAATAGACATCTTATTAATATAAATTTAATTTAACTTTTAATACTATACAAAACTGTGTTCATATATTGCTTTGTTCCTTCTGCCTTATTTGTGTTATTTGTGTTTTTGTGTTATTGTCATATAAATTATATCTTATTGTGTTATTGTCATATAAATTATATCTATACAAAATAATGTTCATGGACACATATTTATAAATATAGCTTTATACAGTTATTTTAAAAATCAGACAGGAGAAGAGTTATGAACAAAAATACATTTATTCTTTTTTTATGCTTATCTGTGGCACAGTTTTTGCTGGTATGCTATATTTCTTCTTTTGGATTTAAATTACTGTCTAGTGTCCTTTCATTTCCACCTAAAGGGCTTGCTCCCTTTAGTATTTCTTGTAGGGTAGGTGTGCTAATGAGAAATGCTGTTAAGATTTTGTTTTTTGTTTTTTGTGGTTTTTAGGAAGTGTCTTACTATCTTCATTTGTAGGAAAGTTTTGCTAGATATAGAATTCTTGGTTAAAAGTCTTCCTTTCAGTATTCTGAATGTGTCATCCTACTGCTTTCTGATTTCTGTGATTTTTGATGAGAAACCAGTTGTTGATCTTATTGAGGATTCTTTATAAGCGATGTCACTTTTCTTCTTTACAGATCTCTCTTTGTCTTTCAACAGTTTGATTATAATATATTTAATTGTGGGTCTCTGAATTTATCATATTGGACTTATTTGAGTTTCTTTGGTGTTTAATTTTTTTCATAAATTTTGAAAGCTTTTAGATATTAATTCTTCAAATATTTTCTGTTCTTTTCTCCATCTCCTTGCATTCTGAGACTCCCATTATGTGTATGTTTGTTGTGATTGATTATGTTGTAAAAGTCTATGAATCTCTATATTTCTTCATTCTTTTTTTTCTCCATTTCTCAAAATGAACAATTCACTTTACTTCTCCTCAAATTTGCTGCTTCTTTCATCTGCCTGCCTTGCTGTTGATACTTCCTAGTGATTTTTAAAAATTTCAGTTATTGTACTTTTTAACCACAGAATTACTATATGGTTCTTTAAAAACATAATTTATGTCTCTCATACTTCTGTCTATATTTTTACAATATTGTCTTTTGAAGAGTAGACATTTTATATTTGATGCAGTACAATTATCACTATTTTTTAAATGGATTACTTTTGTTGCTATAGTTAAGAACTTTTAGGGTAACCTAAGATTACAAAGATTTTCTCTCACATTTCCTTCTTAAAAATTTGAACTCTTATATTAGGTCTGTAATACGTTTTAGTTTATTTTTATATGTCTTGTGAGTTAAGTGTATTAATTTTCTATTGATTTTATAAAAATCACAAACTTAGTGGCTTAAAACAACACAAACTTATACATTTCTTGAGGGAAGTGTCTGAAATGGGTCTTATTAGGATAAAATAAAGGTTTTGGTAGAGCTGCCTTCCTTTTGGATGCTTTAGGGAAAATATATTTTTTTGCCTTTTCCATCATCTTCAGGTCATCTGCATTCTTTGACTCATGGACCATTCTTCCATCTTCAATTGCCATTGATACAGAACCTGAAATATTTTCTCTCCTTTCCCTTTCTCTGTCTCTATGTGCTTCTCCCTTCCCCCTCGTTTTGTCTTATAAGGACTCTTGTGATTGTGTTGGGCCCACATAGTTTATCTAAGATAATCTTTTCATATCAATATCTTACTCTAATCACATCTACAGTCCCCTTTGTCATATGCCTGACATACTGTCAGGTTTTGGGGGTTAGGATATGGACAGTCCTAATAATGAGGGGCCATTATTCTGTGTGGTAGTGGCATAATATTTTTTTCATTTTGCATCATTTTTTGAAAAGACTATCCTCTTCCCATTGAATTGACATATTTGCAGAGACTCTATTGAACCTAGATATTGGAATTTATTTCTCATAACTCAAATGTGTTCTGTTGATTCATATGTTTGTTCTTGTGCCAACTCTAAAATGTTTTTATTACTATAGTTTTATAGTATGTTTTGAAATTAAATTGTGTAATTCCTCCAATTTTATTATTCTTTTCAAAATTGTCTTTGCTTTTCTAGGTCATTTTATTTCTATACAGATTTTATTATCAACTTTTCAGTTTCTATAAAAACTCTGCTGGAATTTTGGTAGGGATTGTAATAAATTTGCAGATTAATTTGGGGGAGAATTGGCATTTTCAGAATAATTGACCTCCAATAGCATTTATTTAGATATTCTTTAATTTCTCTAAGCCATGTTTTATATTTTTCAGTGTACAATTCTTGCACTTTTTTAAATTTACTGCTTAATGTTTCATTCTTTTTGATACTGTTTTGAGTTAATATTTTAATTAATTTAAATTTCCAGTGGTTTGTTGCTAGTATATAGGGATGAGATAGAATGTTACAATTGATTTTAGAACCCATGACCTGGCTAAATTCAATTATTAGTATCTGCACTTGGTGGATTCTTTGGGGTCTTCTCAATATAGGATCATATCATCTGGGAGCTAGAAAATTTTTACTTTTCCTTTTCCAATATACCTGCCTTTTTTTTTTCTTTCTTTTCTTTCTTCTTTCCTTCTTCCTCCTCTTTCTCCACTTTCTCCTTCTTCCTCTCCCCCCCCAAAACCATTTTTTTCTCTATATCTCTTTTTCATTGCACTGGTTGGAACCTCCATTAAAATATTTAATATTAATAGCAACAGTTAATATCCTTGTCTTGTTCCTGATATTGTGAAGTTGTTTGTCTTTCCCTATTATGTATAATGTTGAAAGTAGTTCTATATAGATTCCCTAATCAGGTTAAAGAAGTTACTTTCTATGTATAATATGTTGAGAGGTTTTTATTATGAATGCGTATTGAACCTGTTAATTTCGCATTCCTGGGATGAATCTTACTGAGTCATGGTGTATAATCCTTTGTATATTTTGCTGAAATTTAGTTTGCTAATTTTTAAATAGTCTTGAGTCTATGATCATGAGGGATATCGGTGTGTGGTTTTCTTTAATTGTGGTTTTGGTATCAGAGTAATATTGGCCCCAGAGGTTGAGCTAAGAAGTCGTCCACCCTCACATATTATCTGCAAGATTTTGTGAAGTGCTGGTATTCATTCTTCTTCATTTATTTGAGAAGATCCATTAGTGAAGGTACCTGATCCTGAACTTTTTTTTGTGTGCGAGGAGTGAAAATTACCACTTCAGTTTATTTATTTCTTGTATTTTTGTTCAGGTTATCTCTTTCTTCTTGAGACTGTTTTAGTAGTTTTTGTCTCTGTAGGAATATGTCCATTTTATTTAAGTTGTTGAATTATTGGCATATAGTTGTTTATACTATTGCCTTATAATCATTTTAATATCTGTAGTGTCACAATGTCCCTACAACGTGGTCTGCAATGTCATATTCCATTCCTGATTTTGGCAATTTTTTAAAATATTTGTTGTAACTTAGTATAACAAAACTATTTTTTTTCTGTAAAGGATCAGATACTAATTAATTTTGGCTTTGTGTGCCAGATGGCCTCTTTCACAACTATTCAATTTTGTCATTCTATCATAAAAGCAGCTAGAGACAATATATAAGTGAATAGGTGTACTTTATTCCAATAACACTTTATTTATAAAAACTGGCTGTGGTCCACATATGGTCCACATATGGCTTTAATTTACTGACTACTCATTTATCTAATGGTTTTTCAATTTTTTTCATATTTTTAAAAAGTCAGATTTTAGTTTCATTGACTTTATATGTTGGTTTTCTACTTTTTAAAAATTTCATTTATCTTTGCTCCACTCTATTATTTCTTTTCTTCTGCACAACATGTGTTTATTTAGCTCTTGTTTTTCTAATTTCAAAGTAGAATCTTAGGTCATTAATTTTTACCTTTATTCTTATCCAGTATGGTCATTTATAGGTATAGTCAGCCCTTTAAATTTTTGTATGTTTTCTTTTCCATTTTCCTTAGGTTCCAAATATTTTATACTTTCTTTTGTGATTTCTTCTTTGATATATCAATTATTTGAAATATGTTTAATTTATAAATGAGTATTTCTGATTTCATTTAGCTGATTTTAATTGTCTTATATTTAGAGAATTGACTTTTTATGAATTTAAGCTTCCAAATTTGTTTAAAAATTTTTATGGAATGGAATATGATATACTTTGCAGAATGTACCATGTGTTCTTACAAATAATTTGTATATGGTGCAGTCATTAGTTGATGTGTTCTGCATATATGTTAGTTCAAGTCAGTTGTTAGTGTTGTTCAAATCTTTTCTGTCACTAATTTTCTATATAACATTTCTATCAATTATCGAGAGTAGAGATGAAAAATCATTTGCTCTAAATTTTGATATTGTTTATTTTTTATAAAATCGTGTTCAGTTTTTGCTATATGCATTTTGAGATTAGATGCATGTACCTCTTACTGATGTATTGAACATTTTATCATCTTGAATGTGTACTGTCTTTAATGGTATTTCTTTTATTAAAATTATTTTTTCTAATATATATGTAGCCATTTCAGCTATCTTATATTTTTGATTTGTCTGGGATATCTTTGTCCCATTTTTTTACTACCAGGCTACTATATCTTAGAATCTAATGTGTGCTTCTTGTAGTCAGTATGGAGTTGGATCTTACTTTTTTTAATCCAGTTTGACAATCTCTGCCTTTTGAATGGGAATGTTTTGGCCATCCACATTTAATACAATTATTATTATTATTATTTTTAAAGATTTTATTTATTTATTTGACACAGAGAGAGAGAGAGAGAGAGGAATCACAAGTAGGCAGAGTGGCAGGGAGCGGCAGAGGGAGAAGCAGGCTCCCCGCTGAGCAAGGAGCCCGATGTGGGACTCAATCCCAGGACCCTGGGATCATGACCTGAGCCGAAGGCAGACGCTTAACGACTGAGCCACCCAGGCGCCCCAACACAATTATTTTTATAGTTGTTTTATATTTGTTATATTGCTTTATGTTTTTTACAAGTCTCCTCTCTTTTTTCGGCTTCTGTCCCTCCTCCACTGTTTTCTTTTAAGTACATTGTTTTGTACTATTTAAATTTCTCTGTTCCCACTTTTTCCTGTATATTTTCAGTTATGTTTCTTAGTGGTTTCTCTAGGGATTACAAAATGTATTTTAAATTACCACAATCTAGTTCAGGAAACTGAACTTATTTCTTAAAATTTGTAATAGAAAATTTTCCTAATACAGGTCATTCTCTTCCTCCTTTTTTATGCTATTATTGTCATATATATTCCATCTACATGTTAGAAACCTAAAAATACAATGTTATAATTTCTTTACATGATCTTATATCTTTTAGAAAAGAGAAGAAATGTGAAAAAAATATATATACTCTTTATCCGCATGCTTACCATTTCTGGTGTTCTTCATTTCTTACTGTGGATTTAATTTATTATCTGGTATCATATTCTTTCAGTTTGAAGGACATTCTTTAATATTTCTTGCAAGGCATGTCTGCTAGCAATTAATTTTCTCAATCTTTGTCTATCTGGAATATTTTTATATTTCCTTCATTTTGAAGGATAGCTGTGCTAGATATGAAATTGTAGGTTGATAATTGTTTTCAGCACTCTGAATGTGTCATACCACTGCCTTGCGGCTTCCTTTGTCTCTGATTGGAAGTTAGCCATTAATCTTTTTCAGGTTATCTTGTGTTGTTTATACTTGCTTTTCAGGGAGTATTTACTTCTCTCCAAATTTGGGCATAGTCAGAATTTCTAGTTTCATCTTTATATTTTCAAGGTATGAGTTTTGAAGGTTGGTACCTACTTCCTTTCACCTTTAGGAAGGCTGTATATACTTAGAAAACTTCTTTGAATAATACATATTTTTAATAATTACCAAAGGGCTTCTAGAAATGATTGATTTATTTTGTTGCTTATATGTTCTTTCATAAGACCTTGTTGTCTTATTGATGTACTTCACAACTCATCTCTTATTATCCTTGAGATTTCACATATTTAACCAAGACTTGACTTTCAGTCTTAACTGTGTAATTTTTATTAATTGACTCAGCAAATATTAATTGGTCACTTAGTGTGTGCTAGACATATGTCACAAAGTTTTTTCAACTAACAAAGTAACCAAGTAAATGAGCCTTATGCATAGTGTCTTATGATTTATAGAACTGTTTCACTGTATCAGTTAGATTATGGGAGACCACAAATGTCCTGCTTAAATTGGGTAATTTTTGATAATATAATAAAGGGACTATGTACAAAGATATGGGTAGGGTTTAGGGAAATCACGATGGTAATTTAGGTTCTTAGGCTGCTAACAACAAAGAGCTATTACCACTCATAGACCTAAATGGAAAAGGAGAGGAAGTGGTTACCAGGAGCCATCGACAAGGCTAAATGTAGAGGGACACCTGACAGGAGATACTGGTCTTCAGTGGAACAATACATCTAACAAATTGTAACTAAGTAGTGAGGGAGTCAAGGGAATAAGTAATCTAACTCACTATTTCCCTGTCCTTCATCTTGGGCTGGTGACTTCCATTAACTGACCTCAACCAGAGGTTAGAGAAGAGGCAGCATTCCATAGCAGTCAACCTTCTGGAGCACAAATCATGGAGGAGAAGTTTTAGGGTGGTTCTGGAAGAACAAATGGAAGATACTCAGCTCACTGACCTCATTCATTGATAAATCCCATTAATTCTTTCTACAAAAGTGTCTATCATATATGTCCTTTATTTCCATTCTCATCATCAGTGTCTTAGTCAGGGTCTTTATCATGTCATGATTACATGATAGAAATAATCTCTTCTTTCATATTCCCCTTAAATATATACTACTGCTAGTTAAGCTGGAGTTGAGACTTGAGTCTTCTGATGTCAAATTCTTTTCCTCTTCCCCACCTCCACACACCCTCACATTTTTCAGAAATAAAAGAATTGAAGATTCTTTCTTTTGTTAACATGAAATTGGAAAAAAAAAAAAAAACCTTTTCCTGATTAACAGCTCTTGTAATTCACATATAGGTCTTTATCTTCTCATGTGGATTACTTTTTTCATTTGACTATTTGTCAAAAATTTTCAGTAAAAATATAAAATCCTGTTTCATAATTGTCTTGGATTTGAGGCCCAAATGGTAAAATAATTTTGCTAGGCCAGGCTGTTCTTTAGTTGTTTTGTTTAAAGAATTTGTATAGATTGAAATGCAGCTGCAAGTGTATTAGTGATTTTCTGTTGCTTACTTGTCAAGATTTTTATTGTTTGGTTGAAAAATAGTATTTCAAAACCTGGCAGCATATTGACAAAAACAGAGGAGCACTTTGTGTAATTCTCTTTTTGAAAAACTACCTCTTTAAAAGACAAAGATTGCTATTGCTACTTCTATTCACATGTATTTCCAACAATAGATTTATTGACAGCTCTTAGATAAGGTTTAATTCTTTTCGTTCCCCTATTTATCATGGTGTATACTTTTCTGCCTGAAGAGAGGCAGATTAAGCTCCAGTAAGTAAACAAACAATATGGAAGTGGCCTAGGTGTATGGGGAAGTATTTGATTTTTTGTTACTAATCTGTGACAGGTGCAGAGTTTTTCTGGCTATTTATTTTTTGTTTTTATTTTTAATGGGCTTAATTTGAGAGTGCAAGCCTGCCCCGTGAAACCAGCATTTTATGGTGCTGACTCAGGGTTAAGCCCCTGAGCTGGGAATGGACAGCTGAGCTGGATAATCACTGAATTTTCCAAACTGTGTTTACAACTCAGTCTTTAGGAGCATAACTGAAGATGACTCTTTTATTGTTAAGCCTCCATTCTCCTCTTTGCATTTTTCCTCTTCCTTTGTGTCCCTCCTCCTACTTCTTCCTCATCATAAGAAAAAGTCTACTAAGGTTTCTGAGCTGGGAGTGGCACAGTCACAATTTTTTTTCTTGTATCATTCCTGGCAAGCTCATTACAAAGCAATCGTGGCCTACACTCAAGTGCACTTCCTTTGGGACCAATAGTTGTAAATAAGGAGGTGTTGTAAGCTGGCTGATAAGTTGTTCTGAAGATAGTGGTACTTTTTAGCTGAATGTTTGACCTTTTATTATATTGCCTCAGGCCTGTCTAAGACCCTCAAGGTCTATTTCTCATCTTAAAAGTCCTCTGTAGGAAAACAAAGTGTGTGGCTTAAGAGGATCTTCAAATTGCTCAACAATTCTCTTTCTGTTCCTTTTTATAAAATGATAATTATAGTTATGCTGGGTAATCTCCCTATCATTTGCAAAATGGATTTTCCTTCTTCCAGTAATGGAATAATTTTTTATCGACTTTGGAAGCAACATGTTGAATATTTTATGAAGACTAAATGTATAGGGCAGCAGAGGTAAAAGTACTTTAATATATATGGAGAGAAGGAACACTTGAAAATTACTTTGGGGCTAATAAAACTCTCAAGCTTTATTATTTATTCTTGCATCAAAGTAATTGTCAGTTTTGATTTGAGTGGCTATGTAAAACTCCTACAATACATTTTTTTCCTTCCCTGTTGCTATAAGTATCTTGAACCACAAATGGAGAGTTTCAGGAAACTTCCTTTCACCTTGGGGAATGTGGTTATAGACATTAAGAAGTCAAAATATTTAAGTCCACTTAGTAGAACCTCTGTAGTGTCAAATACTTGGGGTTTTTATAACATACCTCCAAATTGTTTCAGAAGATTTGGTCTATTATTTTCCAAGATAGATTCAACCAAATTTTCTGTTATCAAGCAGTGCTTCTGATACTTACTCTGAGAAAGTAGAAAGCTTCATGGGTTTATAAATCTTGGGACAGGGGCATCTGGGTAACTCAGTTGGTTAAGCATTTGACTCTTGATTTCTGCTCAGGTCATGATCTCAGGGTTGTGAGATTGAGCCTTGGCATCAGGCTCCATGCTCAGTGGGGAGTCTGCTTGAGATTCTCTCTTTCTCCCTCTCCCTCTGCTCCTCCCCACTGTGCATGTGCGCTCTCTCTCGAAATAAATAAATAAACAGATCTTATACATCTTGGGACAGAATTGCAGTCAGGACAGCTGTTTTTGTGTTTAGTCAATACGTGGTGTTTTGTATCCACCTAAGATGCAGATTTTCCCCCTCTTTCATAAAAATAATATGAACCATATGCATTTCAAGAGATATTTTTGAAATCTCCATCAGCTCAAATTTCTGCCAAAATACTTTTAGAGACTCCTAGGACATTATTTTCAACTAGTCTTTAGTATATCAGAGGGGATATTTGCTGGATTTAATGCTTTTATCTCAGAAATGAAATTTCAGTATTCTTCTAAATCATGAACTGTGATTATCATATACTTTTATATATATATAAATATTAAATATATATAGTCACACATAAGTATTACATATATACATAAGTACTGAATATGTATATGTATATATATATACATATATATATTTCCCAATCTTGTACAAAGAAAAAATTAGTGATTATTGAGTATTATCTTTTGAGGTATCCATGATAGCTCAAACTTAACTTTTCTAAAAAAATTTCCTTTCATACCTTTTTCTTTTCCTGTGCCTATTTCAGTTAATGCGTGACTAATCTTCTGAGTCACCAAGCTGGAACTCTCAGTCACCCTGAATTAGTCCCTTATTCCCTTTGTGACTGATACAAGTTGATGTGTCTGGCTGGATGTTATATATTCATACCCTTCCCTTACTGATAACAGATTATATTCCTTTGACTTAGGGAGCCAGCAGATAACTACTGTGGTTATGGTATCCTGGCCACTAGATCAGTTTATGAGGTGGGCATATGGCCCATGTGTGGATCAATCAGAACCAGAAATAGTTTAAAGAATTTTTCATTTTATTTTTTAAAAAAAATTGTTGTAAATATAGAGAGAAGCACTTTCTTGCCTTTAGGGTCATGTAGCTAGAAGAACGTGATTTGGGGCTTTCTGTGGCCGTGTTATTTGTTTGTATGGTGTAAAGTTGTCTACAATAGAAGAGAATTAAGTGAACAAATATTAATGAGAGCGGGGGAAGAATGCAAACAGCATTTAAATTCCCTGTGCCAAACCCTGTGCTCCTTAGAGTTGTGCTGGTTTCTGATGTTTTTCTCTTGTTTCTGAAAGCTTCTAGTTTTTCCTTAAGGTAACTGGAGTTGAGTTTCTGTTACTTTCAGCTCAGAAAGACCTTCCTTTGCATTTATTTAATCAAAAAGATAAGTGAGCTGTACTTTATACATCTGTTGACACCCTCTTCTTTTTATTCACACTGCTACTGCTTTGGTTTTGGTCTCTATCATCTCATACTTGGAATCGGCTTGCCAACCTGTCTAGCCCCACCTTATCAGTTATTCTACTCTACTTAAACTGAGATATAATTGGTATTTTAATACATCACTTTCCTGTTTAATTTTTTTTAATGTCACCTCTGTCCAAATTTTTAGCCTGGCTTAAAAGGTCCATTAAAATCTGACTACCTCATCCCCTATCCTCTATTTTCTATATATACTATACTCTAGCCGCACCAAAATATTGCCGTTTTTTAATTATGCCAATCTATTTCACATATTTTTGATTTTGCACACATTTTCTCCTTTGCCTAGAATCTTACGTTTCCCAAATTTTAACCATATCAATCTGATAAACTTCTCTTAACCTTAAATCTCAGATGTTCTACACACAGGATTAATTATTCTCCCAGTGATGTTATTTTACTTACTTCATTGTATTTATATTAATTTATTTATATGTCTCTCTCACAGTCCCCACCAACATCCAGTTTATCAGCTATAACTATGAGACTCTGTCTTAGTCATCATTATGTTCCCAGCATTTGGTAGGATACTTAGTTTCATTTCACACTTATAGATCGCCTATCTGGAGTGCATAAATTGTTCAGCAAATATTTATTTTACCTTCCTAGTGTAGGAGGGGCATAGTTCTCTGCTCCTTTGATTATGGGCTTGGTAACTTGATGTTCTTGGTCCATGGAATTTCAATGGACATGACTCTGACAGAGGCTTCAAATGTGCTTGTGTAATTTGGCTTGGCTTTAGCATGCTGCTGATTTGCCATGAAAACAGATGGATGATAGACATGTGGAACATACCTTGATTCAAACTCAGCCTAGACGTAAGCCCAGGCTTCCTGCAACCTAAAGCAGAGCTGCCCTAGCCCACTGAAAATCAGCCAAACCCCAGCCTGCAAATCTATAAGCTTAAGAATAAATGCTTTTGGGGGAGAGGGAAAAGGTGGAAGAGTAGGGGACCCTCGTTTCATCTGGTTCCTTGAATTCAGCTAAATAGCTATCAAATCATTCTGAACACCTGTGAACTCAACCTGAGACACAAGAAAAGAATTGTTGCAATTCTTTTTTTTAAAAAGATTTTATTATTTGTCAGAGAGAGTGAGAGCACAAGCAGGGGGAGCAGCAGGCAGAGGCAGAGGCAGAGGGAGAAGCAGGCTCCCCGTGAGCAAGGAGCCCAATGTGGGACTCAATCCCAGGACCCTGGGATCATGACCTGAGGGGAAGGCAGATGCTTAACTGACTGAGCCAGCCAGGCATCCCAGAATTACTGCAATTCTACAATAGAAAAGCGACCACTTTTTGAAAGGAAGGAGGTACAGAGACATGAATCTGGGGGGATATGTTGGAAGATAAACCACGGGGAATGGGAGCCTCCCTAAGCTGTCTAGGGAAAGTGATTTAACAGCAGATGGCAAAATCGGAAGTTTCAGAAGTTGCTCCATTGAGGGACATCCCTTCCTGAAAGGTGCTCAGGTGGTGACATGGGACAGAATTCTAGTTGGGACTGTGTGGTCTCAGGACCCCCAGGGTCACAGAAGGAATGAGGCTGTCTGAGTGCAGCAGAGTTTCCAAGCATTGGAGCAGGTAAGCCAGCTGCAATCAGCAAGCCCAGAAGTGGGCGTTCAGCTCGGTGTTGCCATAAACCATGAACCACAGCACAATATGATGACTGTTCTCCAAGCAGGGGTCGAGCAAGCCTTAGAACCAGGGGGGCCCCAGGAATCGCAAAGATGGAAGAGGAGTAGGGGACCCTATTTCAAATGGTTGCCTGAATTGAGCTGGATATCTACCAGACCACTCTGAACACCCATGAAATCAGCTTGAGATGTAAGAAGATATATCTGGATCTCTACAAACAAAATATTGCAGGCAGTCGGTTTCAAGGTATGAAGCAGGGAGCCATGATTCTGCGGGCAGATATTGGAAGATAAACGGAACGGGGAGGGAGCCTCCAGGATCCTGTGCCACTGAAGGCAGAAGCCTCCCACACTGGGGACTGGGCACAGACTTGCAGACTGGTAGCGACAGGGAAAGGACTTTAGGGCAGCCCCACATACTGAAACCTGGAGCTACCTGGGTACGCATGTGAACTGGGGGGCAGCTGGCGGTTGTAGAAGCACAAAGAGCAGAGACATGCCTGGACCTGGAAGCGAGGACTGGGAGTGCAGCTGTGGGGCACACAACCCAGGACGCTGCGGTTTGTTGCAGCACAGACAGAAACAGAGACAGTGTGGCCTGGAGAGCTCACTGAAGAACAGACTGCGATCTCTCTGTTCTGAGACAGAGGTTTGGATATGGTCATTTCTGCTCTGACTCTCCGAAGAGATGCTGAAAGCCACTAGGAAAAGCCGCCAGAGAAAAAAAGCTCTGAAAGACCGGTATTCACTGAGCCTATCCTCCCCACAGGGGGCAGGGCAACTCTGCCCAAACAGGGTTGCCTGAGAAATAGAGCGGCAGGCCCCTGCCCCAGAAGACAGGCCAGAAGAAGAAGAGGCCGGCAATCCTAAGGTCCCTATAAAACAGGTGCATTTTGCTTGGTTTGTGGTCAAAAATTTGGACTCTGTACATTCTCTCAACCACCCCTCAACAGAATGACTAAAAGGAAGAACCTCCCAAAATAGAAAAGACTCTGAGACTGTGTTCTCTGCCACAGAAAAAATGGATATGGATATAAGCAAGATGTCAGAAATAGACGTCAGGGTAACAGTTATGAAGACAATAGCTAGGATGGAGAAAACGATTAATGGCAACATGGATTCTTTAAGGGCCAAAATGAGAGCTGATCTGGCAGAACTTAAAAATGCTATCAATGAGATCCAAAGTAATCTAGATTCTATAACAGCTAGGGTAAACGAGGCAGAAGAATGAATTAGTGATCTAGAAGACACACTGATAGAAAAGAAGGAACAGGAGGATGCCTGGAACAAACAGCTTAAAATCCATGAAAAGAGAATTAGGTAAATAAATGACACCATGAAACGTTCCAATGTCAGAATTACTGGGACTCCTGAGGGGGTGGAGAGAGAGAGGTGTGGAAGATATATTTAAGGAAATTGTAGCTGAGAACTTCCCTAATCTGGGGAATGAAACAAGCATACATGTCCTAGAGGCAGAGAGGACCCCTCCCAAGATCAAGGAGAATAGACCAATGCCCTGGCATGTAATAGTAAAACTCGCAACCTAAGAACCAAGGAAACCATCTTAAGGGCAGTTGGGGGAAGAGATTCCTTACGTACAGAGGGAGGAACATCAGGACAACATCAGACCTATCCACAGAGACCTGACATGTCAGAAAGGGCTGGCAAGACATATTCAGGGTACTAAATGAGAAGAACATGCAGCCAAGAATACTTTATCTGGCAAGGCTGCCATTTAGAATGGATCGAGATATACAGAGCTACCAGGATAGGCAAAAACTGAAAGAATCTGTGACCACTAAGCTGGCCTAGCAAGAAATATTAAGGGGGGTTCATAAAAGGAGAAAGACCCCAAGATTGATATAGAAAAGTTTACAGAGACAATCTATAGAAACAAGAACTTCACAGGCAACATGATGACAATAAAATCATATCTTTCAATAATCACTGTCAACATGACCAGCCTAAATGCTCCCATAAAATGGCACAGGGTTGCAGATTGGATAAAAAGACAGGACCCATCCATATGCAGTTTACAAGAGACTCATTTTGAACCTAAAGATACATCCAGACTGAAAGTGAAGGGATGGAGAAACATCTTTCATGCCAATGGACCTCAAAAGAAAGCTGGGGTACTAATTCTCTTATCAAACAAATTAGATTTTAATCTGAAGACTGTAGTTAGAGATACAGACGGACACTATATCATTCTTAAAGGGTCTATCCAACAAGAAGATCTAACAATTGTAAATATTTACACCCCCAACATGGCAGCAGCCAACTACATAAGCCAGTTGTTAATCAAAATAAAGAGACATATTAATAATAATATGTTAATAGTAGGAGGCCTCAACACTCCACTCTAAGCAATAGAGAGATTAACTAAGCAAAAAATCAACAAAGAAACAAGAGCTTCGAATGACACACTGGACCAGATGGACCTCATAGATATATATAGAACATTCCACCCTTAAACAACAGAATACTCATTCTTCTTGAGCTCACATGGAACTTTCTCCAGAATAGACCACATACTGGGTCACAAATCAGGTCTCAACCAGTACCAAAAGATTGAGATTATTTCCTTCATATTCTCAGACCACAATGCTTTGAAACTGGAACTCAATCACAAGAAAAAGTTTGGAAGAAATTTAAACACTTGGGAGCTAAAGACCACTCTGCTCAAGAATGTTTGGGTCCACCAGGAAATCAAAGAAAAACTTAAACAATTCATCGAAACCAATGAGAATGAAAACACATCAGTCCAAAACCCATGGGTATGGCAAAGGCAGTCCTAAGGAGGAAATACATAGTCCTACAAGCCTCACTCAAAAAAATAGAAAAATGCCGAATACACAAACTGTCTTTACACCTTAATGAACTGGAGAATCAATAACAAATTAAACCTAACCCACGCACGAGAAGGGATATAATTAAGATTAGAGCAGAGATCAATGAATTAGAAACCAGAACACATCATTAGAACACATCAATGAAACTAGAAGCTCGTTCTTTGAAAGAATTAATAAGATCAATAAACCACTGTCCAGAATTATCCAAAAGAAAAGAGAAAGGACCCAAGTTAATAAAATTATGAATGAAAGGGGAAAGAAACAATTATCAGAAATTATTATCAACAACTATATGCTAATAAATTAGGAACCTGGAAGAAATGTGTGCCTTCCTGGAAACCTATAAACTACCAAGACTAAAACAGGAAGAATTTGATAACCTGAATAGACCAGTAACCAGTAATGAGATTGAAGCAGTGATCAAAAACCTCCCAAAATACGAGTCCAGGACCTCATGGGTTCCCTGGAGAATTCTACCAAACATTCAAAGAAGAATAATACCTATTCTCCTGAAGTTGTTTCAAGAAATAGAAACAGAACGAAAGCTTATGGACTCATTCTATGAGGCCAGCATTACCTTAATCCCCAAACCAGACATATACCCCATCAGAAAGGAGAATTTCAGACTGATATCACTGATGAATATGGATTCCAAAATCCTCAGCAAAATCTTTGCTAACAGGATCCAGCAATATATTAAAAGGATCCTCCACCACGACCAAGTGGGATTTATCCCCAGGATCCAAGAGTTGTTCAACATTCACAAATCAATCGATGTGAGAGAACACATTAATAAGAGACTAGGGAAGAACCATATGGTCCTCTCAATTGATGCAGAAAAAGCATTCGACAAAATACAACATCCTTTCCTGATTAAAACTCTTCAGAGTATAGGGATAGAGGGAACATTCCTCAAGTTCATAAAATCTATCTATGAAAAAACCACAGCAAATATCATCCTCATTGGGGAAAAGCTGAGAGTCTTTCCCTTAAGATCAGGAACACATCAAGGATACCCACTCTCACCACTATTGTTCAACATAGTACTAGAAGTCCTAGCAACAGCAGTCAGACAACA
>NW_022589705.1:62436314-62512343 GCF_004348235.1 Phoca vitulina
ATACATTGGACCAGATGGACCTCATAGATATTTACAGAACATTCCACTCTAAAACAACAGAATACTCATTCTTCTCGAGCACGCATGGAACTTTCTCCAGAATAGACCACATACTGGGTCACAAAGCAGATCTTAATCGATACCAAAAGATTGAGATTATTCCCTGCATATTCTCAGACCACAATGCTTTGAAACTGGAACTCAATCACAAGAAAAAATATGGCAGAAATTCAAACACTTGGAAGCTAAAGACACTCTGCTCACGAATGTTTGGGTCAACCAGGAAATCAAAGAAGAACTTAAACAATTCATGGAAATCAATGAGAATGAAAACACATCAGTCCAAAACCTATGGGATACTGCAAATGCGGTCCCAAGGGGAAAATACATAGCCATCCAAGCCTCACTCAAAAAAACAGAAAAATCCCGAATTCACCAACTAACTCTACACCTTAAAGAACTAGAGAAAAAGCAACAAACGGTGCCTAAGCCACGCATTAGAAGAGAAATAATTAAAATTAGAGTAGAAATCAATGAGTTAGAAACCAGAAAGACAGTAGATCAGATCAACGAAACTAGAAGTTGGTCTTTGAAAGAATTAATAAGATCGATAAACCACTGGCCAGACTTATCCAAAAGAAAAGAGAAAGGACCCAAATTAATAAAATCATGAGTGAAAGGGGAGAGATCACGACTAATACCAAGGAAATAGAAACAATTATTAGAAATTATTATCAACAACTATATGCCAATAAACTGAGCAACCTGGATGAAATGGAGCCCTTCCTGGAAACCTATAAACTCCCAAGACTGAAACAGGAAGAAACTGACAACCTGAATAGGCCAATAACCAGTAACGAGATTGAAGCAGTGATCCAAAACCTCCCAAAAAACAAGAGTCCAGGGCCTGATGGATCCCTTGGGGAATTCTACCAAACATTCAAAGAAGAAATAATACGTATTCTCCTGAAGCTGTGTCAAAAATAGAAACAGAAGGAAAGCTTCCAGACTCATTCTATGAGGCCAGCATTACCTTAATCCAAAAACCAGGCAAAGACCCTATCAAAAAGGAGAATTTCAGACCAATATCCCTGATGAATATGGATTCCAAAATCCTCAACAAAAACCTAGCTAATAGGATCCAAAAATACATTAAAAGGATCATCCACCAGGACCAAGTGGGATTTATCCCCGGGATGCAAGAGTGGTTCAACATCCGCAAATCAATCAATGTGATAGAACACATTAATAAGAGGAGGGAGAAGAACCATATGGTCCTCTCAACTGATGCAGAAAAAGCATTTGACGAAATACAGCATCCTTTCCTGATTAAAACTCTTCAGAGTATAGGGATAGAGGGAACATTCCTCAAGTTCATAAAATCCATCTATGAAAACCCACAGCGACTATCATCCTCAATGGGGAAAAGCTGAGAGCCTTTCCCTTAAGATCAGGAACACGTCAAAGATGCCCACTCTTGCCACTATTGTTTAACATAGTATTAGAAGTCCTAGCAACAGCAATCAGACAACAAAAAGAAATAAAAGGTATTCAAATTGGCAAAGAAGAAGTCAAACTCTCTCTTTTCGCAGACAGCATGATACTTTATGTGGAAATCCCCAAATACTCCACCCCCGAATTACTAGAACTCATAAAGCAATTCAGTAATGTGGCAGGATACAAAATCAATGCACAGAAATCAGTTGCTTTCTTATACACTAACAGCGCAACTGTAGAAAGAGAAATTAGAGAAACGATTCCATTTACAATAGCATCAAAAACCATAAGATACCTCGGAATAAACTTAACCAAAGAGGTAAAGGATCTATACTCTAGGAACTACAGAACACTCATGAAAGAAATTGAAGAAGACACAAAAAGATGGAAAAATATTCCATGCTCATGGATCGGAAGAATAAACATTGTTAAAATGTCTATGCTACCCAGAGCAATCTATACCTTCAATGCCATCCCAATCAAAATTCCAATGACATTTTTCAAAGTGCTGGAACAAACAATCCTAAAATTTGTATGGAATCAGAAAAGACCCCGAATCGCCAAGGAAATGTTGAAAAAGAAAAACAAAGCTGGGGGCATCACGTTGCCTGATTTCAAGCTATATGACAAGCTGTGATCACCAAGACAGCATGGTACTAGTACAAAAGCAGACATACAGACCAATGGAACAGAATAGAGAACCCAGATATGGACCCTTAACTCTATGGTCAAATAATCTTTGACAAAGCAGGAAAAAAACATGCAATGGAAAAAAGACAGTCTCTTCAATAAATGGTGCTGGGAAAATTGGACAGTCACATGCAGAAGAATGAAACTCGACCATTCTCTAACACCATTCACAAAGATAAACTCAAAGTGGATGAAAGAGCTCAATGTGAGACAGGAATCCATCAACATCCTAGAGGAGAACATAGGTAGTAACCTCTTTGACATTGCCCACAGAAACTTCTTTCAAGATACAACTCCAAAAGCTAGTGAAACAAAAGCAAAAATGAAGTTTTGCGACTTCATCAAGATAAAAAGCTTCTGCACAGCAAAGGAAACAGTCAACAATACAAAGAGGCAACCCACAGAATGGGAGAAGATATTTGCAAATGACACTACAGATAAAGGGCTGGTATCCAAGATCTATAAAGAACTTCTCAAACTCAACACCCAAAAAACAAATAATCAAGTCAAAAAGTGGGCAGAAGATATGAAAAGACACTTCTCTGAAGAAGACATACAAATGGCTAACAGACACATGAAAAAATGTTCATCATCATTAGCCATCAGGGAAATTCAAATCACAACCACACTGAGATACCACCTTACACCAGTTAGAATGGCAAAAATTGACAAGGCAAGAAACAACCAATGTTGGAGAGGTTGTGGAGAAAGGGGAACCCTCTTACACTGTTGGTGGGAGTGCAAGTTTATACAGCCACTTTGGAAAACAGTGTGGAGGTTCCTCAAAAATTTAAAAATAGAGCTACCCTATGACCCAGCAATTGCACTCCTGGGTATTTACCCCAAAGACACAGATATAGTGAAAAGAAGGGCCATATGCACCCCAATGTTCATAACAGCAATGTCCGCAATAGCCAAACTGTGGAAAGAGCCGAGATGCCCTTCAACAGATGAATGGATAAAGAAGATGTGGTCCATATATACAATGGAATATTACTCAGCCATCAGAAAGGATGAATACCCAACTTTTATATCAACATGGATGGGACTGGAGGAGATTATGCTAAGTGAAATAAGTCAAGCAGAGAAAGTCCATTATCATATGGTTTCACTTATTTGTGGAACATAAGGAATAGCATGGAGGACATTAGGAGAAGGAAGGGAAAAATGAAGGGACAGGAGAATTGGAGGGAGAGATGAACCATGAGAGACTATGGTCTCTGAGAAACAAACAGGGTTTAGAGGGGAGGGGGGAGGGGGGATTGGTTAGCCTGGTGATGGGTATTAAGGAGGGCACGTACTGCATGAAACACTGGGTGTTATACGAAAACAATGGATCGTGGATCACCACATCAAAAACTAATGATGTATTGTATGGTGACTAACATAACATAATAAAATTTAAAAAAAAGAAAAAAAAACCAAACAACACGTGCCCTCCTTAATACCCATCATCCTGTTACGTCCTCCTCCCACCCCCTTCCCGTCTGAAACCCTCCATTTGTTTCCTGGAGTCAAGAGTCTCTCATTGTTCGCCTCCCTCTCTGGGATTTCTCTCCCTTCAGATTTCCCTCCCTTCCCCTATGGTCCTCCGTGCTATTGCTTATGTTCCACATATGAGTGAAATCATATGGTGATTGTCTTTCTCTGCTTGACTTATTTCACTTAGCGTAATCCCCTCTAGTTCTGTCCATGTGAATGTAAATGGTGGGTATTCATCCTTTCTGATGGCTGAATAATATTCCATTGTATATATGGAGCACATCTTCTTTATCCATTCATCGGTTGAAGGGCATCTTGGCTCCTTCCACAGTTTGGCTATTGTGGACATTGCTGCTATGGACATTGGGGTGCATGTGCTCCTTCGGATCACTACATCTGTATCTTTGGGGTAAATACCCGGTAGTGCAATTGCTGGGTCTCGTAGGGTAGCTCTATTTTTAACTTCTTGAGGAACCTCCATACTGTTTTCCAGAGTGGCTTTACGAGCTTGCATTCCCACCAGTAATGTAAGAGGGTTCCCCTTTCTCCACATCTTCGCCAAATTTCTTGTTTCCTGTTTTGTTAATTTTTCTAAGTGGTGTAAGGTGGTATGGTATTTTTCTATGTGAGTTATTTATTTTTTAAGAATACTAAGCCTTAGTTGGGGCACCTGGGTGGCAGAATTGATTAAACATATGACTTTTGGTTTTGGCTGGGGTCGTGATCTCAGGGTTGTGATCTCAGCGTCATGATTTCAGGGTTGTGAGTAGAGTCCCACATCAGGCTCTGTGTTCAGCTTGGAGTCTGCTTGAGATTCTCTCTCCCTCTCTTTGCCCCTCCCACTTGTGCTCTCTCAAATAAATAAATCAATCTTAAAAAAAAGAATATTAAGACTTAGTTATATCTGTGGCTGGTGTTTTTCTTAGCTTGATATATTTGAATTTTATGATCATGTTTTTTACATGAGAGAGCTATCATTTTTATGTAGTCAGATATGATTGATTTTTTGTATTTTCTACCATTTTTTTCATGGTTAATTCTTCCAAATCTTAGAAAACATTTTCTTATGTTTGCTTCTGGCCTTTTTATAGTTTTGTTCCACATGTTTAATTCTTTAATCATTATCAAAATTATGTAAGTGTAGTAAACTGAGGTTCTAACTTAAAATTTTCTGAATAGCTATTTTCATCACTTACTTATTGAATAATCCATTTCTTCACTACTGGTTTTTGTGATGCTTCCTTTATTATATCCTACGTACACACTCATAGTTATATATCATATCATGTGGTTTACAAATTTTGACCTTAGTCGTCTTTTTTTTTTTTTTAAGAGTTTATTTATTTATTTGACAGAGAGAGAGAGAGAACACAAGCAGGGGAAGCGGCAGGCAGAGGGAGAAGCAGGCTCCCCACTGAGCAAGGAGCCCGATGCAGGACTTGATCCCAGGTCCCTGGGATCATGACCTGAGCTGAAGACAGACACTTAACCGACTGAGCCACCCAGGTGCCCCGACTTTAGTCTTCTTAATCAGAATAATCTTAGGCTATTACTAAGGTAAATGCATCTTCCTGGGCCCAAATCTGGAGTAGAAACTCTGCAGATGTACTTTAAGAATATATTTTCTCCCCTCCTGGAAATTTTATACCCCTGTCATTTATTTAGCTTTCTAGATAAATTTTTGAGTTAATTTATTTAAAAAATGCCAATGACATTCTGGTGAGAATTACATTAAACTCTACATTTATTTGTGAATAATAGTAACTTTGTAATAGTCTTCTTATCTAGGTATATGTTATATCTTACTATTTGTTAACGTCTTCCTTTTTTATTTTTTAGGAAAACTTAAAAAATTTAAATTTAAATGAAAATTCTCATGTACTTTGGGATGATGCGTCTATATCTTAAAAAAAGAAATCTCAGCTTAATGCCTGTATTTAGTACAGTTTATATGACTATACCTAATATTTAATATTCCATTGAAGTCTTATTTTAATTGTTCTTTGTCCCAGTGTTTTTCTTCTTTTTCTCAAGTTATCATATTTTAGCTTTTTAAAAAATTTCCTGTTTTTTTATATGAGCATATGAAAGGCCGAGAGTTTTTTTTTTAAATTTTTTTATTGTTATGTTAATCCCCATACATTACATCATTAGTTTTAGATATAGTGTTCCATGATTCATTGTTTGTGCATAACACCCAGTGCTCCATGCAGAATGTGCCCTCCTCAATACCCATCACCAGGCTAACCCATCCTCCCACCCCCCTCCCCTCTAGAACCCTCAGTTTGTTTTTCAGAGTCCATCGTCTCTCATGGTTCTTCTCCCCCTCCGATTTCCCCCCCTTCATTCTTCCCCTCCTGCTACATTCTTCTTCTTCTTTTTTTCTTTCTTAACATATATTGCATTATTTGTTTCAGAGGTACAGATCTGAGATTCAACAGTCTTGCACAATTCACAGCACTTACCAGAGCACATACCCTCCCCAGTGTCCATCACCCAGTCACCCCATCCCTCCCACCCCATCCCCCACTCCAGCAACCCTCAGTTTGTTTCCTGAGATTAAGAATTCCTCATATCAGTGAGGTCATATGATACATGTCTTTCTCTGTTTGACTTATTTCGCTCAGCATAATACCCTCCAGTTCCATCCACGTCGTTGCAAATGGCAAGATCTCATTCCTTTTGATGGCTGCATAATATTCCATTGTATATATATACCACATCTTCTTTATCCATTCATCTTATATGTTTCTCTGTAAAGAGAGGTTGTGTTTTGGAGGGCGATTGGAGAACTCCCTTATATTCTTGGAAAAAAGAAAATACAGCCAAAATAAAGAAGACAAATAAGTTCTGGAAAATAAAGTAAAATGTGTAACAAGGTTTTACTTAAAATAAACCAAGATCTTAAGGCTAAGTATAAATGTTATTTAAATTGACTGACTTCTCAAGATAACTTTTGCTGGACAAACACAGAAAAATAAAATAAGTTTCACAATTTTAAATATCCATTATTGGAGATTTTTATGGCTTTTTTTTTTTTTTTTTTTTTACCAGTTTATGTTTCTCTATTGTAGATATAACAATAACTCACTTTTGCCCAGCATCCTGTGATTTCCTCTGGGAGTTTCTACATCATAAGCACTTGATGCTTGAATTGAAATGATCCACTTGTGTGATTATTTCTCCAGCTTGATTATAAGCTCCATGAAGACAAGTACTTATTCATGTTTGTATTTCCAGTGCCCAGCATGTGTTCTGCTTTGAAATAGACCTTCAAAATGTTGCCACAATAACTGGTATTTATATTACTTAACGTGTTTGGGAATTTGCTTTTATGTTAACATTTATTGCACAGATATTTATTGAATACCCAATTTGGGCTAGATAGTAGTACTGAGGGTATAATAGGAAGCCAAACAAAAACATTCCTGAGCTTACATATTTACCAGAGGGGAGAAAAATAAACAATACTCATAAAAATAAGTAATTTTTAGGGTATAATTGAATATGGTGACACTGTGAGAAAATTTAGAGTAGGTGAGATGAATCAGGAATGTGTTTAAAAGAGTGTTTTTCAATATAAAATATGGTGGTCAGGTTGGCCTCATTGAAGAAAGGAGATTTGAGCAATAACTTGAATGATGTTGGGGATTCAACCATGTGAAAATGTGGGGAAAGAGAATTTTAGGAAAAGGGAATAGCCATTGACAATCCCTTAAAACTTTGTGGGGTGTGCCTGACAAATAAGAGAAATAGTAAGGAGGTCAAGTGGTATTAAAACAATAGGAGATAAGACCAGACAGGTGAAAGGGAGATAGATCACATAGAAATAAATAAACAAATAAATAAAAAATAAATAAATTTATTTTTTACTTTTAATTTATTTTAGAGAAAGCTAGAGAGAAAGAGGGAGATAGAATATGAGCAAGAGGAGGGGCAGAGGGAGAGAATCCTCAAGCAGACTTCTAGCTGAGAGTGGAGAATGATGGGGGGCTGGGGAGGCTCAATCCCAGGACCCTGAGATGATGACCTGAGCTGAAATCAAGAGTCAGATGGTTAATTGACTGAGCCACTCAGGCCCTCCTCATGTAGAATCTTTTAGAATCATCAAGTTTACTGTGAAATAAGTGCTAAACCTCTTGAGGGTTTTGAACAGGGTGTGACATGATCTCTTTTATGTTTTGGGAAGATTATTTTGGCTATTGTGTTGAAAATAGAACATTGTGTTGAAAATAGAATATAGGGGAGCAGACAAGGAGACCAGTTACAAACAATCTAGGTGGGAGAATATAGTAGCTTGGATCAAAGTGATACCTGTGTAAGTAATGCAAAGTGTTAGGAGTATAGATATAGTTGAAAGGATTCTTTGATGGGTATGCTTAGTTTTTAAGTATGATATTAAGACTCAAAGGTGACTCAAATACTTTTGGGCTTAAGCATTGGCTATGTAATTTATGTAAATAATCTCATTTGATAATAACACTACCATGAAAATATTTTATCTTTGACAGACAAGAAAACTGAGGTCAAGAGTAGTTAAATTTTCCCAGAGTTTAAACTAGTAAGTAGTGGTGCTAGGATTCTAATCTATCTGTCTTAGTCTGAGGCTTTTGATCTTTTCAATACATAAGAGCAGATAAGATGGCCTTCCTAAATTGTAACTGTGGTTCTCTGCAGTGGTTTTATGTTTTAAATTCCCATATGTCGTTTAAATCAGTGACCTCCTCCCAATATGAAAAATTAATATAAAAAGTAGTTTAATTCTGAGTCGTTTTTGTTTTATTTATTTTGGGACTCTTGTTGGGTACATTTATACTTGTTATGTCTTGTTGGATTCTTTTGTCATTATAAAATACCTCCTTTGTCTCTGACAACTTTTGTCTTTTTTTTTTTTTTTAAAGATTTTATTTATTTATTTGACAGATACACAGCGAGAGAGGGAACACAAGCAGGGGGAGTGGGAGAGGGAGAAGCAGGCTTCCCGCGGAGCAGGGAGCCCGATGCGGGGCTTGATCCCAGGACCCTGGGATCATGACCTGAGCCGATGGCAGATGCTTAATGACTGAGCCACCCAGGCGCCCCTCTGACAACTTTTGTCTTGATGTTTATTTTTCTGATATTAGAATGGGTATTCCAGCTTTCTTTTGTTGTGTTTGGTATGTTTATTTTCCTTCCTTTTAACTGTCAATCTAGTTGTTAGTTTGTATCTAAAGTGCATCTCCGGGGTGCCCCAGTGGTTCAGATGTTTAAGTGTCTGCCTTCACTCAGGTCTTGGTCTCTGGATCCTGGGATCAAGCCCTGCATCAGGCTCGCAGCTCAGCAGGGAGTCTGCTTCTCCCTTTCCCTCTGCCTCTCTCCCCTGCTCATGCTGTCTCTCTCTGTCTCAAATGAATAAATAAAAACATCTTAAAAAAAATAAAGTCCATCTGTTGCAGACAGCATATGGTTGGTTCATTAAAAAGAAATCTATTCTGACATTTTCTGCCTTTTAATTGGAGTGTTTAAGCTTTTTACATTTATTGTAATTATTGAGAAGCTTAGATTACTTTGCTGCCACCTTTAGTATGTTTTATGTCTTTCCCCATCTATTCCTCCATTACTGCCTTCTTTGTGTTAAATAGATATTATCTAGTGTACCATTTTAATTCCCTTCTTACTGATTTTACTATTTTTTTTTTACTGTATTTTAAAATTTCTTTCCTTACTTGCCCTGAGGATTAAAATGAACTTGATTTAGTTGATAGCAGCGTAGTTCTAATTAATAACAAGTTACTTTCAATAATATATATACTATACATATATCATATATATACAGTTATACAAATTACATCTGGATAGATTATATGTACTCTATACAGATTTATAATGATTGCTTTATGTGGTTGTCTTTTATATCAGTAGGAGAAAAACATCTACAATCCTAAAATATTTATACTGTCTTTTATTATATAGTTATTTTTACTGATGCTCTTTTATTTTTTCATGTGGATTTCAGTTATGCTCTACTGTTCTTTCATTTTAGCCACAAGGATATCCAGTAGTATTTCTTGTAGAGCAGATTTTAAGATCTGATAATGTCTTAACTTTCTCATTTTTGAAGAATATTTTTTGCTGGCTATCAAATTCTTGTTTGACAGTGTTTTCTTTCTGCACTTTGTGTTATTCCACTGCCTTCTGACCTCCATTATTCATGATGATAAATCAGCCATTAATCTTTCTTTTTTTTTTTTTTTTTAAGATTTTATTTCTTTATGTGACAGAGAAAGAGATAGAGCAGGAACACAAGCAGGGGGAGTGGGAGAGGGAGAAGCAGGCTTCCTGCTGAGCAGGGAGCCCGATGTGGGACTCGATCCCAGGACCCTGGGACCATGACCTGAGCCGAAGGCAGACGCTTAACAACTGAGCCACCCAGGCGCCCCAATCAGCCATTAATCTTATTAAGGATTCTTTGTAAGTGATGAGTTGCTTCTGTGTTGCAGAGTTAAAGATTCTTTTTGTCTTTGTCTTTTGACAGTTTATAATATGTCTAAGTGTGGATCATTCTTTTTTCATAGGTGGAAGAAGGAAGTGTTAAATCCTTTAAAAAATTATTGAAAGTTTAGACTACTTGTATCTTGTTGGCTCTGCCTTTTTATTCCAATCTAACAATGTTTGCTTTTTATTGGGATACTTACTCTATTCATATATCTGTTCTATTTAATGTAATTATTGATATGTTTGGCTTAAATGAACTATCTTTTCATTAATTTTCTTATTGCCCCTTCTGTTTCTATTACTTTGTTACTGTTTTACTGACTTCATAATAAAAAAAAGGTTTTTCTTTGGATTCTTAGTAGAACTATTTATATTGCTCTAAAACAATATTCACTCATAATTTATCAAACTTTCACAATATTTTGTTTAAATATTTATTTTTTAGAGTAATTTTAGGTATTTGTTACAACTAATGAACCTACATTGACACATCATAATCACCCAAATTCCATAGTTTACATTAGGGTTCACTCTTGGTATTATATATTCTATTGTTTTAGATAATATATAATTATACATTTCTATTATTATAGTCATACAGAATATTTTCACTACCCTATATATTCTCTGTTCCCTGCCTTTTAATTTCTCTTTTTTCCAACCTGTGATCTCCATAGCTTTGCCTTTTCCAGAATGTCATATGGTTGGAATCATACCATATACAGCCTTTTCAGATGAGTAACTTTTGCACATTAATATGTATTTAATTTTTTTCATGTCTTGCTCATGTCTTGATAACTTACCAAACCCTTTTTTGGGTCCTTATTTTACCACTTCAAATTTATACCTCACGTTTGGTATCTTGAACTTGTATTTACTACTTCCTTTTTGTTCTCAAAGTTCTTCCTACTTTGTAGTTTCCATCTCACAAATGTAGTTACCTCATTTCAGTCTAATTCTATTTATCATTTCAACTCGTGTTGGTATTTTGCCATATATTCTTCTCTGTACTTTGTAAACTGACTTTAAAATACCATTTTTAAAAGCTTGAAGAATTACTGCATAAGAAAATTATGAGACAAATAAAAGCAGTCTTTTAAATTTATGCAATTATTTAGTATTTTTAATGATATTTATTTATTTATTCTTATAGGTATTAGCTCTATTTAATATAATTTTCCCTGTTTTAGCTTTACATATAGTACGTCTGTTGGTAATGAATTCTCTCAGTTTTAACTAATCTGAGAATGTTTTATTTTACTCTCATTTTTAAGTATGTTTTCACTGGATATTGAATTCTGGGTTGAGAGTTTTGTTCTTTCATCACTTTAGATGTTCTTTTTAGAAGTTAATGGTTACTCAAATTCCACATATCAGTGAGATCATATGATAACTGCCTTTCTCTGATAGACTTATTTCACTTAGCTTAATACCCTCTAGTTCCATCCACGATGTTGCAAATGGCAAGATTTCATTTTTTTTGATGGCTGCATAATATTCCATTGTATAATACATATATATACACATATATCAAATCTTATTTATCCATTCATCTGTTGATTGACATCAAGGCTCTTTCCATAGTTTGGCTATTGTGGATATCGCTTTTATAAATATTAGGGTGCATGTGCCCTTTCGGATCACTACATTTGTATCTTTGGGGTAAGTACCAGTAGTGCAATTGCTGGGTCATAGGGTACCTCTATTTTCAATTTTTTGAAGAACCTCCATATTGTTTTTCAGAGTGGCTGCACCAGCTTGCATTCCCACCAACAGTGTAGGAGGGTTCCCCTTTCTCCACATCCTCACCAACATCTGTCATTTCCTGACTTGTTAAATTTAGTCATTCTGACTGGTGTGAGGTGGTATCACATTGAGATTTTGATTTGTATTTTCCTGATGCCGAGTGATGTTGAGCACTTTTTCATGTGTCTGTTGGCCAAAGGATCATAGGGGAAGGGAGGGAAAAATGAACCAAGACAAAACCAGAGAGGGAGACAAACCATAAGAGACTTTTAATCTCAGGAAAGAAACTGAGGGTTGCTGGAGTGGAGGGGGGTGGGAAGGATGGGGTGGCTGGGTGATGGACATTGGGGAGGGTACATACTCTGGTGAGTGCTGTGAATTGTGTATGACTGATAAATCACAGACCTGTACCCCTGAAACAAATAATACATCATATGTTAATTAAAAAAATAAAAATAAAAAGCAAAATAAATAAATAAATACATAAAAAGTAGTTAATGGTTATTTTAGAAGTCAATGGTTGTTCTTGTTGTTCACATCTATTTTTTATGGCTTTTCTTCTGGTTGCTTTTAAGATTTTCTGTTTCTGTTTGGCTTTTATCAATTTGACTATTATGTACTTAGGTTGAGTTTTCTTTCTGTTTATTCTGCATAAGGTTTTTTGAGATTCTAAGGTATCTAAGTCATTTTTAAATTTATATTTGGGAAATTTTTGGCATGATTAAAAACAATTTTTTTCTTCTATCTGCTCATGCTTTTCTTCTCAGACCCATTTACATGTGTTGTAGACCATTTGTTATTCCACAAGTTTCTAGGCCTCAGTTAATTTTTCTTCAGTTTTCTTTCTCTCAATTCTTCAGATCACATGATTTTTTAATTCACCTATCTTCAAGTTCATTGACTGTTCACCATCTGTAATCTAATGTAAAGTCCATCCACTTAATTTTTCATTTCAGGTTTGTGCTTTTTACTTAAAGAATTGTTGTTTGGTGTTTATAGGCATTTCTATTTCTTTAGAAATTCCATATTTTTTAAATATGAAAATTACAGTTTTCTTTAATTCTATTAACATATTTTTGTTCTTTGACAATATTTATAATAATAGATTTAAAGGGTTTTCTTCTGCTAAATAGTACAACTGATGTCAGTGTGGATTTATATTGTTTCCCTTCACCCTTTTGATTATGGGTGATATATATCTTTGAGTGTCTCGTATTTTTTGATTGTACAATGGACAGAATCGAAGATACATTTTAGAGAGTTGATTTTGTTATCTTTTTGAGTGTATTAGTGTTTATTGTAGAAGGCAGTTCATTTGCTTATTATTTCAAGGCTGATCACCTTAAACTTCTGTATGCATGGTTTTAAATTTCATTGATGTAGATCTGGTGGAAAACCTAGGCATTTCCAAACTATTTTAACTTGGGCCCAAACTTTGTCTCCTATGGAGATTTTATCAGGGGTTGTTTTTCCATTTTATTAGGGAAAATATAGAATAATTTTTCCTCAGGACATGGTTTTTATTGCTACGGCATGTCCCTACTGGTATATCAACTGGGTCTTATGCCTAAAGGGGCAAAAGTTCTTCAATTCTGGTTGTACTGGGTTCCCCACACCCTACTACCCAGCATAGTTTTATCTCTAGTATATCTGTTTTGCTTTCAACATTATGGTATGTTAGAGTTGATAAAACTAATGTAGTTTCACTGTGTGTATGTGCCTGCCTAGCTTTGAGCTATAGACTTATAGGAAATGATCTCAGAGTTTTCTGGTTTACCCATTCACCACCACCACCACCATGTATATTTTCCTACTGTCTGATGACGTACTGCACAGATTTCACCTGCTTGAACATACTAGTGTGGGAGTTCATCTTGTGAATGTCTCTTTTCTGGTATTGCTGTATAATGTTGCTTATTTTCTAAAGCCTGAAAAGAGTTGTTTCATATATTTTACCTGCTTTATAATTCTTTACAGTGGGGCTAATCTCTTAATGGTTACTCCAACATGGCTGTTCCAAAAGTAGAGATGTTATTTTTTTTATCAAATACTTTTTCTGCTTTTATTGATACAACATATTTGTTTTTCATTTTGTTAAAATGAATTGGATTCAATTGGATTGATGATTTTTTTAGTTGGGTTTGTTCTTATAAGAAATTGTGTATTTCATGTATTTTTCTAATGTATTGCCATAAATAGTTCATTATATGTTTGTTGCCTTTTTCTTTTGCTTGTTTGATGCATAAAAGTTATGTAATATTATTCTCTTTTACTATTACTATTGAAAATCAGAAATGTTTAGTGCTTCATTAAATTCATACTTTAAAGCACCAGGGTGAGATCTTGAAATAAAATATACCATAGCCACGTCAATATTCAATATTCATTCATCTATTCAATCAGTTATTCATTCAAAAATACCATGTTATGTTTTGTAAAATAGAACAGATAATATTACTATTTACTGTTTTCAATTCTCTGTTCCCTTTTAATTATTATATTAATAATATAATACTTTTAAAAAAGATTTTATTCATTTATTTGACAGAGAGGGACACAGCGAGAGAGGGAACACAAGCAGGGGTAGTGGGAGAGGGAGAAGCAAGCTTCCTGTGGACCAGGGAGCCTGATGCAGGGCTCAATCCCAGGACCCTGGGATCATGACCTGAGCTGAAGGCAGACGCTTAACGAATGAGCCACCCAGGCGCCCAACAATATAATAAGTTTTTAAAGTTTCTTATGGTGTAAGCTTAGATAATTTATTTTCAGACATATATATAAATCAATGAAAATGGATCATCTATATTTATGTGTATGTATATGTGTATGTATTTCTATTTTTGAATGGATTTAGCTACATCCCATAAATATTGTCATATATTTATTATATATAATTTATTTAAAGTACTATAACTATGATATGAGTACATATGCAGTATAGTATAAATTCCTTTGAAAAATTTTTTTTTTTTTTTTTTGAAATTTTTTGAGACTTACTCTATGGACCATTTTATGATCAATTTTGGTAAATGTATCATATGCATTTGAAAAGAATACATACACACACACACACATAGTTGTATAAATATGAAGTGTTTCATAATTAGAATGATGAGCCAAATTGTCTCCATTCTTTCTGACTGTTTTCTTGATTTTGCTCAGTTTGTGGTTTTGGTGTGTTGAAGTTTCTCAGTAATTCTGAATTTGTCCCTATCTTCTATTTTGTCAAATTTTACCTACACATGTTGGAGATCTGTTAATAGATGTACATACCTCTAAGATTTTTATATTTTCTTGATGGAATTATCCTTTTTTTTTCATCATGAAATATCCCCATTCATTTCTAGTAATGTTTCTTGATTTAAAGCCTACCTTGTCTGATACAAATATAGCTACATTAACTTTTTTTCAGAGTGCTTTCCTCATATAACTTTTTCATTCCTTTGTTATTCAGTCTTTCTATGCTCTTAAATGTAAAGTTGTATGTATAAACAATATATAGTTAATTTTTTCTTCCAGAATAAAAGTTTTGTCTTTATCTGTGATATTTAGTCAATTTGTATTTAACACACTTACTGACATACTTGTGTTTAAAATCTACATTGTATTTGTCCTGTATTTTGAATTTCTGTTTGTTTTCTTTTCTTGCTTTTCATATAAGTGGAAGGGAACCAAATGATATAGAGGCATTGTCAGTTTATTTACAAGTAGCCATTTTCAGAAGGTCAAAAATTGGCACTTTGTTGAAATATTAGAGGTAACATGAAGAAAGAATTGTTTATTCATACACACAGAGAAGATATTCCTCATAGGAATGGTGATGAAGGTCAACATGATAGTTACATGAGATCAAAGTCCAGATGCTTATTATTATTTGAGATTATAAACTTAGTGAAAGCAAAGACTATATCTGTTTGATTTATTATCTGTTCTATCTTACAACACATAACATGGTACTTTTTGAATGAATAACTGACTGAATAGATGGATGAATGTATTGACTGTGGCTATGGTATATTCCAAAGATAGCACAATGGAGTCAGAAATCTTTATTTCAAGGTGTTGCCCTGGTGCTTAAAGTATGAACTCAACAAAGCACTAAACATCTATGAGTTTTAATTACTTATCATGGGATCATGGTGAGGCTTTAATAAAATAAAGCATGTCAATTAATTTTGAAACTGTAAAGTTTTAGACACAAATGGTGCCTTATTATTAGATAGCATTTATAGCAGCAATTTCAAGGCATGTTATTATTTATCAAAACCCATTAATATTGTTCCAGAATTAAAAACAAAATAAAAATTTTCCTTTAAATGTTGAAATGTACATTAATGTTTAATTTCTCAACCAGTAACATTTAGATGGCAAAAAAATAGTGTCCTTTCCTGATAAAAACTCTTCAGAGTATAGGGATAGAGGGAACATTCCTCGAGTTCATAAAATCCATCTATGAAAAACCCACAGCAACTATCATCCTCAATGGGGAAAAGATGAGAGCCTTTCCCTGAAGATCAGGAACACATCAAGGATGCCCAGTCTCGCCACTATTGTTAACATAGTACTAGAAGTCCTAGCAACAGCAATCAGACAATAAAAAGAAATGAAAGGTATTCAAATTGGCAAAGAAGAAGTCAAACTCTCTCTTTTCACAGACGACTTGATACTTTATGTGGAAAACCCGAAGACTCCACCTCCAAATTACTAGAACTCATACAGCAATTCAGTAATGTGGCAGGATACAAAATCAATTCACATAAATCAGTTGCTTTCTTATACACTAACAAAGCAACTGTAGAAAGAGAAATTAAAGAATCGATTCCATTTCCATAGGCACCAAAAATGATAAGATACCTCAGAATAAACCTAACTGAAGAGTTAAAGGATCTACACTCTAGGAACTACAGAACACTCATGAAAGAAATTGAAGAAGACACAAAAAGATGGAAAAATATTCCATGCTCATGGATCGGAAGAATAAACATTGTTAAAATGTCTATGCTACCCAGAGCAATCTATACCTTCAATGCCATCCCGATCAAAATTCCAATGACATTTTTCAAAGTGCTGGAACAAACAATCCTAAAATTTGTATGGAATCAGAAAAGACCCCGAATCGCCAAGGAAATGTTGAAAAAGAAAAACAAAGCTGGGGGCATCACGTTGCCCGATTTCAAGCTATATTACAAAGCTGTAATCACGAAGACAGCATGGTACTGGCAGAAAAACAGACATACAGACCAATGGAACAGAATAGAGAACCCAGATATGGACCCTCAACTCTATGGTCAAATAATCTTTGACAAAGCAGGAAAAAACATGCAATGGAAAAAAGACAGTCTCTTTAATAAATGGTGTTGGGAAAATTGGAAAGCCACATGCAGAAGAATGAAACTCGACCATTCTCTAACACCATACACAAAGATAAACTCAAAATGGATGAAATACCTCAATGTGAGACAGGAATCCATCAAAATCCTAGAGGAGAACATTGGCAATAACCTCTCTGACATCGGCCACAGCAACTTCTTTCAAGATACATCTCCAAAAGCTAGTGAAACAAAAGCAAAAATGAACTTTTGGGACTTCATCAAGATAAAAAGCTTCTGCACAGCAAAGGAAACAGTCAACAAAACAAAGAGGCAACCCACAGAATGGGAGAAGATATTTGCAAACGACACTACAGATAAAGGGCTGGTATCCAAGATCTATAAAGAACTTCTCAAACTCAACACCCAAAGAACAAATAATCAAGTCAAAAAGTGAGGAGAAAAGATGAACAGACACTTCTCTGAAGAAGACATACAAATGGCTAACAGACACATGAAAAAATGCTCATCATCATTAGCCATCAGGGAAATTCAAATCAAAAGCACATTGAAAATACCACCTTACACCAGTTAGAACGGCGAAAATGGATAGGGAAAGAAACAACAAATATTGGAGAGGTTGTGGGCGAAAGGCGAACCCTCTTACACTGTTGGTGGGAATGCAAGTTGGTACAGCCACTTTGGAAAACAATGTGGAGGTTCCTCAAAAAATTAAAAATAGTGCTACTCTATGACCCAGCAATTTCACTCCTGGGTGTTTACCCTGAAGACACAGATGTAGTGAAAAGAAGGGCCATATGCACCCCAGCGTTCATAGCAGCAATGTCCGCAATAGCCAAACTGTGGAAAGAGCCGAGATGCCCTTCAAGAGATGAATGGATAAAGAAGATGTGGTCCATATACAATGGAATATTACTTAGCCATCAGAAATGATGAATACCCAACTTTTACATCAACATGGTTGGGACTGGAGGAGATTATGCTAAGTGAAATAAGTCAAACAGAGAAAGTCAATTATCATATGATTTTACTTATTTGTGGATCATAAGGAATAGCATGGAGGACATTAGGAGAAGGAAGGGAAAAATGAAGTGTGTGTGGGGGAATTGGAGGGCGAGACGAACCATGAGAGACTATGGACTCTGAGAAACAAACAGGGTTTTAGAGGGGAGGGGGGAGGGGGGATTGGTTAGCCCGGTGATGGGTATTAAGGAGGGCACGTACTGCATGAAGCACTGGTGTTATATGAAAACAATGGATCATGGATCACCACATTAAAAACTAATGATGTATTGTATGGTGTCTAACATAACATAATAAAATTTTTAAAAATGCAGTGTTTTTTTTACCTCTTCTTTTTTTTAAAGGTAGTAATTTCATTAAGCAGTATAACTGATAATATACTTTCAATTTGTATTATCTCTGTATTCTTCCAACCATCTATGTTACGTAGAGGAGCTGTTAGTCTAGTGATTAGAGTCATATTGCTGGAATTCAAATCCTAACTCTGACTCTTACTTACTTACACGCTATATGACTTTGGATAAGTTATTTTATATCTTTGTCCTTTGGTGTTCTCAAATGTAAAATGAGGATAGTATTGGTTTCTACCTCACAGGGGTTGTTGTGAGAATTGAATAGTTTAGTACACTTGTCATTTTGGATAGTATGTGGCATGTAGAAATGCTCATAAAATATTTTCAATCGAAAATTAATATTCATAGTAATTACCAAGAGATAAATATTCATATTTTTACTAACATAATCCTTACTTTATACTTGAAAAAACAGAGGTTGGATGAAGTTAACTGAGTTTTCCAATGTCATTCAGTAAGTGGTAAAAGTAAAACTTGAGCCTAGATCTCTGATTGAAAGTTCAATGCCATTGTGCAATAAGTATTCTGCCCTCTGTGACATAGGGCTTAGCAAATATTTTTGTGTGATAATAATTGAAAGAACCAATTTAATTGAGGAATCTCCTTGTGAATTCTGAAGACAATTGAAACTAGAAAAAGTAAAATAAAAGTTTTTGGTTTTAATTAGTTCATGTTTGAACTTTCCTATCAATGCATTTTTTTTTTTTTTTTCAATGTGTGTATTCTTAATTGGAGGTAACTGATTGTTTCAGTTCTGGAAGGAGGAATAAGTCTGGCTTCGTAGGCCAAATTTTAATGAGAGTAGATAAAATTATCCAAGGTTAATTGATAAGGTTTTGAGGGGAAGATTGTCTTATTATCTTGGATCACTGCCTGATTAATCCTAGATTCAGGGAGCCAAAGAATGGTACAGCCGAAAGGAATCTTCAAGATTAGGTAACTCAATATTCTCATTTAGTAGATGAAGCCCTCAGAGGGTAAATAACTTACCTATTGTTGCACAGTGAGTCAGTTGAGCTAGAATTCAAGTCTCCTGTGCTCATATTCCATCTGTGACAACACAATTGGTGCTCAGTAAAATAAGTAATATGCCAGTAGAACTAGTAAAAGAATTAATTGAAAACTTTGGTATTATTTAAGGGTAAAGTTTAATTCTGAGTATTCTTTTGGAGAAAGACACACTAGAGTTTATTTTAAAGCAGGATATTGCTATGCTCTTCAGGTGCAATAGAATACTGATTTCTCAGTCAGTTTCCTTGTTCCTGTCTGTAGTCATCTTTACTCTGCTTCAGATGTTGATTCTCTGGCTTGGGAATTCACCAGACTCTTTTTTTATTTTTTATCCCACCCCATTGTGACAATTATGGGCAATTCAATGTTCATTAGAATAGAAGTCGAAGAGAGGAGATACAAGGAATGGATGTCACACCTAAATTTATACATGTTGTTTTTTTAAATTGAAATATGATTAACATACAGTGTTATATTAGTTTTAGGTGTACAATGTAATGATTCAGCAATTTTATACATTACTCAGTGCTCATCAAGATAAATGTACTCTTGATCACCTTTACTTATTTCACCCTCCCTCACAACCTCCCCTCTGGAAACCTACATTTAAAAAAAAAATTCTTTTTTATTATGTTATGTTAATCACCATACATTACATCATTAGTTTTTGATGTAGTGTTCCATGATTCATTGCTTGCATAGAACACCCAGTGCTCCATTCAGTTTGTGCCCTCTTTAATACCCATCACCAGGCTAACCCATCCCTCCCCCCTCCCCCCAGAATCCTCAGCTTGTTTCTCAGAGTCCATAGTCTCTCATGGTTCGTCTCCCCCTCCGATTTCCCCCTCTTCATTTTTCCCTTCCTGCCATCTTCTCTTTTTTTTTTTTTAAACATATAATGTATTATTTGTTTCAGGGGTACAGGTTTGTGATTCAATAGTCTTACACATTGACAGCGCTCACCATAGCACATACCCTCCCCAATGTCTATCATCCAGCCACCCCATCCCTCCCACTCCCCACCACTCCAGCAACCCTCAGTTTGTTTCTGGAGATTAAGAATTCCTCATATCAGTGAGGTGATATGATACATGTCTTTCCCTGATTGACTTATCTCGCTCACCATAATACTCTCCAGTTCCATCCACGTCATTGCAAATGGCAAGATTTCATTCCTTTTGATGGCTGTGTAATATTCCATTGTGTATATATACCACATCTTCTTTATCCATTCATCTGTTGATGGACTTCTTGGCTCTTTCCATAGATTGGCTATTGTGGGCATTGCTGCTATAAACATCGGGGTGCACGTACCCCTTTGGATCCCTACAGTTATATCTTTGGGGTAAATACCCAGTAGTGCAATTGCTGGGTCATAGGGTAACTCTATTTTCAACTTCTTGAGGAACCTCCTACTGTTTTCCAGAGTGGCTGCACCAGCTTGCATTCCCACCAATAATGTTGAAGGGTTCCCCTTTCTCCGCATTCCCTCCAACATCTGTCGTTTCCTGACTTGTTAATTTTAGCCATTCTGACTGGTGTGAGGGGGTATCTCATTGAGGTTTTGATTTGGATTTCCCTAATGCCAAGCGATGTTGAGCACTTTTTCATGTGTCTTTTGGATGTGTTCTTTGGAAAAATGTCTGTTCATGTCTTCTGCCCATTTCTTGATTGGATCATTTGTTCTTTGGATGTTGAGTTTGATAAGTTCTTTATAGATTTTGGATACTAGCCCTTTATCTGATATGTCATTTGCAAATATCTTCTCTCATTCTGTCGGTTGTCTTTTGGTTTTGTTGACTGTTTCCTTTGCTGTGCAAAAGCTTTTTATCTTGATGAAGTCCCAATAGTTCATTTTTGCCCTTGCTTCCCTTGCCTTTGGCGATGTTTCTAGGAAGAAGTTGCTGCGGCTGAGGTCGAAGCGGTTGCTGTGTGTGTTCTCCTTTAGGATTTTGATGGACTCCTGTCTCACATTTAGGTCTTTCAAGCATTTGGAGTCTATTTTTGTGTGTGATATAAGGAAATGGTCCAGTTTCATTCTTCTGCATGTGGCTGTCCAATTTTCCCAACACTATTTGTTGAAGAGACTGTCTTTTTTCCATTGGACATTCTTTCCTGCGTTGTCAAAGATTAGTTGACCATAGAGTTGAGGGTCCATTTCTGGGCTCTCTATTCTGTTTCATTGATCTACGTGTCTGTTTTTGTGCCAGTACCGTACTGTCTTGATGATGACAGCTTAGTAATAGAGCTTGAAGTTCGGAAATGTGATGCCGCCAGCTTTGCTTTTCTTTTTCAACATTCCTTGGGCTATTCGGGGTCTTTTCTGGTTCCATACAAATTTTAGGATTATTTATTCCATTTCTTTGAAAAAAGTTGATGGTATTTCAATAGGGATTGCATTAAATGTGTAGATTGCTCTAGGTGGCATTGACATCTTCACAATATTTGTTCTTCCAATCCATGAGCATGGAACGTTTTTCCATTTCTTTGTGTCTTCCTCAATTTCTTTCATGAGTATTTTATAGTTTTCTGAGTACAGATCCTTTGCCTCTTTGGTTAGATTTATTCCTAGGTATCTTATGGTTTTGGGTGCATTTGTAAATGGGATCGACTCCTTAATTTCTTTCTTCTGTCTTGTTGTTGGTGTATAGGAATGTCACTGAATTCTGTGCATTGATTTTATATCCTGCCACTTTACTGAATTCCTGTATGAGTTTTAGCAGTTTTGGGGTGGAGTCTTTTGGGTTTTCCACATAAAATATCATATCATATGTAAAGAGTGAGAGTTTCACTTCTTCTTTGCTGATTTGGATGCCTTTTCTTTCTTTTTGTTGTATGATTGCTATGGCTAGGGCTTCAAATACTATGTTGAATAGCAGTGGTTGTAGTGGTCATCCTTGCCATGTTCCTGACCTTAGGGGGAAAGCTCTCATTTTTTCCCCATTGTGAATGATATTTGCTGTGGGTTTTTCCTAGATTGCTTTTATGATATTGAGGTATGTACTCTCTATCCCTATGCTCTGAAGAGTTTTGATGAAGAAAGGATGCTGTACTTTGTCAAATGCTTTTTCTGCAACTATTGAGAGGATCATATGGTTCTTGTTCCTTCTTTTATTAATGTATTGTATCACATTGATTGATTTGTGGATGTTGAACTAATCTTGCAGCCTAGGGTTATATCCCACTTGGTCGTGTTGAATAATCCTTTTAATATACTGTTGGTTCCTATTGGGTAGTATTTTGGTGAGAATTTTTGCATCCATGTTCATCAAGGATATTGGTCTGTAATTCTCCTTTTTGATGGGGTCTTTGTCTGGTTTGGGGATCAAGGTAATCGTGCTCTCATAAAATGAGTTTGGAAGTTTTCCTTCCATTTCTATTTTTTGGAACAGTTTCAGAAGAGTAGGTATTAATTCTTCTTTAAATGTTTGGTACAATTCCCCTGGGAAGCCATCTGGCCCTGGGCTTCTGTTTCTTGGGAGATTTTTGATGACTGCTTCAATTTCCTTAGTGGTTATAGGTCTGTTCAGGTTTTCTATTTCTTCCTGGTTCAGTTTTGGTAGTTGATACATCTCTAGGAATGCATCCATTTCTTCCAGGTTATCTAATGTGCTGGCATATAGTTGCTCATAATATGTTCTTATAATTGTTTGTATTTCTTTGGTGTTGGTTGTGATCTCTCCTCTTTCATTCATGCTTTTATTTATTTGGGTCATTTCTCTTTTCTTTTTGATAAGTCTGGCCAGGGGTTTATCAATCTTGTTATTTCTTTCAAAGAACCAGCTCCTAGTTTCGTTGATCTGTTCTACTGTTCTTTTGGTTTCTATTTCATTGATTTCTGCTCTGATCTTTATTATTTCTCTTCTCCTGCTGGGTTTAGGCTTTATTGGCTGTTCTTTCTCCAGCTCCTTTAGGTGTAGGGTTAGGTTGTGCATTTGAGACTTTTCTTGTTTCTTGAGAAAGGCTTGTATTGCTATATACTTTCCTCTTAGGACTGCCTTTGCTGCATCCCAAAGGTTTTGAACAGTTGTGTTTTCATTTTCATTTGTTTCCATGATGTTTTTTTAACTCTTCTTTAATTTCCTGGTTGACCCATTCATTCTTTAGTAGGATGCTCTTTAGCCTCCACGTATTTGAGTTCTTTCCGACTTTCCTCTTCTGATTGAGTTCTAGGTTCAAAGCACTGTGGTTTGAAAATATGCAGGGAATGATCCCAGTCTTTTGGGATCTGATTTGTGACCCAGGATGTGATCTATTCTGGAGAATGTTCCATGGGCACTAGAGAAGAATGTGTATTCTGTTGCTTTGGGATGGAATGGTTTGAATATATCTGTGAACTCCATTTGTTCCATTGTGTCATTTAAAGTCTTTATTTTCTTGTTGATCTTTTGCTTAGATGATCTGTCCATTTCAGTGAGGGGGTGTTAAAGTCCCCCACTATTATTATGTTATTGTCGATATGTTTCTTTGCTTTTGTTATTAATTGGCTTACATAATTTGGTGCTCCCATGTTAGGGGCATAGATATTTACAATTGTTACATCTTTTTGTTGGATAGACCCTTCAAGTATGATATAGTATCATTCCTCATCTGTTATTATAGTCTTTGTTTTAAAACCTAATTTGTCTGATATAAGGATTGCCACCCCAGCTTTCTTTTGGTGTCCAATACCATGGTAAATGGTTTTCCACCCCCTCACTTTCAATCTGGGGGTGTCTTTGGGTCTAAAATGAGTCTCTTGCAGACAGCATATCGATGGGTCTTGTTTTTTTATCCAATCTGATAGCCTGTGTCTTTTGATTGGGGCATTTAGCCCATTTACATTCAGGGTAACTTGAAAGATACGAATTTATTGCCATTGTATTGCCTGTAAGGTGACTGTTACTGTGTATTGTCTGTATTCCTTTCTGGTCTATGTTACTTTTAGGCTCTCTCTTTGCTTAGAGGACCCCTTTTAATATTTCTTGTACGGCTGGTTTCATGTTTTCAAATTCCTTTAGTTTTTGTTTGTCCTGGAAGCTTTTTATCTCTCCTTCAATTTTCAATGACAGCCTAGCTGGACATAGTATTCTTGGCTGCATATTTTTCTCATTTAGTGCTCTGAATATACCATGCCAGTCCTTTCGGGCCTGCCAGGTTTTTGTGGATAAGTCTGTTGCCAGTCTAATGTTTCTATCATTGTAGGTTACAGATCTCTTCTCCCCAGCTGCTTTCAGGATTTTCTCTTTGTGTCTGAGACCAGTAAGTTTTGCTATTAGATGTTGGGGTGTTGACCTATTTCTATTGATTTTGAGGAGGTTCTCTGTGCCTCTTGGATTTTGATACCTGTTTCCTTTCCCAAATTAGGCAAGTTCTCTGGTATAATTTGCTCCAGTATACCTTCTGCTCCTCTCTGTCTTTCTTCTTCTTCTGGGATGCCAATTATTCTAATATTGTTTTGTCTTATGGTATCACTTATCTCTCGAATTCTGCCCTCGTGATCCAGTAGTTGTTTATCTCTCTTTTTCTCAGGTTCTTTATTTTCCATCATTTGGTCTTGTATATTACTAATTCTCCCATCTGCCTCATTTATCCTAGCAGTTAGAGCCTCCATTTTTATTTGCTCCTCATTAATAGCCTTTTTAATTTCAACTTGATTAGATTTTAGTTCTTTTATTTCTCCAGAAAGCATTTCTCTAATATCTTCCATGCTCTTTTCAAGCCCAGCCAGTATCTTTAAAATCGGCATTCTGATCTCTAGTTTTGACATCTTACTAATGTCCATATTGATTAGGTCCCTGGCCGTCAGTACTGCCTCCTGTTCTTTTTTTTGAGGCGATTTTTTCAGTCTTCTCATTTTGTCCAGAGGACAATAGATGAATGAGAGAACAAAATGCTAACCGGGTAACAGTGACGCCAATAAAATATACACTAAACAAATCAGAAGAGACCTGAAACCGTGGGAAAAGAAAGGGAAATAAAGAAAAAAGAAAAGAAAAAGAAAAAATAGGAAACAAGCAAACAAACAAACAAATATAACAGAATATGATCAAATATGATGAAGCTGGTGCATAGATCAGTGCCATACAGTATATTTTGGGCGTATTTTGGTCTGTTAGGAGAAAGTGACTCCCAAAATTTTAAAGAATGGAAAACTTATATATGTACAAAAGTAAGGGTAAATACGATGGAGGGATGCAATATGATTGTAAAGATGAAAATTATAGAAGATTTTATATAGGAATTGATAAGATGAGAAGGTGGTTGAAAAAAGAAGGAAGAGGATTTAAAAAAAGAAAAAAAGAGAGAGAATGTGATTAGGCAGGAGACTCGAACAAAGCCATACACTAGAGATTTAGGTTATATTTTGGTCTTTTGGAAGAAACTGTATCCCAAAATTTTAAAGAGAGAACAACTTATATATTTATACCAAAAATAAGGTTAACTACTATGAAGGGATACAATATGACTCTAAAAATGAAAAATAAAAAAGATTTTAAAAAAAAGCGATTGATAAGATATTGCTTGAAAAAGGGAAAAAGAAAAAGAAAAAATAAAGAAAATTAAAAAAATTAACTTTGAAAGACTAAAGAATCATGGCAGAAAAGCCATGAATTCTATGTGCAGTATTCCCCTAGTGCTGGAGTTCTGCTGTTCTTATTGATGGGTAAACTTGGTCTTGGCTGGCTGTTCTTGCTTATCTTCTGGGGGAGGGGCCTGTTGCAGTGGTTCTCAAATGTCTTTGTGGGAGGCGGAATTGCCCCGCCCTTGCTGGGCTCCCGGCTAAGTAATCTGCTGGAGTTTGCTCTGGGGAGCTTTTGTTCCCTGCAAGGTTTCCGTACAGCTTTGGAGGATGAGATTGAAAATGGCGGCCTCCCAGTCTGTGCCCCGGAGGAGCCGAGAGCTCGGTCCCCACTCAGTGAACCCCAGAGGAAAGCCGTCATCACTCCTGGCTCCCCAGTCTCCGGCCGCACTCCGTGCTCACCCGGCCTGTGACCGAGCATTTCTATCTCTGGCACACGACCTCGTGTGGCGTCTCCAAACCTAGCAAATTCCTGCGGTGTGCTCCTGCGCCGCTCCTCCCAGGGGGAGGAAGGGCCGTCTCCCTGGATCTGCTGCTTTTTGGGTCCCTGCTGGAGGAGCAGTGGCCCGACTGTGCCACGGATTTCGGTTTATGGCAACCCCAAGCTGAAAGCCCACTCCTCAGCTCCGTCTCTGCAGCCAGTTCCATGCTCTGATACCCGGGAGTTCTGCACTCAGGTACCCCCGTCTTTCTGTGACGCAGTGGGTCCTGAGACCACAGTGCCCCAGCGAGTGTTCCACCCCTGATTAGCCACTGGAGTGACGTCCCTCACCCCAGAGCCAACTTCTAAAATTTCTGATTTTGTGCTCGGCTGCTCTATCACTTGACAGTAGCGGCTTATGGAGCCCCCCTCCCCCACCGTCTGTCTTCCCAAATATCGCCTCCGCAGCACATATACCAGATATCGCCTTGGATTCACTTCTCTGAACGTCCTGCCTTCCAGAAAGTGGTCGCTTTTCTGTTCAGAGTTCCTGCTATTCTTTTTTTCGATTTCCTGTTGAGTTTGTAGGTGTTTAGAATGGTTTGATTCCTATCTAGCTGAATTCCTGGGACTAGACGAAATTTAGGTCTCCTACTCCTCTGCCATCTTGCTCCTCCTGAAACCTACATTTTTGATATAACTGTTCTGTTGGTGGAGAAAATGGAAATTTATTTCATGGCCGTTGTGAATTTGTCATTATTCTTATGGAGCAACTACTTCTAATTTTTGTTTTAAACCTTATTCTACATATCCTTTAACATGTTCTGATAGAAGTTCGGAAATTACCAAAAATAATACAAATTGCTTAGCATTGTTGTGAGAAATAAATTAAATTAGAGGTAGACATAGTTTGTATAAAGTTTAATACAAAATACATAAAGTATTATTGTCCTTTTTTCTTACTAGGAAACTGAAGTTTGGTTGTAATTCTTCCTTTGTTTATTGGGGCTTGCCACATGCTCCATGGAACATCCCCGTCTAATAACTGTCACTCGTAGCACAAACAGATCTGAATGATAAGTACTAGAAGAGTTGTTTGTACCCCAGCACGGACTAGCTGGAAGGCTTCTCTTATCCTGGGCTGTATTCAGAGTTGGCAGCCTTATAGATTGTGAATGCTGAACCTAGAAATACTGAATAATGACAAATGTTGCTTTCAGAGTTCACAATATTTAAATGTATGTGCTATTGAGCTGCCTGAATTTCTATTAAAACACAGTTCTTTTAATTTCTATCACCAGGTAACCTTGGACGGGTAGACCAGGTCTCTGAATTTGAGTATGACTTATTCATTAGGCCGGATACCTGTAATCCACGCTTCCGAGTCTGGTTCAACTTTACTGTTGAAAACGTGAAAGAATCACAGGTGAGGAAATATTGAGGGAAATATTGGATATCTTCAGTGTGGTTTGGTAAGAATATTATGCTTTTGTTTTACTTTAGAAATCTCAGTATAACGACCAGATTAGGAATATATTCTGGTATATCTCTAGCAATGATATAGTTCTAAGAGATATACAGAAATATGTATAATATGCTGGCTTTTGTTATCTGGTGGTCATTAAATAATACAAATAGATTATCTGAGAACAGAAAGTGTTCTTTACTGATTGAAGAATTAGTATAATGTGCTGGGTTTCCTTGAGGAACCATTGAAAGTGACTTACTATTTTTATTATAGAGTGTGTTCTCTATATTACTTTTCTTTATAAAGATCTGTGAGGGACATTTCTCACAGGCCTCAGTTTCAGAAAAAGCTTTTCTTATTTTGTACAAGAAGGTGTTTATATCTTAAAAATAATGATTCTTGTAACTCATCCTGTTTTCCCTTTTTTTTTTTAATCTGTTGGGAAACTCAGATCCAGTTTTACAGCACTCGCTAAACTTTTTGGCTTATATTTCTGTGTACTAATTTTTCTTTCATTCTGATCATATTAAGCTGTCTGTAACCACAATTTCTTCATCTATATTTTCAAACAACGTATGTTTTTTTATAATCCTGTTCAAATATTTTGAGTGAGAGAGTATTGATGAAAATAGAACTAAATGTATATGCCTTAATAAACATCTAATCCTAAGAAATCACTTATCATTCTGTTTTATTAAGACAGCTAGTCATGGAAAACTGCACAAACTTTGTACATATAGTGATATGACTTTTTTAAGCAGATGAAAGCGTAGGCTTATAACCGAATATTTATCTGCCTTCTTCCAACAGGTCATCTTTTTCTAGTATACTTGGGAGAAAGGGAGGGTTGGTTTAATTTTTCCCTCCCAAGTCAGTCCATTCTGTTTCCTCGTTCAATTGGTTGCTTACTTCTCGCCATTTTTCTCAACTTCAATTAGATTCATTTTTCTGGCAGTGGTCAGTGTCTGGAATTTAGGGATTAGATTAACTCCTGTTACTGGCATGCTACCTTCAGCAGGAGAGGGGTGCAAGGAAGAGTCACTCCAATTTACTGTCTATTCTCTTAATTCTCTACACCACCACTGGCACATGACTGTTTGTAATGACACAGGTGTATGTAATGTTTAATGAAGTTTAAGGGTTAACTGGAATGAATTAAATAGATGGGAGAACTCTATATTGTTGGCTAAACATGATTTGGGATAAGTGGGAAAAAATGTTAAATCCATCACAGAAAGCTGCTTAAGGACATAACTTTAGTTCTTAGCTTTGCTTCTTAGTTTTACTTACACTCCCATGAGAGAATTCCTTTTTCAGCTTTTCCCAGTAGGAGTAACAATATTCTCTCCTTTACCCACCTTAGGAAAACCTGCACTTTCCCTAACCAGGGGTTCACCTGACAATAGGAGTATCCTCTTGTTCCAATAAGACAGTTAGTAATTATCAAAATGCATTTTCCAAGTCTATGTTACCGAGTCTTAAGAGTATAACTCACAGCAGGAGACTTTAGCCACATCTACAAAACTGAGTCTTGGCACTCCAACTTTGGATCCCCTATCAAGCTCTCTCTGCTACCATGAGATAGACATACAACTGCTTATTCTTCTATTGGTGTCTCCTGTCAGTAACTTATGGTTGTAACATACACCACTGAAAAACAAATGATAATTCTGAAGCAATATAGTCCATGCATATGAAGGAAGGGAAACATTTTCTTAAAAGCAGTATAATCTGCCGGGATTTCTAATTTCCCAAAGGGGTTTACTGTTTTCCTCTTTATGCACAGCACATGCACGTCCTTCAGCTTGCATATTGCATCCAGAAATAGACTAAATCCTAAGAAATGAGACCTATTACTTTTCAAACAATAGAATCCTCTATCCTAATCATATCTTTGCTAAATAGAGACTTAGTTAAAGCTCTAAAATTATTATGGTTCTTTAACTTTGGGCCACATTAAATTCTTAGCCCAGTTTTTCTTGCACTTTAGTCTCTGTACAAATAATATTCTTACATAGCTACTCTGGTTAGGAGGAACAGTGAGGAGTGGTTTGACTAGACAGGGAAAATGTGTTTCTTTTTTGGGGGGGGGGCAGGGACAGAGATAGAGGGAGAGAAAGAATCTTAAGCATGCTCCACGCCCAGAATGAAGCCCAACACAGGGCTCGATCTCACAACCCTGAGATCCTGACCTGAGCTGAAATCAAGAGCCCATTGCTTAACCCACTGAGTCACCCAGGTACCTAGGAAAATGTATTTCTTAAGTTATACTATGTGAGATAGTTTTTTGGACAGGTTACTCATAAATTTCAGTTTCTTGTTCTTTGCTCTTCTAGTTGATGACAGGTATGTTCTTTTTGTTGTTTAAAATGTCTCTTCCAGAGTGTTACAATTTTTATACTATATTCTAAAGTCATACAGCCTCTTTTGCAGTCTTGCCTATCAGTTAAGGAAGTAACATGAATGTGTTCCAAGGGGTTATTCTAATAAGAGAGTTGGTGTTGTTTCTATGAATGCTTATTTTTAAAGTTGGAGGAACCAATATTTACTCTGACTCTCTGGGTTTCTCTCTTCATATCCAGTGCTATTCTACTGTTGTTACAATTAGAAATCATGAACATGTTTATCTGGTTTCCTGGAGTGTGATGCTTTATCAGCCTCTTTCTTTGGGCCATTGCTTCATCAACTGTAATCACATAATATAGTTATGGAAATCTGTCTCAAGATGGCATAAAGATCTGCTAGAAAGATACAATATGTATCTCTCACCCACAGGATATTTGTTTTCATGGTTGTCTACATGAAAGAGAATGGTTTTACTATTAAGTTTGACTTGTAAGGTCTGTTTTTATAATGTCTCTTCCTATCATCTTTTCCATCTCTCTAATTTCCGTTAAAATGAGACCTTCATGAATGTAATCTAGTCAGGAACCTTACTTAGGGTTTAGTGCTAGGAAGCAAAAGAAATATTAGTCATCAAAGTCTGAGTCCATTAAATGAATGTTAAAAATTACAGCATCAAATATACCATATAAACAGGTCTAGCTCTTTGGTTATTTCCCTTGACATTTGTAAGAAGTGATGAAACTTGGAATATATGGTGCTGTATTGTAGGACTGATATATAAACCCCCAAAAGTGGTTGCCAAATAGTGTGTTTGCAGGAGTCTATGTAAACTAACATCAAGATATTTTTATTAGAAAGTAAGTTTCTCTCTGAAAAACTTGTAATAAATATTCTTATGTGGAAATTTATTATTGATACAGCAAAATACTTGTGTGATGTGAAAACAAATCTTTCTGTTTAAATACTCATGACAAAACTTCAGCTAATAAGAGTGGGAAAATGATATGTCTTGACTTTTAAACTCTGTTTTCTTTCCTTTATATTGTTTTTTATCTCTTTGAATTAATTTTTCCTTTTTTTGATTCGCTGATGCTCAATGTAGTAAATTTTGAAAATATAGACAATTATAATAAGAGAGAAAAAGCACACACAAAATCATACTGTCTAGAAATGAAAATTAACTTTTTGGCATATTTACTTCTAGGCTTTTTATTTCCTACTTTATTTTTTGGAGCATAATTAAATTTTTTACCATATACAAATTTTTATGTTTTGCTTTTAAATAAAATAAATAGTATCACAAGCAATTTTCTATCAATAAAAACTTCATAAACATGACTGTATATTTATACTATTGGACCATTTCCTTTCTCTTGGGCATAAAGATTATTTTCCATTATCTGTTGTTATAAATAACACTGTAATGAATATCTTCATGTATGAAATGTTACCCATATTTCATTTTCCTTACTTAGGATAAATTCCTAGGAGGGGAATTGAGAGATAAATGATATGAATATTTTTGTACTCTTCATACATATTCTATATTAATATGTACCAAAAAAATGATACTATTTTACTGTTGTATCAGCAGTGAGATGCTTTTCCTTGAATTTCGTGTTTTGACTTGTTTCATGAGTTCAGTATTTCATATATTTAGAATAAATTTTTTTTCATCACTTACTTTGAAATTTTACACAAATAAATCGGATATACTTCAGTGTTTCAGGACTCTAGTCATAAAGGAATGAATTGCATTCCAGCAACAACGTGAGACAACAAAACAGATCCATTTATTATTTTGGCTCTTTTTCTCAATTCAGCAGTCCTCTTTAGTTTAAGTGTGCCAACTGACTGTCCTCTTAGGTATGTAATGGAAAATTTAAAAAAAGAAGTGTTTTTTTACACGATGAAGTATTTCTTACATTACTGTATGCAGTAATGTAGCTTAAACACACACACACACTTTATATATGACATGTCTGAATTGGACTTCAAAATTCCAACAGTTTGCTCTTCTTTAGTCTCCATCCTGGAGATTTTAGGTTCAGTGAAACTTCATCCTGGCCAAAATCAACAGTGCACAGAGGCAGCATATCACAGTAGAAAGAGCACAGACAGTGGATTCAAACACATTTGGGTTTATTTATTTATTTATTTTCTTTAAATTTTATTTTAAAGATTTTATTTATTTGACAGAGAGAGACAGTGAGAGAGGGAACACAAGTAGGGGGAGTGGGAGAGGGAGAAGCAGGCTCCCCCCTGAGCAGGGAGCCTGATGCGGGGCTCGGTCCCAGGACCCTGGGATTATGACCTGAGCCAAAGGCAGACGCTTAACGACTGAGCCACCCAGGCGCCCCCACATTTGGGTTTAAATCCTGACTCTGATACTTGTGAGTTCTTTTACCCTTGATCAGTTAAATTAATCTCTTGGTGACTCAGTTTTCTGTAAATATAATACTATAACTTCATGTGAGTGTTGTGAAAATTATGTGGACAATGTATGCAAAGAGCCTACCATGGTGTTTGGTAGATAGCTAATAGGAGCTCAATACCTTTTGGCTATTGTTTGTATTAAAACACCAGAATGCTAGAAATAATACTAACAAAACAAGAGAAAACACTGTAACAGATTATTACTAGATTACTGTTAATGGGTTTAGTTTTTTTTCTCTTCCTTTTTATTCTGCTTATTCTCTTCTTATTCCTCCTCCTCCTTCTTATAAATATATTATTGATCATCACCTAGGCTGAATTGTAAGCCTAGCTTTGCCACTTATTTTCTAGCTCTGTGACCATGGGAAAGTTACTGATCAATTTAAATCATCAATTTTTACATCTGTTTAATGTTTTAATAGTATCTAGTAGAGTTGCTCTAAGAATTATATGTGATAATGCATGTAAAACACTTAACCCAATGCGTGGCACATAAGAAGTGAACAAAAAATGTTAGCTATTAGTATTACTATACTTCTAATACTCCTTCTACAAAGTATAACACAGGTTCTCATTTTCCCTGTCATTCAATTTGTTATAAAAATAGCTAACATTTATTGAACACTTTTATATTATAGGTACTATGCTAAATCCTTTATAGTAGTTTGTTTAATCTTCAAAATAGTCATTTGTCTTAAGTACTATTATACCTCCTCATTTTATAGGTGAAGAAACTGAAAGAAAGGATAAATAACTTGTTGAAGATAATGCAATTAGTAGGTAGTAGAGTCAGGATTTGTACCTAACTAGTCACTGTAGAAAATTCGGAAAATATAAGTTAGTAATGGGAGCAAAGAAAACAAAACAAAATACAAGCCCATAATCCTACTAACTAGAAGGCATTACTGTGAACTTTTGGCATATTTATTTTTAGGCTTGCTTGTGTTCTATTTATATTTTGGAGTATATTATTTACTGGTTCTAGAGCTTTTTCTCTTCTGTCTTATGCTGCCTTTCAAAAAATCATCTCAGTAGATGCATAGAAACCAATAGCTAAAATGTAAAACCCATTTGAGCTAACACTTGAGCAAACTAGGATGAGAAAGGAACTTTTTTATTTGATAGAGGATCTCTTCAAAGAATCAAGATCAAGAATCATACATAATGGTGAAACTTTAAAAGCATCCATTGAAAATTGAAGGTGACACAAACACATGGAAAGGTATTCCATGCTCATGGATTAGAAGAGTTAATATTGTTAAAATGTCCATATTGTCCAAAGCAATCTATAGATTTAATTCAATCCCTATGAATATACCAACAGCATTTTTCACAAAACTAGAACAAATGGTACTAAAATGTGTATGGAATCATAAGAGACCTCAGATAGCCAAAGCAATCTTGAAAAGGAAGAGAATGAAACTGGAGGTATCACAACTCCAGATTTTAAGATATACTACAAAATTGCAATAATCAAAACAATATGGCACTGGCACAAAAATAGACAGATAGAGCAAGGGAACAGAATAGAAAATCCAGAAAGAAACCCATGATTATATGGTCAGTTAATTTATGACAAAAGAGGCAAGAATATGCAATGGGAAAAAGATAATCTGTTCAACAAATGGTGTTGGGAAAACTCGACAGCTATAATACAGAAGAATGAAACTGGACCGCTTTCTTACACCATACACAAAAATAAACTCAAAATTGATTAAAGACCTAAATGTGAGACTTTAAACCATAAAAATCCTAGAAGAGGGCACACAAGCAGTAATTTCTTTGACATCAGTCAAAGCAACATTTTTCTAGACATGTCTCCTTGAGGCAAGGGAAACAAAAGCAAAAGTAAACATTGTAACTACATCAAAATTAAAGACTCTGCACAGCAAAGGAAACCCTCATTAAAACAAAAAGACAGCCTACTGAGTGGGAGAAGATACTGGCAAATTATATATCTGTTAAAGGGTTAGTATCCAAAATATATAAAGAACTTATACAACTCAACAACAAAAAATGAATAATCCTATCAAAATGGGCAGAAGACATGAACAGAATTTCTCCAAAGAAGACATACAGAAGGCTAACAGACACATGAAAAGATGCTCAACATCATTCATCATCATGGAAGTGTAAGTCAAAATCACCATGTGATGTCATCTCACACCTGTCAGAATGACTAAAATAGAAAACACAGGAGACTATGAATGTTGGGAAGGATGTGGAGAAAAAGGAACCCTCATGTACTATTGGTGGGAATGCCAACTGGTGTGGACAGTGTGGGAAACAATACGGAGTTTCCTCAAAAAATTAAAAATAGAAGTATCATAAGATCCAGTAATTCCACTACTGGGTATTTATCCAAAGAATATGAAAACACTAATTTGAAAAGTTATATGCACCCCTTTATTGCAGCATTATTTACAATAGTGAAGATACAGAAGCAACCCAACTGTCCATCGACAGATGAATGGATAAAGAAGATGTGATACACACACACACACACACACACACACACACACACACACACACAGGAATATTACTCAGCCATAACAAAGAACGAAATCTTATTGGCAAAAACATGGATGGATCTAGAGGGTATAATGGTAAGTGTAATAAGTCAGTCAAGGGAACAAAAGTACCATATGATTTCACCTATATGTGGAATTTAAGAAGAAAAAACAAATGAACAAAGAATAAAGAAAAATTTTCACGTATCACAGAAACATCATCAACAAAGAAACTAAGATACCTAAGACATCAAAGAGGGCCCAAACAATTAGGGAGGATATATTTTTGTTTTTGTTTTTTAATAGAAAGGAGGGGTGAGAGGTGGAGGGAGAGGGAGAGCAAGAATCAAGTAGGCTTCATGCCCAACACAGAGCTCAATGCAGGGCTTGGTTTCACAACCTTGAGATAATGGTGTGAGCCAAAATCAAGAGTCAGATGCTTAACTGACTGAGCCACCCAGGCACCTCATGGAGGATATACTTTTATTCAACAAATATTTAATGACTACCTCTTTGTTCTAGACATAGTTGTAACACTTGGAATATAGTAATCAAGTGAGAAAAAAGGTAAGAGTACTTGTGGGGTTTCCATTCTAGGTGTATCATTGGGTCAAAGAGAAGGACAAAAGATAGACATAACAAATGAGGAAATAGTATATTAGAAAGTGATAATTTTAAAAGAAAAAGTAGAATAGATTAGGAGGGATATGTAGAGGAGAACAAAATGAATAATCATTAAAGTAGGCCTCTTTGAGAAGGTAACATTTGAGCAAAGACAAAGGAAGTAAGAAAATATGCTTTACAAATATCTGGTAGAAGGGCATTCTTACAAGTTGGAATAGCTATTGCCCTAAGCCAGTGTCCTATTGGAATCATATCTGGTTCATTTGAGGTATAGCAAAGAAAGCAGCATGATTAGAGCTGTGTGAGCAAGGCAGAAAATAGTAGAAAATGTGGTCAAAGAAGTATGTATGTGGTAGGGTAGCAGTGGGTGGGTTGAAGTGATAATCTTGTAGGATCCAGTGGAGCAGAGTTTAACAGAGTAGTTACATGATATGACTGATATCATAAAATTATTGACGTTTCCCTGTTAAAAGTAGACATTAAAGACAGAATGGCCCAAGGATAGAAACAGGGATCCAGTTTGGAGACTTTTATTCTAATTTCAGTGAGAGAGATAGTGGTTTGGACTGTTATGGTCGCAGTTTAAATGGTGAGAGATATTTGAAGATACGGCCACAGGATTTCCTTCTGGATTTGATGTGGATGTGTAATCAAGAGAGGAATCAAGGATGACTTTAGGGTTTTGGCATGAGTATCTGATCTACAGAGATACAGAAGGCAGCCAGAGGAGCAGGTTTTGAGAAAGATGAGGAGTTCAGTTTTAGACAGGTTAAATATGAGATACCTATCATATATTCAAATACACTAATAAGTAGGCAGTTGGGATACATGAGTCTGCAGTCTGAAAGAGAAGTCAGGATTGAAGCTATATATTTGAGAATTGTTGGCATATAGAGAGTATTTAAAGTCATAAAACAGAGATGATATTACTACAAGAGTAAGTGTAAACAGGGAAGAGGAGAGGAATAAGTAGTGAGTTTAGGGACCTCTGACTGAGAAGCCAGTAAAGGAAACTGAAAAAGAGCAGGTTGTTAGTAGGAGGAAATCCAAGTGTGTATTATCTTGGAATATAACTGAAGAACAATCATGAAGGAGAAGTGAGTAATGTACTGTGAAATATGCTGCTGATAATTTAAATAAGTTGGAAATACAGGATTGACTGTTTGATTTGGGATTATGGAAATTATTGATGACCTTGACAAATAACAGTTTTAATTGAGTGCTAGAATAGCCATTAGAGAATGAGAGCATAATATCCTCAGTGTTCCTCCATGTTGTTTCATATTGCAGAATTTCCTTCGTTTCACAGGTTTTATAGTATTCCATGTATGCATATACCACATTTTCTTTATCCATTCATCTGTTAATGGACATTTAGGTTGCTAAATACTGCATGATTCAACTTACCTGAGGTATCGGAAGTAGTCAAATTTATAGAGTCAAAGAGTGGAATGATGTTTGCCAGGGACTGTGGGGAGGGGCAAATGGGGATTTACTAATTGATAGGCTTTAAGTTTCAGATAAGCAAGATGAATAAGTTATATTTATCTGCTGTACAATATTCCACCTCTATGTAGTCAATGATACTGTATTGTGCTCTTAATATTTTTTTAAGGGTAGATCTCATGTTAAATGTTCTTGCCATGATAAAGTAAAATTAAAAAAAAAAGACAATGGGAGGAGAGGCATTGGAGACATCTATTGTAGGCAACATTTTTTGAAGAAGTTCCTTGCAAAGAGGAGCAATTAAATGGAATGATAGCTAATAGAGGTAATAGGTCTGAGAAAAAAAATTTTTTTTGGTTAGGTGGAAGAAATACTATGTTTATATCCTGATTAGCATGATCTAATATGGAACAAACAACTGATGATACAGAGAGGAGAATGGATAGTTTGGAGTGATATTCCTGCATATTGAGAAGAGACAGTTCATAAATTGAAGGATTGCTTTTAGGTAGGAATGCAGATAGATATTTCTCACATAGTAAGTAACATGTTGGAGGGAAGAATTCAGAGCTGATGCTAGTAAGTGGACAAAGGTAGTGGAAGTAATCTGTGGAGTTTTTCTTCTGTTCCTTCAATCCTTTCAGTGAAGTAGGAAGCAAGATCATCAGCAGAGATTGATGATGGGGGAAGGAGTTTTGGAAACTTGAAATGATACAAGGTATAATGTACTCATCAAAGAGAGTGGAAGAGTAAATGACCTATGGTAGAATAATATCATTTGTTGACAATAGTAAAGGTAACATTGAGATATACAGACATGAATTTAAAGGCATAAAATTCAATGTGAGTGTTTTTCACCTATTCCTTTTAGTTATAAGCATGCACATGCAGAATAGGGAGAAAGTTTGATTTAACCATAGTTGTGTTTTTACTTTTCCTGAGGAAACAGTATTTATTTTATTATATTTTTACTTTTTAATCAACTTGTTGTGATATGATTTTCATAGTCAAATTAAAATATATCACAATCAAAATGTAAAACATTTCCATTACTACCAAAAGTACCCTCACACTGCCTCAGAGTTAATCCTTTCCCCATATTGTTGTATCCTTTTACATTCTCACTAGCAAAAAATGAGAATTTTCACTTGGTTTTTTTTTATATCTTCTGTTTCTCTCATCATTTTTATGTTATACATTAAATCTTTGAATATGTTTATAATATACTTGAATACATTTATAACTGTATAAAGACTGCTGAGAATTCTATTATCTTTGTCATTTCTGGGTAGATTTTTATCAATTGATTTTTCTTCTGATTATAGGTCACAGTTTTTTGCTTTTTGCATATCTAGACATTTTTTATTGAATCTGACATTGTTAGATTTTGTTTTCTTTTTTTAAAGAAAAATTATTCAGGGTTTTCTTTTTTTCTTTTTCTCTTTTCTTTTTTATTTCTTTTTTTCTTTTTTTTGGCAGACAGTTAAGTTACTTGTGGAACAGCTTGACTTTTTTGAGGTTTCTTTTAAATCTTTGTTAGTGCAGGCCTAGTTCAGTGATGATACACTTCAGTTCTACTAGGTCAGACATAGCCTTTCCAGAGTATCTACTGAATGCTCCAAATATTCAATGGGGTCTCTCTATTCTGGTTACAACTGGAATGTTTCCCATCTCTGTCTCTCGAAAGCCAGAGTGATAACAGGAATTATCTCATTTGTTTCTTTTCTCTTAGGGATCCTAGCTTTATGATGCCTATTGTCCAGTGTGTGAAAACATCTACTCATATATTTTATGCAGTTTTTTATTTGTTTATGGTAAGAGGGCAGATATGGAACAGTTACACCCACTGTGGTTATGAAGGCTTGCTTCTAAGTGTTGCTAAGGCAGGTCTAGATTAGCTTCTAGTTTAGGGCTGGTTTAACCCTGCTACTAAGATGTGATCTTTCTGGAGTCTCTAGTGGAGTATTCATTGAGGCTTCCACCCTGATTTGTTTGGATTTGAATGTCTCCCAGCTCTGTGTGAGTTTCTGGATTTCTTCTACCACTTTCTTATAATGGTTCTTTGCCTATTTTCCTGGAGTCTTACCTTATGCATATACAGCTTTGCATTCAGCCAGAGAATCAAGTTGGACCCAATACAAATTTATGGAGTTTTTTCTGTGCATAGTCTTCTCCAGTGCTCTGTTCTATGATTCTAGCCACATCATCTCCAACCCCACTCCTGGAACTCCAGCTTCTGTTCTTCAACTCAGTGAGTTATCATTTTGCATGAGTTCCCTTGCCTTGCATCATAGTTCAGAAGGTGCCACCAGACAGAAAACCTTAGTGATCCCAGGGCTTACCTGATTTGTTTCTCTTGTCTCAGAGATCAGTCATGAGTTGCCAGCTGTCTAATGCCGAAAAAAAGCTGTTTTATGTATTTTGTCCAGTGTTCTGCTTGTTTATACTGGGAGGATAAATTCAGTACCAGATAGTCTGTTATGGTTGTAAATGGAACATGGTTGTGTTTTCACCAGTACAGACCACAAACTAAGAGAAGAATGAGAGTCCAGGGTACATTGAAGAAAGCCTGGACAAGAGAGAGTACATTAAGGGAATAAGGAATAATGGTAAGGTGAAAGGTAGTGAAAACATTATAGATCAATACATTGAAGGTAGGGTGACCATATTATCCATATCCAGTCAATTTTGATAGTAAAAGATGATCTAATAATTATAACTAGATAGCAGTCATAAACCAGAACTTTTCTAGGCAAACAGATTTTATTCATCTCTGTTGGACATTCTGATGAAGTGAAAGTAGGTTTGATAGGTAGTGTAATATAGTAAGCTTCAAAGAGAATGGGTGGTCATTAGAGAGTAAGATGAATGAAAGAAATTGAAGGGATTGCAGTTATTGCAATTATTGGTAATATCAAGGTGTGAAGTAAGACTGTATGTGCAGCTAGATAAAGTATAGTGGAAGATAAGATATAGGAGAGATATAGGGGAGATATAGTAGCCAGAATGTTGGGAAAGATTGTCTCTGTGTATATTGGAGAAATGACCGTGAGGCCTGAAGAGCAGTCATTAAAAAATGAGGAGGAATGACAGAGGAGTAGGGAGATGCTAGCAATAATGAGATACAGTGGAGAGATGATCTGATGAATTGAGATTCAAAGGTGTGTTTGTGGAAGTGAAGGGCTCAATATTATAAGATGTCAATTCTCCCCAAATCAAACTTTTATTTTAATGCAATTCCAATTAGAATCCCCCCCCAAATTCTTTTCATAGAATTTGACAAGCTAGTTTAAAAAGTCATGTGGAAAACCAAAGGGCAAAAATAGTCAAGCCAATTTTGAAGAATAATGAATGGGTATATGTTTATTTTATAGAAACCCCATATTTCAGCTAATAATTTTTATTTATAGCAAAACTGATTAAAATAGTATGGCATTGACATAATAATAGACAAATAGTCCAAATGGATAGTCTGGAAATCAGAAACAAGGTTATTTATCAGAAACAGAGGTTTCATTAGAAAATAGGAATAGTAGGGTCTATTCAATCAATGGCACAAATTATCCCCATGTTATAGATGGATTAAATACTTAAATATGAAAATAAATTAAAAATTTAGGTTGTGAAAAACAAATATAAAATAAATATTTTATTGGCTTTGGGAGTAGGATTAAAATTCATAGGGGGTACCTGGGTGACTCACTTGGTTTAGCATCAGACACTTGATTTCAGCTTAGGTTATGATCTTAGGGTGGTAGGATCGAGCCCTGCCTCCGGCTCCATATTCAGCGGGGAGTCTGCTTGAGATTCTCTCTCCCTCTCCCTCCACGCTTCTGTCCCTCCACTTGCTCTCTCTCTTTCTCTCTCTAAAAAAAATAAATAAATCTTTAAAAAATTCTTACGCGAGGCACAGAAAAGCAAAATCATAAAGAGAAACTTTTGCGTTTATAAAAATAAGGTCTAGGTGACAAAAGAACCAGAGTTGAAAGTTATGCATTATTCTAGGAAATAAAATTTGTGTAATATATTACAGATATAAGATTGGTATCCAAAAAATATAAAGAACTCCTACAAGCAAAAAGAAAAGAAAAAGAAAAACACCCAAGTATACCAAGGATATAAATAGGCAACTCACTGAACAGTAAGTGATAAAGCTTTTCTTAAAAGTGTTGGATTGAGAAGAAGAAATTCTCTTAGAAATGAGAGAAAGAGAAGAGAAATCTCTCTCAGGTATACTGGCATGAAAAAGACATCTTTTGCTTCTTATTGTTCAGGGGTAGTGATCATATTAGAGTGTAGTGGGAAAAAGCATGAGTTCTGGCATCAAGATTTTTGTTCTGTTACTTGCTGACTTTGTGTCCTTGGGCAAGTTACCTAACCCTGCTAAGTAAGCATCCGTTATTCATCCATAGATTTGTTACAGTATTACTTGCTTTGAGGTATTGTTTTGGAGATCAGTAATAGATGTTTATAAAACACCTAAAGAATGTCTGCAACATAGGCATATATGTGTATTTTTAGCTTAAGTAACCGTATTTGTTGAATGGGGTTGATGGCACATTTATTTTAGTGTGGTCTTTGTAAGATACAACGTAAGTTAGCCATATTTCTGATTCATGGGGCGAGGAATTCTTTGTTTACGGAAACATTCAGAAGATAGGGTATCTAAGTGTTGATTTACTAAATTCTACACCTGAAACTAAATTTTACGCCGTGTGTAAACTAACTGGAATTTAAATAAAAACTTGGAAAGAAAAAAAAGGAACAAAAAAGATGATAGGGTAGTATTCAATATGCAGGAGATATGGAAAGCTTAAGGAATTTGCATATCAACTAACTATATTATTTCAATTTTTGTGCAAGTACTGCCAGTGGGAACACATTTTCATTTTTTCAAGTTGGCTTCTATTGTTTTTACTTGTAATCTTTATACAGATAAATTTGAGTTTCTAGGAAGTGCTAGTAGATCTAAGAACTATACATGGAATTACTTGCTTGTATATTTATAATAATGATATACATACATATATATCAATGCCTTTGTGTATATAGTTTGTATATTTGTCCATTATATCACTTATACCAGATGCTATTAGTATAATTTAAAATAGCATTCAAACATAAACTTAGCTGGCATTATACTTTGTAGTATTTTTTTTTTAAACAGGCATTTTGCTATTACAACAGTCATGAATGATTATCATGTTGCTAAATCCAATAGGCATATTATATCCATTATTTTAATTTATCTTGCATTTGATACTGTTGACAGTTCACTGTTGGAAATTCTGTTTCCTTGGCTTTCCTGATATTTCTCTCTTGATTTTCCTTGTATCTCCTTTTTTATTTCTTCTGATTCTTCAGAAGTCCTTCATGGGCTTCTCCTATCCTACAAACTCCTTAAACATTGATACTCACCATGATTCTATCTCACATCATTACATCCCTACATTTATATCTCTTTTCCATATTCCCAATTGTATCTTTAACTGAAAATCTCTCCTGAGATTAAAACTCCTGGATTCAACTGCTTTTCATACATCACCACTGAATGTCCCATGGTGTCTCAGATTCATCATTTACAGAAGCTCTTTATCTTATCTAAATCTGCCTCTTCTATCTACTGTATATTCTAGTGAATGTTACTACTCTCCATGCAGTCATTCAAACTGGAAATGTGGGAGTTATCTTAGACTTCTTCCCTGTGGATCCATATCTAAAAATAGTGATAATGATAATTATCATGATTTTAATGTAACCACCATTTAGTGATCGCTTATGCTGTGCCACTACTATGCTAAATGCATTGTTTTCAGTCTTCACACTAACTTTGAGAGGTTGGTACTATTATCATCTTCATTTCATAAATGACAAAATCAAATTTGCTCCCTGATTTTACCACTTTCAAAATCATTTCCTCAATTTCTGTGTGTCTTTCTATCTCTGCTACTATCATTCAATTTCAGTGTATTATATTAAGTTGCCTGACAATGGCAGTCATCTTTCAACATGTAGCTTTGTCCAGAGTCTTGTGCTATTTAAGTCCGTCTTTTACACTGACCCGGAGTATTCTATGTAAACTGCAAATCTGACTTTGCTACTCCACTGCTAAAGCCCTAAAATGTTCCCTATTCCTTTAGAGTAAAATCCAGGTTTCTTAGCCTGGCATATGGTGCTCTTCACGATCTGGCTCCTGTCTAGTTTTCTTTGCCATAAATACTTATTGGCCTTCTTGTAGTTTCCTGCAGAGACCATGTTGTTTCTCACCTCCCTGCATTTTGCTCTTTCCTGTAATGCCCTTCCAATACTTCTTCATTTGGATTAAGTTCATGCTTTGGAGTCATACTGCCAGGGTTCATATTCTACTTAGCTATATATTGTGTGACCTTGGGCAAGAGATTTTGTGCTCACTATGTCTTAATTGCCTACCTAATACATGATACAGTATAACCAAGCTATTGAAGTTTTGCATGACACTTAGAAAACCCTCCATAAATGTTATTTTTCTTGGTATTAATATTCAAGAAATATTTATTGTGTACCTATGATATGCTAGACACTGTTCTGGGTAGTCAGGAATCAGCATTGAATAAAAGACAAGATTCTTCTGTTCTGGGGAAGCTTATGTTTTATTATGAGAAGAAAGACAATAAAGAGGAGAAAGTAAACAAATAAGATATTTATAGAAAATGGCACATGTTACCACAGTTTGTTTATCCAGTTAAGGGATTTTGCAGATGTTTCCAGTTTTTGGAAATTATAAGTTAAACTGCTATAAATATTCTTGTACTTTTTTATGTTTGTGAATGTAAGTTTTCATTTCATTTGGGTAAATACTTGGGAGCAGGATTGCTTGGTCATATGGTAAGTGTATGTTTAACTTTGTAAGTAACTGCCAAACTGTTTCTCAAAGTGGCTATATCAGTTTGCATTTCCATCAGCAATGTATGAGAGTTCCAGTTACTGCATATCCTTGCCAGCACTTGGTATCATCAGTATTTTTTTAATCTTATACATTCTAATAGATGTGCATTTGTATCTTGTGATTTTAATTTGTATTTCCCTAATGACTAAAAACTTTGAACATCTTCATGTACTTATTTGCCATCTGTATTTATTCTTTGATGAAGTAGCTACTCAAAATTTGTGTTAGTGTTCTAAATTGGGTTGTTTTATTATTAAGATTTGAGAGTTTCTTAAAAATTCTAGATATAAATCATATATCATCTGTTTTGCAAATATTTCCTCCCTGACTGGGGTTGATCTTTTTATTCCTTTAAGAGTATCTTTCACAGAACAAATTTATAGTTTTTGTAGAGTCCAGTTATTTTTCTGTTATGGATCATGCTTTTGATGTTAATTCTAAGAAATCTTTGTCTAACTGAAGATCACAATATTTTTTCCTATGTTTTCTTCTGAAAATTTTGTGGTCTTAGGTTTTATATTTAGGTCTATGATCCATTTTAAATTAATATTTACATATGGTGTGAACTAGGATTGAGTTTTTCTTGGAAGGTTGTTTTTTTTAATCTTTTGCATATGGATATCTATTTCAGTACCATCTTTTAAAAAAAACCCTGCCCTTTCTCTATAAAATTATTTGCATCTTTGTTTAAAATCAGTTGACCATATATGTGTGGGTCTATTTCTGGACTCTATTTTGTTCCATTGAATTATATGATCATCCTTTCTCCAATTCCAACTATCTTGATTTCTGTAGCTTAATATCAAATCTTGAAATCACGTGGTGTAATTCTTTCAACTTGTTATCTTTTTCCAAATTCTTTTGGTTATTCTAGCACCTTTGCCTTCTCACGTAAATTTTAGAATAAGTTTTTTGATTTCTACAAAAAAAAAAAAATCCTGCTATCCTGCTGGGATTTTGATTGGAATTGTATTGAATCTTTAGACATGTAGGAGAAATTGACATATTGACATCTTAACAATATTGTTTCTTCTAATCCATGAGCTATAAATATATATCTTTTCATTTATTTTATGTCTTACTTGATTTCTTTCATCAATTTTTTTGTTTCTAGGGTTTTTTTCCCCAACCTAGAGTTGTCACTTATGTTTTGTTAGATTTATGCCTAAATATTTCTTTTCTTTTTGGTACTGTTGTAAATAAAATTATTTAAAAGTTTTTAATTACTAATTGTTCTTTGTTAGTATATAGTAATATGACACTGACCTTATAATCTGCATCCTTGCTAAACTGAGTAATTACTTCTAGTAGTTTATTTGTTAATTGAGATATTCTGCAGAGGTAATTATGTCATCTAGGAGTAGAGAATGTTTATATCTGCATGCCTTGTTTTGTTTTTTAATTCAAGAAGTTTTTCTTGTTGTTTCCACCAGCTATGGCCACTATTACAGTGATGAATAGGAGTAATGAGAGTGGACCTGATTGTCTTATTCCACATTTTAGGGGAATGCTTTCAGCCTTTCATCACTAAGTATGATGTTACTTAAGATGTTATGTAGTTTTTTTTATAGATGTCCTTTATTAAATTGAAGACATTCCCTTTCACTCTGAATTTGCTGATAGCATGAATGGGGGTTGAATTTTGTCAAATGCCCTTGCAGCTTTTGAAGCAAAACATAGTCACAAAATTTGATAGTTGAAAGTAATCTTAATGACCATTTCTTCATATCTGAAGCCTGCATATTTGCTGTCACCTGAAAATTATATTCTTAAAGTAACATGATGACTCTCTATAACTAAAATATACATAGTTGCATAAGGGACTTTACTAGATTTTCATTTATTTAATTATTTAATAAAGTATACAGCTGTGAAGTAAGAATCATTAAATTAGGCAACAAAACTGAGACTAATAGAAGGAAAGTAACTAGCTGAAAGTCAGCAGTCCAGCCACCTATGACAACTTACATTCTCCTAATATATTGTGTTCTTTTTGTCTTTTAGCCTTTGTATCCATGTTTCTAGAATACCTTTACACTCTTCATCTTTCAAACTTTATATCTTTTCTTATATATAGTAAACCTGAGGTTTAGAATGATGAAATGAGTCACTCAATGTTTTACATTTAGTTTATGGCAGAACTAAACTTACAGCTCAGATCTCTTGACTTCCATGCTAGTTCTTTTGCCCCTTCACTAAGGTCTGCTCTGGTGTTGATTTTAAATATGGTTTCATTTTCTTTTCTTATTTTTGTCTCTCATAATGCAAATGTCTTGGGGACTTTGCTGATGCTTCTCTGGTAATGTTCCACATATAGATTTTTGGCAAACAACTTTCACTTTCAAAAATTAGTATATCAAACCTAATTTTATACCAAGATTACTCTTGTCTCATTGATTCTGTTGCTCTGCTGAATTACAAGTAGAGTGTAGAATAATTACTTTTGAGTATAATAAATTTTTCTAAATTGTTTTAAATTTGTAGTATCTAAAGTAAAGTGATGTTGGTATAATCCAGGAATTTTCTCTTAAACATTTGGAAATATTATATTGTTAATATGTGTCATTAAGTAAAAACAATAGTGTATAAATGCACTGGATAAATGGCAACCAAATATGGAAGCATTTTCTTTTCCTTTTTATTCTCTTTTCCATTTTCTCCCAAAGATAAAAAGTTAATCTGTAAAATATAGTATTTGGTGATCCAACAATATTTACTGTGTCATATTTAAAAAACATGTCTGAAAAATAACTATGTTTGCTTCAGGGTATTTAACTTCTATATGTGATTGATATTCACTGATTTCTTTTTTTAAAAATTCCTTTAGTCAGTTGATTGAATATACTTAATTACCCAATTCCACTTCAAAAGAATGGAAGAAAGTTGGGAGCAAAGAAGCTGAGCTACTTTCTTTTACTGAATTCATCTGAGTATGTAATGAATGTTTAGATTGGGAGGATGAAACTCTAAGGGAGAGTGGAATCAAACATTCCTGAATTTAAATTCAAGCTTAATAACTACTCAGTAGTTGTTGGCTTTCAGCTGGTTACTTAACCTCTGAGTCTCATTCTGCATATCAAATAACATTATTTCAAGGCATTGTTGTTTATATTAAATGAAATAATTACGTGTGTTAATTTTGTTTGAAATTAAGTAATGAGCATGTGGTAAAGTCCCTGGCACATGGTTTACTTCAGAAAACATTTGTTAAACTTATTCAAGAAGTATTTATTAAGAACCTGTTATATGCCAGGCACTATGCTAGGCACTAAAGATATAGTGGCAAAAGAAATGTCCTATGAGTCATTGAGCTTATATTTTAGTGAGAGAAACATAAACGGATAAGTAAATGAACCTACAAAATATTATGTTAGTTTAGTGATATGTTTTATGAGGACAGTGAACCTTATCACTAGTCTAAATTATTATTTTAGATTCTAAGGTAGTAACAGTCCCTATCTAAATCTTACATGTACAGTTAAGGCTCAGATGATTCTCTAAGCGTCATAGAACGTTGTTGCAGTGTTGTTTATTCATAAACAAATAACTGAGTCATTGATGAAAAATGGGAGTATGACTAGGGAGAGTAGTTACATTTATTCAACAAACATGTTTATGACCAACTGTGAATCAAGGCATTTGTATAAAGAAGTCCCTTTTTGAACTAACGGGTCATGTACTCTAGTAATGAGGATGAATCAAGTATACAAAAAAAATGTAAACCAATGAATAAAATAATGTTTAGTACTAGAAATACAGGTAAAATATTATGAAAGCTTACCACTTTTAGTTGGGCTAGGGCTCAGGGAATATTTAAAGGAGGGTTATAGAGAGAAGACATTACTAGATTTGGTCCTTAGAGCTAGTCTTGAATTGGGAAAACTCATCTTAGTCAAATAAATATCATAAACCTTATATGATAGCCAAAAGCTTCAATTAGTAGTGAAATAAGTGGTAAAAACAATCAAATCGTATCACGGTGTCAATTTATATAAAGCAAAACACATCTTTCCATTTTCATTAAGATTGTAAAGTTGGCCATAGAGTAGGGAAGTCATATTTTACCATTTATTGTACTTTAACATGAACATTGTGTGATGTGATATGAAATGGTTACTTGTTTATGAGGAAAACTCTCATATGAGTTTCACTATGAGGAATTTTCTGGTGGATTTTTTTTCTTTTACTCTTTTTGTGTGGTTTTTAACTGCTAAACAATTAAAGAAGATCCAAATTTATACTGGAAACTTATTGTGACATAAACTTATAAATATTGCTGTTGCAATATAAATAAAACACAGATGTAGAAAGTGAAAAAGATCTTTATGCAAATGAAACTCTGGGTACTAGAAACAGAGCAACTTAGGCTAGATGAGTCTTAAAACTATGGGTTGTTGGCTGATCTACTGCCAAAGGAATGAGAGATTGATATTTAAATTTTATGCAAAGTTTCATGGGTAGTCTAAGCCTTGCTTTGGCAGAACAAAAGCAATAAAATCATGAGGAAAAGGCACTGAAACTTTTGTAGGCTTTGATTTGCTAAATGCTAAAAGCTTTGAAGTCTAACCAGATGAACTGTCAGAAACTCCCATAATGTTCCCATATGAGTCTGGAATGGTCCAAACTGCTTGGAACCTGCCTACGTTTGTGTTCACCTTTGGATTTCAGCTAGCTTGCTTACAGCACTCTGTAGAGTCACAAACTAAATGTTGATGACTTTTTGATCTTGAACTCCAGTTTCACCTGATCCATCTTTCTAGCTGTCTGCTAGAAGCCTCCACGTTAATATTGAACAATAACTTTCCCCAAAGTCTGTATCTTCCTTTTAGTCTTTTGGTTTATTGCATCACTGTCTATTTGATTACACAAACTAGAAACTTGGGGTTCATCCGTGATGATTCATTTATTATTCATGCTGTTCCCTCAATTTGGAAAGCCTTTCTCTAGTTCTCAATTTGCCTGGCTAACAAATCCTTTAAGATATAGGTAAAAACTCTCTTCTCTGAGAAGCTTCTTCTTACTTCTATATTGTGCTCCTAGAGCTTTTGTGCTGTTGCCAACACAACATTGTTATCACATGATGTAACTGATGGTTTGTATGCCTCTTCTCCCACTCCCCCAGGATTTTTAGCTAATTTATATTAGGGACAGAGACTTGATTTCTTATTTATATTTCTGCAAAATGGAGCTTGTTGTGAGGAATTAATGAGCTTATACTGGGATAAAAAGAGTATCAATAATACTTAGCTATTATTATTACTATTATTAATATATAAATGCTATTATTATCTTGGTTTTCTCAGTACTTGATAAGCTGCCTGCCTTTAAAAAGTGAGTATGTTAATAAAATGAATGTGTTTTGCAATTATCTTTGCAGTGACACCCTGGTACTGTGTCATTTCTGACATCAAGACTTCACTCTTTTTGGGGTAACCACACTTTCCTTTTAGGCTGATCTGCTTCTCTTGTCAGTTCTTTATCTGCTAGAATCTGTACCTGAACTCAGAGGCCTGGTGCATGTTTTTTTCTCTTTTCAACCTAAAATATATGTAGGGACCTTGGAACCAGTAAACAATGATTGCATACAGATAAGATGATGAAATTCAACATTGAGGTAATATAGCTGTTACAATTATCTGACAAGGATTTTAAAAATATATTTTTATATTATAAAAATACTTTAACAAGCTATTACAGCACACCTAAATGGGAAAAAGATAAGTTTCAGTAAAGAAATAGAAGCTGGAAAGAACTAATAAGAATTTTAGAACTGGAAAGTATAATAAACTAAATTAAAAAACTCAAAGGACTCAACAGAATGGAGAGAACAGAAGAACAAACAGTGAACTTGAATGTAGAACATAAAAATTACCCATTCTGAACAAAGTAGGAAAAATAGAAAAAAATGAACAGAGCATTAGGGACAGGTGGGAATGTAACAGATCTAATATTTGTATCATTGGAACCCCAGAAGAAAAGATGAAAGAGGTTGGGGCAAAAAAAGTATTCAGACATATAATGGGTGAAAATTTCCCAAATTTGGCAGAGATAAACCTATAGATTGAGTGAACCACAAAATGGATAAAACCAAATAAAACTATGACAAAACACGTAATAGTCAAACTATAAACAAAGGAGAAAAAAATTTCATTATCAGTAATGAAAAAACAATTTGAATGATAGAAGATTAATCCTCAGAAACCATGGGAGCCAGAAAGAAGTGCTTAACATTCAAGTTCTGGTAGAAAAGAACTGAACTGTCAACTCAGAATTCTGTATCCAGTGAAAATGTCCTTCAGGAATAAAGAGATAATCAAAGCATTTCAGATAAAGGAAAACTAATACAATTATTTGCTAAAGAGGTTTTCAAAATGAAAAGAATATGATAAAAGAAGGAATTTTGCAATTAGGAAGGAAGAAAAAAAACAACAGAGTAGAAATATAGGTGCATACAATAGATTTTTCTATTCATGAGTATTTTTAATTATGTTTGAAAGTTGAAATAAAAATTAAAACATTATCTAATATGGGTCTCAAAACATGTAGAGGAAATACTTAAGATAATTGTTATATAAATGGTAGAGGGCAAAAAGATGCAAGGGGCTGAAAAGTTTTTAAACATTTTACTCAAATTGGTAAGTATTGATATCAATAGATTATGATAAGTTAAATATATATGTATAGTGCAATACCTAGAACAACCTATAAAAGCTAATCAAAGAGATACATTCAAACACACTGTAGATAATTCAAGTGGCATTCTTGAAAAAAGATAAAAGTCCAAGTCATCAATAGGAATACATGAAAAAAGAAAATAGAAAATGAAATACAGAGATAATCAATAGAAAACAAAATAAAATGGTAGGATTGTGTCATAACATTTCTGTGATTACATTAATTGTAAGTGGTCTGAATATACTAGTTAAAAGATAGAAATTGACAGTGCTAAAAAAATTGTATACTGCTTACAAAATTGTATACTATCACTTCAAATATAATGTTATAGATTGGTGGAAAACAAAACAATGGAAATACATACCATAGAAACACCAGTCTGGGGTGCCTGGGTGGCTCAGTCGTTAAGCTTCTGCCTTCGGCTCAGATCATTATCCCAGGGTCCTGGGATTGAGTCCCACATCGGGCTCCTTGCTCAGCTGGGAGTCCGGTTCTCCCTTTCCCTCTGCCCCTGCTTGTGTCCCCTCTCTCGCTGTGTCTCTCTCTGTCGAATAAATAAATAAAATCTTAAAAAAAAAATGATACTATAATAGACTTAAAAAAAAAAAAAAAAAGAAACACCAATCAGAAGATACCAAGAGTGGATATATTAATATCAAAGAAAGTAGGCTTTAGAGCAAAGAAAATTATCAGAGAGGGACTTTACATAATGACAAAAGTGTCAGTTCACCAAGAAAATAATAAATGTGTATGCACCAAACAGAGCTGTAAATGGTATGAAGCAAAAACTGATAGAACTAAAAAAAGGAATACAACTTACCAAAATTTGTTGGATGCCATTTAAGCAGTGCTGAGAGGAAAATTTATAGTACTAGAAAGCTTATTGTTAGAAAAGAATAAAGTCTAAAATCAGTAATATCAACTATTACCCTGAAGAATCCAGGTAAAGAAGAGCAAAATGAACCTAAAGCAAGCAGAAAGTAAGAAATAATAAGGAGAACAAAGTAATATTAATTGAAAAGAGAATACCAGTAAAGAAAATCAATATAACAAAAGTAGGAAAAATAGAAAAAAATGAACAGCATTATAACAAAAGCTGGTTCTTTGGAAAGGAGCAAAGAAAGGATTAAAAAAAAAATCTAGCAAGAATGACAAAGAAATAGATGGGAGACACAAATTATTAATATCAAGAATAAAATACAAGACATGACCAAAGACCCTGAAGACACCAAGAAGATGATAGAGCATTACACAGAAGAACTCATTTGGCAAGTTAGATGAAATGGAAAAATTCCTTGAAATCTACAAACCTCCACACTTGGTAAATATGAAATTTATAATTTGAATAGTTTTATAACTATTCCAAAAATTAAACTTGCAATTGGAAAAAAAAAAAATCCCTAAAAGGAAATCTCCAGGCCCAAAATATTTCATTGAAGAATTTTACCAAATGTTTAAAGAATTAACAATTCTACACTATCATTGCAGAAAATATAAGACGAAGAAACACTTTCCAACTAATTTTATAAAGTCAGTGTTACTCTGATACTAAAAATGAATAAAAGAGTAAAAACAATACAAAGCAAAATTGTAGACTGATGTCCATCTATAATGTTGATGCAAAAATTATTAAGTATCAGCAAAGATAATTCAGTAACATGTGAAAATAATTATACACTTTGACCAAATGGTTTACTTCATTAATGCAAGGCTAGTTCAGTATTCAAAAATCAAGGATTGGAGAGACTTTGGAGAAAGGGCTTGAGTACCTCAAGATGGATAGATGAGGCAGAGACACTCTCTTTCCAAAAACCCCATCCTGGCATGGAACACATAATAGGGAGGAAATCTCACTAGTTTGGCACTTCTGGAGGAGCAAGGGGTTGATGCCCCACATCAAATATCCCATCTCCTGGGATGTGCACCAGAGAGACGAACCTCCAGAACATCTGCCTTAGAAAACTAACAAGGCTGACATCCGAGATATCAAAGTGCTATAAAAAACTGAGATTTCCAGGGATGCCTGGGTGGCTCAGTTGGTTGAACATCTGACTCTTGGTTTTGGTTCAGGTTATGATCTCAGGGGCGTGAGATGGAGCCCCACCTTGGGGCTCCATGCTTGGCACAGAGTCTGCTTGAGACTTTCTCCCTCTCCCTTTCCCTTCTGCCCCTCTCCATCCCCCTCTTGCCCTCTCCCTTTTCCCTCTTTCTCCCCTTCTACCCCTCTCCCTGCTCCTGCTCTTTCTCTCTCTCTTAAATAAATAAATAAATAAATAAATAAATAAAACCCCCCAAAACAAAACAAAATAAAAAACCCTGAGATTCCTCTTTTAAAGGGCTCATGTGTGATATCATTTGTCCTGACACCCAGTGCAGAAACAGCAGTTTGAAAAGTGGTTAGACTATATGTGAGAGAGATTCATCTGCTAATCTAAAAGCATATACTGGAGGGGCAGGGGACAGTTGAAACTCTCCCCAGAGATGGACACTCTGGCAGACACCATTTTTGCACCCTCTACCTACCTTGCTATCCATCCTTGGGTGAGGATGGATTTGGAACCCTCCTACCAACAGGCTGATACAAGCAGGGGCAAGAGGCCTGTGACATTATCCCCTTGACTTGCTGAAGCCAGACAGCAGAAGTGGATGTCTTACTCTCCTGCAATCTGGCTGTGGCAAGTGAGCACAAATGGACATGGCATTCTCATCCTTAGCTATAGTTGGTGAGTGAGAGCAGTTGTAATTCTTTCCCACTCCTTTACTGAGTCTGGTGAGTGTGAATGGTTGTCATTTTCTAGCTCTCAACCTAAAACTGGTGTGAGTGCACAGAAAAGGCACTCTCCTGCTTTATTCCTGAAGCCTGCAGTTGCACATAAAGACATTTTCCTACCACCTTTCTGAGCATGCCTGCATCCCTGCACTCTCTAGCTGCCTAGCTAATGCCCATGGGCATGCAGACTCCACACAGGGACTACCCTTTGATATCCTGAGCCTGGTGGCCAAGGGAGCTGGCATTCCTGAACTCCATGGGAATGTAGCAATTGGAAAGATAGTTCTTGGCAGTATACCATCCCCAGGGCATTGCACAGACAGCAGTGTGAAAAACAACACCAATCTTCCTGTGAAAAAGGCCTATTTACTTAGCTTGGGGATTCAAGTGGAGGGACAAGCTTCAGGTATCCCACACATTTAGAGGCTAAGGAGGTGCTCCCAGAGAATGTAAAAAGGGAGATGCCATCCTTGCTCACCTCCTTGGCCTTGTTAGAGCTTGATAAGACCTCTCAGAAACGAATTTATGTACTTGTCTGGAGCCCTAATTTTTGCAGCTGTTACCCAGGGGATACTTCCAAATCTCTTGATCTGGATGCCAGGAGGGTTTATGATTGCAGCTGCAAGGTGCTGTATTTGCATACTTTAACAGATATTGCCTAGGATCTGGCTTCCAGTCAGCCTGAAACTGGTGCTAAATAAGATTCCTCCCCTTTGAACACTGATGGGCACACCCTCAACAATGGGGATCTGTCAGAATAAATCAGGTTGTTTAGATAATCACAAAATCTCGAGAGACATCAAGAACTAGGGTAAGGGTAAATAAGAAGTTTCATTCCCTATGCAAGTCCACTCCTTCAAAAATGAAAGAGGTAACTGTTTTTGTACATAGAAACAAACACAGGGAGTCAAGAAAAATGAACGAACAGAGAAATATGTTCCAAATGAGAGAATAAGAAAGAAAACTCAGAAAAAGATTTTAATGGTATGGAGATAACTCATCTACCTGAAAATGAATTCAAAGTAATGGTTTTAAAGATGCTCACTGAACTTGGAAGTACTGTTGGAAGAACACAGTGAGAACTTCAACAAAGAGATAGAAAATATGAGAAAGTACCAAACCAAAGTCACAGAGCTGAGGAATACAATAACTGAACTGAAAACCACACTAGAGGGGATCAATAGTAGACAAAAGAGTCTATCAACGTGCTGGAAGACAAAGCATCAGAATATACTCGGCACAGCAAAAAGAGAAAAATAATTTAAAAAATGAAAATTTAAGAGATGTTTAGGACAATATCAGGTGGAATCACATTCACATTATAGGGGTCCCAGAAGGAGAAGAGGGAAATAAAGGGGCCAAAACTTATTTGACGAAATAGTGGTTGGACACTTTCCTTACCTGGGGAAAGAACTAGACATCCAGGTTCAGAAAGTCCAGAGAGTTCAAAATAAAATGAACCCAAAGAGATTCACACCAAGACACATTATCATTAAAGTGTTAAACTGGATGTTGTATGCAACTGATGAATCGTTGAACACTACATCAAAAACTAATGATGTACTATATGTCGGCTAATTGAACATAATAATAATAATTAAAAAAGTTAAAGAGAGAATCTTAAAAGCAGAAGAGAAAAGCAATTTATTATGAACAAGGGAAACCCCATACAGGTTACCAGCAGATTTCTTAATAGAGACTTTGCTAAGGGTCTCCAGACTGCATTTGGACTGAAGACTGCAGTATTAACTCTTGCCAAAATTGCTTGCCTGCCAGCGTGCCCTGCAGATTTCAGACTTGCCAGTCTTTTTTAATCATGTGAGCCAATTTCTTAAAATCTGTCTCTGTATTTTTTGTCTCCCTCTCTATAAATATAAATACATTGGAATATTGAAATATATATTAAAATTCTATATACATAAATACATAAATAAATCTTCATGCATCCTGTTGGTTCTTATTCTCTGAAGAACCCTGAGTAATATATACTTGATATTAGGCCTTTTCAGCAGATAATTCTAGAGCATTTGGGTATTTCTAGACAATAAAGAACCTTGACATAATCCTCATATCTTATACAAAGTTATGGATTATAGTTTTAAATGTAAGATATAAAAGTGTAAAAATTTAGAAAACATCATAGGAGAAGATTTTAGAGATTTAGGGCTTGATGAAGAGTTATGAGATATGGGGCGCCTGGGTGGCTCAGTTGTTAAGCGTCTGCCTTCGGCTCAGGTCATGATCCCAGGATCCTGGGATCGAGCCCCGCATCAGGCTCTCTGCTCAGCGGGAGGCCTGTTTCTCCCTCTCCCACTCCCCCTGCTTGTGTTCCCTCTCTCTTGCTGTGTCTCTCTCTGTCAAATAAATAAATAAAATCTTAAAAAAAAAAAGTTATGAGATATGACATCAAAATAACAACCTATAAAAGAAAACTGGAATTTGTATAAATTAATAACTTTTTCTATGCCAGTGATCTTATTAAGATGATGAAAGGAAAATTTACAGGTTGTGAAAAATATTTGCAAAATACATATCTGACAGAAGGGCCCTGTTTTAGTCTGGGTTCTCCATAGTAACAGAATGAATAGGGTGTGTGTATATGTTATATATCGAGAGAGAGAGAGAGAGAAAGGGAGAGAGAGAGAATAGTATATATGTGTGTGTGTGTGTGTATATATATATATATATATATATATATATATATATATATATATAGTGAGAGAGAGAGAGGGGGAGGGAGAGAGAGAGAGAAAGGTATTTATTTTAAGGAATTGGCTCACTTGATTATAGAAGCTTGTTGCAACATGGGCCATCAGGTTGGAGCCCAGGGAAGAGTTACTGTTTAAGTCCAAAAGCAGTCTGCTGGCAGAATTTGTTTCTCAGGGGAGGCTATTCTTTGTTTCATTAAGGCTTTCAACTGATCGGATGTGGCTCCCCACATTATAGAGACTAATATACTTTACTCAAAGTTCACCCATTTGAATGTTAATATGATCCAAAAAATACTTTCATAGAAGTATCTGGGATAATTTTGACCAAATATCTGGCTACCATGACCCGGCCAAGTTGACACTTAATGTTAAGTACCACAGGCCATATCTAGAATGTTTAAATACCTCTTAAAATACTGAGGGTTGCTGGAGTGTTGGGGGGTGGGAGGGATGGGGTGGCTGAGCGATAGACATTGGGGAGAGTATGTGCTATGGTGAGAGCTGTGAATTGTGTAAGACTGTTGAATCACAGACCTGTACCTCAAACAAATAATACATTATATATTAAAAAAAAAAAAAAGATAGCAGGAAGGGAAAATTGAAGGGGGGGAATCAGAGGGGGAGACGAACCATGAGAGACTATGGACTCTGAGAAACAAACAGAGTGTTCTAGAGGGGAGGAGTGTGGGGGGATGGGTTAGCCTGGTGATGGGTATTAAAGAGGGCACATACTGAATGGAGCACTGGGTGTTATATGCAAACAATAAATCATGGAACACTACATCAAAAACTAAGATGTAATGTATGGTGATTAACATAACATAATAAAATAAAAAAAAAGAAATTGAATGGTAAAAACGAACAATTCATCTAGAAAAGAGGCAAAAAATCTGAAGACGCATTTCACTAAAGAGAATATGCATATGAAAATATACATATGAAAATAAGCCCACAAAAATGTTCAGCATTACTAGCCATTAGGGAAATGCAAAGTAAGACCACAATGAATTGTCACTACATGTCTAGTAGAACAGCTAGAGTAAAACAGTAGGATATGGAAAAACTAGATAGCCATTTTGGAAAATAGCTCAGCAGTTTCTTAAGAAACTGAACATGCAACTATCATATGACCCAGCAGTTGCTTTCCTGGGATTTCTGTCAGCAAGTGAAAATTTTATGTTCTCTCAAAAATAAGTATATGAATGTTTATAGCACTATTATTTATAACAGTTTTATTTATAATAGCCCCAAACTGGAAATAACCAAAATCTCTCTTAATAGGCTAATGGGAAAATGAATTGTGTTAGATATATATTATAGAGTAATACTCAGCAGTTAAAAGGAATGAATACTACTGATGCATGCCACAACTTGGATGGATCTCAAGGGCATTATAGAGGATGGAAAAAAGCCCCACAATCTCAAAAATTTATGTACTGTATGGTTCCACTTATATTTTGAATGACAAAGCTATTGATATAGAAAACAGATTAGTGATTGTCAGGGGTTAGGGTAGCATGAAATAAATCCTTGTGGTGATGGAATAGTTCTGTATCTTGATTTCAGTGGTGGTTACATTAATATATGAATGTTACAAAAGGACATAGGACTATACACACACAGTACCAATGTCAATTTTGTGGTTTGGGTATTACTATAATTATGTAAGATATAGCTTTTGGGGGAAACTGAAGAGTTTATGGACTTCTCTGTACTATCTTTGCAACTTTCTGAGAATCTATAATTATGGCAAAATAAGAAGTAAAACAACAAACAATCCAGAGATTGTAGGATGCTTCAACATCTATGAACATATTGGTAGGTATAATTTTAACTCAAGCTCTAATTTATACCTCTTATTTGACACCAGCCCCTTTACCAAAGGAGATTATAGAACAATTGTTTTAAGATCATTCATTCTTCACCCTGACTAAACTCAGTTTGTTCAGTAGAGTAATAAATTCAATTCCTACAATTGATAGATACCTGTAGTCTTCAATGATTAATGCAGGATTCCTCAACAAGGAGGAGAGAATTTGAAAGGAGTACATGTTCTATGTCATCTTAAATTTAGGAAATCAATGGTGTTTTTTAAATACTACCCAGAACAAATAATGGAAACAGGAACACAAGAATGCTCAGGGTGTGGAGTGGACTGGGAAGTAGAAGTCAGATACTAGGTTCTAGCCCCAGTTCAGTCATTAGCTCACTCTGGATCTTGGGCAAGTCATTTTGCCTCATTGGGACATACTAAAGTGAAAGAACTATACAATATGACCTCTAAATTTGCTTAAAGTTCTAAAATCCTAGTAGTCAGTCTGTTTCTTTATTAGCAAAATTAGGACATGTTAAAATGAATGAACTATAAACCTCAATCTGAGTGCCCTCCACACAAAATAATTTAAAATGAATTCTTCTGGGAATCTAGTGCCTTCTTCTCAGGTCCCCCCCGGTTGGAATCTGTGAGGTTTTCTACATAGTGCAGGTTCTCAACCAGTTTTGTGTATTGCAGGACTGATTGGGTGATTTCATTGAAATATAGGACTTTAAATACATTACCATCTTCATTCTAGAAGTCTCCCAAATTTGTATCTTCAACTCCAACCTTGCCTCTGAGCTCCAGACTTGTTTACCTAACCACTATCTCTATTTAGATTACTGTATTTAAAACTTAAAGTGATTAAATTTGAGTTCATGATACTCATTCCAAAACCTCTATTTCCAACCTCAGTTAATGGTAATTCTTTTCTTTCATTTGTTCATGCCCTAATCCTGGAGTCATCTCTGTATCCTGGATTCCTTTCTCTATCTTGTACACCATACCCAAATCCAGCAGTAAGTTTTGTCTGTTGAATTGTCAAAATATATACTTCTTGTCACTTCTACTGCTATTATCCTGGTCCAAGTCACCAGAGAATTCTCTTTTGGCTAAATTATTGAAGTAGCCTCCTGGTCTTCCCATTTCTGCTATTACCCTTTTTTCAGCTTTTCTCAACATATTGTGTCATTCTTCTCCTCAAAACCCTCTAGTGGTTTCCTGTCTCAGGCTGAGTAAAATTTAAGTCCTTACAACTGCCTACATATCCCTGGAGATAGAGCTCTGTTAACTTTCTAACCTCATATCCTTTTTCTCTCCTAGCAGTTCACTCTAGTGCAGGCACATTGGCTTCTTCGCTGTTTCTGGAACACCCTCACAACAATGTGTACCCTAAGTAGACTTCTACCTCAGAACCTTTGTATTTGTTTCCTCTTACTGGAGAGCTTTTCTCAATATATCCTAATGGCATATTATCTCATCTCCTTTAGATCTTTTCTTAAATATTATTTTCTTAGTGAGACCTAACTAACCATCTTATTTAAAACTCCAGTTCTTCTAAGTATCCCCATCTTCTGTCCTTTTTCTTCACATTTGTAATGATACAACATACTGTATATTTTGCATGTTTGTTTTATTTTCTGTCTCTTCCTTTTAGAATGTAAGCTCATGAAAGTTAGAACTTTTTTCTGCTTTATTCATCAATTGAACATTGGTGTCTAGAAAAGTGTATGTCACATGGTAGATAGTACATATTTGTTGAAAGAGTGAATGCATGAAGATGGAGCATCTGAAGACCCTGTGTTTGATATGACAGAGAAGATTTCTGGATATCCTGCCCTGTGCTATGCTATATAGAACAACACTTTTTTAAATTTTAGTACTTCACAGATATTTACTGAAGTCCTGGTAGTTTACCCTGCCTAGTGTAGACATTGGACTAGACATTTTAGTTACAAAGATTAAAAAGATGTGGTCTCTCTCCTTAAGGAATTCAGATCAGTTGCAATGTGATTATATCTTGAGCATAGAGAAGGGGGCAATGACTTCTTTTGAGAGGTAACAAGAAATGGTTTCTGAAGTGTTATAGTTGAGCTTGGTCTGAAAGGATGAATAGTAGGTGTTCTCTAAACAAAGAAAGGATATTCTAGGCAGATGGAATAGTAAAAGACACAGCTGCAAGAACAACCATGGTATATCAATATACCATGCATTCTTAATGATTTTTTTAATCTCTGGGCATAGGCATATTTGCAGTTATTATTATTAGGAGGCAGTGTTACATAGTGGAAACAGCACAGGTACTATACTTAGCTAGGTCTGAATTAAAATTTCAGATTTATTACAATATCTACATTACTTAGATTCCCCATCCAAAAATGTGACTAATAATACCTATATATAGGATTGTTGTGAGGATATCATAAATGAAATAGTGTATATAAATGCCCACCTCTGTGTTTAACATATTATATTGCTTAATATGTATAATTATTTTATTAATACATTAAATAGATATTTAAAAATTATTTGTGGAGTCTTTTTTAAAAATTTTTTTTAGTTTTTTTTATTATGTTATGTTAATCACCATACATTACATCATTAGTTTTTGATGTAGTGTTCCATGATTTATTGTTTGCATATAACACCCAGTGCTCCATTTAGTATGTGCCCTCTTTAATACCCATCACCAGGCTAACCCATCCCCCCACCCACCTCCTGTCTAGAATCCTCAGTTTGTTTCTCAGAGTCCATAGCCTCTCATGGTTCGTCTCCCCCTCCGATTCCCCCTCCTTCATTTCTCCCTTCCTACTATCTTCTTCTTTTTTTTTTTTTTTAACATATAATGTGCTACGGTGAGCGCTGTGAATTTTGTAAGACTGTTGAATCACAGACCTGTACCTCTGAAACAAATAATACATTATTTGTGGAGTCTTAATGGTGGCCAGTTAAAATAATAACTGAACAAAAACCAAGCAGCAATACAAAAAGCCAGTATGTGTGTTCCCATCTTTAGAAGGGAGTTGTGTATATTGTATGGTAATATCAGTAAAGAAGGGATAAAATAATTTTGATAATTTTGAGACGAGGTTATTATTGGTTATGAATAAACAGGTCTCTAAATGATCTTCCCTAGATGGAGGTTTTTTCAGCGCCAGATGGTGTTACCTCCGATCAATACCTGGGTTGTATTTAGACTATATTGAAGACTAAATTGAAGATCTGGGCAAATTTCAGACTATATATGCTCTCATGAAGTTACCTCATGCTGTAATACCTGATCATCCTCTAAAAGGTGATGAAAATAGAATGGAACCTAGATTAAGACCTCTTGGTGTCTTGAGAATGAAAACAATACTACTTAATAGAAAATTATTAAATGCAGATGAATTAATGGAGAGGCTTGATAAAAACAATGGATTTAGGATCAGAAATACTGCAGTTCAGGTCTGTCAATCCCAAAGTATCCATGTGACCTAGGGGAAGTCATTTTACCTTTCTGGATTTTTGCTTTCTCATCTACAAAATACTAATAATAATCCTTAGTATGCCTACCCCTCAGGATTATTATGTGCATCAAATGAGATAACGAACATAGAAATGCTTTGTAAACCAGCCAGTGGTACAGCTGTGTAGGGTTTATTATTAGTGGCAGTACTCACAGCTAACTTGCAGTCAGGAAACTGGGTCCTTAGCTAGATCTGCCACTAATATGAGGTAGGACTTTGTGTAGATCTCAGTTTCTTAATCTGTGAAATTAAGTGGTTCATTGAAATGAGTGATTTTGAACTGGAAGGTGTATGCTCCCTGGAGAATGATTTTCAAATCTTACTTCTTTCATGTGGAGTGTTTGATATATACTCTCTCCCATCAATAGGTACAGTTGTAATGTTAAGAATCATTGCTACAGTAATCTACAGGTTGGCCCATTTCTTGCATAGGGCAACTAAGATGGCATATCAGGGCCTTTTGTTTGAGGTAAGATGTGGACTCCTAGTACTATTTCCTGATATTTAAATTTAAAATTTCCTTTTTAAATGATTCTTCTAAGGGGCTCATGAAAGATACCAACAATGTAGCTTCCTTTCATGAGCAGTTTTCTCAGCTGGGCTCCTTCTAGGAATGCCCTTCTTGAGAGTGTCCTGTCTCTTTGGTGGAAAACAGAACAAAAATCAATGGATTAGATGATCCATAGGGACTTCCATTTTCCACACCTCAGACATGAAACTTAAAATCTCTGAGACATTTAAAAGCATATTAGTTGTCAATAATTTTTAATTCTAGTTTCAGCAGTGCCTATTGCTTAAGGAAAGCTAATACCCAGATGTTCTAATTTCTTATCTTGGTGTAGCTGTCACTCAAATGTCAAAAGCTCATTATAAATGTCATAAACAAAATCAGTATGGAGTAAGGAAGATCATGATATTAACTGCATGTGCTGCAGTTTTGTTGTGACTTGACATCTTGTTTTGTTACTGCTTGACGTATTTTCATTGTATCAAGTTGTGATTAATCAAATCTCACAGTGACACCTCACTATCTTTCAAAGACTGTAATTGTACCATTTAATGGTGATTTAGTTCTTTTTTTGGAAAATAGTAGTTTGCAGATGAAGGTAGATAGGCTGTTACCAGGTAATGATTTTTTCCTTCTGTCTCATCAGCCTGAAGAAATGCCAAACTAAGGGTGGTTGAAAATTTATATATATATGTATATATATATATCTTTCTTCTTCACAGGGCCCAGTTTTGTTTAGAGGAGAAATGGCAAGCATGGGCTGGGGAGTTGGGAAAATTGAACTGAAGATCTGATTTTGTTTTATTCTGTGAGATTAAGGGGATCATAATAGGTTCAGGCTAGGCCTTTTATTTTTTTAAACTTTTTACTTTATTATTTTTCATGTTTTTATTTAAATTACAGTTAGTTAATATGCAGTGTAATATTAGTTTTGGGTATAGAATTTAGTGACTCATCACTTATATACAACACCAGGTGCTCTTCAAAGTGCCGTCCTTAATAGCCATCACCTGTTTAACCAATCCCCCTGCCCACCTCCCCTCCAGTAACCATCAATTTTTTCCCTGTAGTTAAGAGTCTGTTTTCTACTTTGCCTCTGTTTTTTCCCCTCTATGTTCATTTGTTTTGTTTCTTAAATTCCATATATGAGTGAAATCATATGGTGTTTGTCTTTCTCTTACTGACTTACTTCATTTAGCATAATAGTCTCTAGCTCCATCCACAGCATTTCAAATGGCAAGATTTCATTCTTTTTATAGCTGAGTAATATTCCATTGTGGTATATACATATGTTGGTCTGTGTGTGTGTGTGAGTACACATACAACATTGTCTTTATCCATTCATCAGTCAATGGACATTTGGGCTCTTTCCATAATTTGGCTATTGATAATGCTGCCATAAACACTGGGGTGCATGTATCTCTTCAAATCAGTATTTTTGTATTCTTTGGGTAAATATGTAGTAGTGCAAAAGCTGGATCCTAGGTAGCTTTCTGAGGAACCTCCATACTGTTTTTCAGAGTGGCTGCACGGTTTGCATTCCCACCAGGGTAAGAAAGTTCCCCTTTCTCTGCATCCTCGCCAACACCTGTTGTTTCCATGTTGTTAATTTTAGCCTTCTGACTGGTGTGAGGTGATATCTCACTGCAGTTTTGATTTGTATTTCCCTGATGATGAGTGATGTTGAGCATCTTTTCATGTGTCCATTGGCCATCTGGATATCTTCTTTGGAAAAAGTTCTATTCTTGTCTTCTGCTCATTTATTAACTGGACTATTTGTTTTGGGGAGTTGAGTTTTACAAGTCTTTATAGATTTTGGATACTAACCCTTTAACAGATGTGTCATTTACATAGATCTTCTCCCATTCTGTAGGTTGCCTTTTAGTTTTGTTGATTGTTTCCTTTGCTGTGCAGAAGTTCTTTATTTTGATGAAGTCCCAATAGTTTATTTTGTTTTTATTTCCCATGCCTCAGAAGAGATATTCTAGTAAGAAGTTGCTATGGCCAATGTCAAAGAGGTTATTGCCTGTGTTCTCCTCTAGGATTTTGATGATTTCCTATCTCGCACTTGCATCTTTCATCCATTTTGAATTTATTTTTGTGTATGGTATAAGAAAGTTGTCCAATTTCAGTCTTTTGCATGTTGCTGTCCATTTTCCTCCAACAACATCTCTTCAAGAGACTGTCTTTTCCATTGGATATTCTTTCCTGCTTTGTCAAATATTGATTGACCATCTAGTTGTGGGTTCATTTCTGGGTTTTCTGTTCTGTTCCATTGATTGTATGTGTCTGTTTTTGTGTCAGTATGATACTGTCTTGATCACGACAGCTTTGTAATATAACATGAAGTCTGGAATTGTGATGCCACCTGCTTTGCTTTACTTTTTCAAATTTGCTTTGGCTATTCAGGGTCTTTTGTAGTTCCATACAAATTTTAGAATTGTTTGTTCCAACTTTGTGAAAAATACTGATGGTATTTTGATAGGGACTGCATTGAATGTATAGATTGCTTTGGGTAGCATAGACATTTTAACAATATTTGTTCTTCCAATCCATGGGCATGGAATATTTTTCCATTTTTTTGTGTCATCTTCAATTTCTTTCATCAGTGTTTTATAGCTTTCAGAGTACAGATCTTCTACATATTAGGTTAGATGTATTCCTAGGTATGTTATGGTTTTTGATACAATTGTACTTGGGATCAATTTCTTGATTTCTCTTCCTGTTACTTCATTATTGGTGTTTAGACATGCAACAGCTTTCTGTATATTGATTTGGTATCCTGCACTTTGCTGAATTTGTTTATCAGTTCTATTAGTTTTTTAGTGGAGTCATTTGGGTTTTCTAGGTAAAATAACATGTCCTCTGCAAAGAGTAGAAGTTTGACTTCTTCCTTGCCTGTTTGGATACTTTTTTTTTTTTTTTTTTTTGTAGTCTGATTGCTGAGGATAGGACTTGCAGTACTTTGTTAAATAACAGTGGTAAGAGCGGACATCCCTGTCTTGTTTCTGACTGTAGACAAAAATCTCTCATTTTTCTCTCCTTGAGGATGGTATTAGCTGTGGGTTTATCGTATATGTCCTTTATAATGCTGAGGTGTGTTCCCCCTATCCCCACATTGTTGAGGGTTTTTTTTTTTTTTAAGATTTTATTTATTTATTTGACAGAGAGAGACACAGCGAGAGAGGGAACACAAGCAGGGGGAGTGGGAGAGTCAGAAGCAGGCTTCCCGCTGAGCAGGGAGCCCAATGTAGGGCTTGATCCCAGGACCCTGGAATCATGACCCGAGCCGAAGGCAGCCGCTTAACCAACTGAGCCACCCAGGCACCCCATTGTTGAGGGTTTTTATCATGAATTGATGTTGTACTTTTCAAATGCTTTTTTTTTTTTTGCATCTATTGAGAGGATCATATGGTTCTTATCCTTTCTTTTATTAATGTAGTATATCACATTAATTGATTTGTGAATATTGAATTATCCTTGCAACCCAGGAATAAGTCTTACTTGATTGTGGTGAATGATTCTTTTAATGTACTGTTGGGTTCAATTTGCTGGTATTTTGTTGAGAATTTTTGCTTCCATGTTCATTAGGGATATTGGCCTGTAGTTCTCTCTCTCTCTCTTTTTTTTTTTTTAGCAGAGTCTGTCTGGTTTTGGAATCAGGTTAATGCTGGCCCCATAAAACAAGTTTGAAAGTTTTCCTTCCATTTCTATATTTTTGGATAGTTTGAGAAAAATAGGTATTAACTCTTCTTTAAATATCTGGTAGAATTCCCCTGGGAAGAATTCCCCTGGACTTTTTTTTGTTGAGAGATTTTTAATTACTGATTCGATTTCTTTGGTGTTTGGGGGTCTGTTCAAGTTTTCTGTTTCTTCCTTTTTCAGTTTTGGTAGTTTATATGTTTCTAGGAATTTAACCATTTCTTCCAGATTGTCTGACTTGATGGCATAAAGTTTTTCATAATATTGTCTTATGAGTGTTTGTATTTCTGTCATGTTGGTTGTGATCTCTCCATTCTCGTTTGTCATTTTATGTATTTGTTTCTCTTTCCTTTTAGATAAGTCTGGCTATGGTTTTAGCAATTTTATTAATTTTTTCAAAGAACCAGTTCCTGGTTTCATTGATCTAGTCTACTGTTTTTTTTAGTTTCTATACCATTTATTTCTGCTCTAATATTTGTTATTTCCCTTCCTCTGCTGGTTTTAGGCTTCATTTGTTGTTCTTTTTTTAGCTCCTTTAGAAGTAAGTTAGGGTGTTTTTTTGAGAAATTTCTTCCTTCTCAAGGTAGGCCTGTATTGCTATCTACTTCCCTCTTAGGACTGCTTTTGCTGCATCCCAAAGGTTTTAGATAATCGTAATCTCATTTTCATTTGTTTCCACATACTTTTTTATTTCTTCTTTAATTTCCTCATTGACCCATTCATTCTTTAGTAGCATGTTCTTTAACCTCTATGTATTTGTGGTCTTTCCAAATTTTTTCTTGTGGTTGACATCATATTTGGTAGCATTTCTGCGGTCAGAAAATAGGCATGGTGTGATCTCAATATTATTGTACTTGTTGAGGCCTGATTTCTGACCTAGTATGTGATCTGTTCTGGAGAATGACCCATGGGCATTTGTAAAGAATGTGTATTCTGCTGCTTTAGAATGAAATGCTCTGAATATATCTGTGAAGTCCATCTGGTCCAGTGTGTCAGTCAAAGCCAGTTTCCTTGCTGATTTCTGCTTAGATGATCGGTCCATTGATGTAAGTGGGGTGTTAACGTCCCCTATTGTTATTAATCATTATCAATGAGTTCCTTTATGTTTGTTATTAATTGTTTTATATATTTGGGTGCTCCCAAGTCGGGGACATAAATATTTACAATTGTGAGATCTTCCTGTTGGATAGTCCTCTTTATTATGATATAGTGCCCTTCTCCATCTCTTGTTAAAGTCTTTGGCTTAAAATCTAGTATACTGGGGCACTTGGGTGCCTTAGTCAGTTAAGCATCTGACTTGATTTTGGCTCAGGTCATGATCTCAGGGTCGTGGTTTCGAGCCCCACGTTGGGCTCCACAATCAGTGTGGAGTATTCTTGTCCCTCTCCCTCTCCTGCCTCCACTCACGCATGCTCACTCTCTCTGTTTCAAATAGAGAAACTCTTATAAATAAATAAATAAATAATAAAATCTAGTTTATCTGATATAAGCATTGTTACTCCAGCTTTCTTTTGATGTTCACTTGTATGATAGACATTTCTCCATTCCCTCACTTTCAATCTGCTGGTGTCTTTAGGTCTAAAATGAGTCTCTTATTGGCAGCACATAGATGAGTCCTTTTTTTAATCCATTCTGACACCCTGTGTCTTTTGATTGGAGCGTTTAGTCCATTTACATTTGGAGTAATTATTGATAGATATGTATTTAGTGCCATTCTATTACTTTTTTGTCATTGTTTCTGAAGATATTCTCTGTTCCTTTCTACTCTTTGTCATTTTTGGTCTTTCCTTCCCCTTCAAAGAGTCCCTTTTCATATTTCTTGCAGCATTGGTATAGTGGTCATGAACTGGGAACCCAATGCAGGACTCCATCCCAGGACCCTAGGATCATGACCTGACCAGATGCTTAACTGACTGAGTCACCCAGGCGCCCTTTATCTCTCCTTCTATTCCGAATGATAGCCTTGCTGGATAGAGTACTCTTGGCTGCAGATTTTTCCCATTCAGCACATTGAATATATCATGCCACTCTCTTCTGGCTTGCCAAGTTTCTGTGGAGAGATCTGCTGCTAACCTCATCTGTCTTCCCTTGTAAGTTAGGGACTTCTTTTGTCTTGCTGCTTTTAGGATTTTTTTCTTCATCACTATATTTTGCAAAATAACTACACTATGTCTTGGTGTTGGCCTGCTTTTGTTGATTTTGATGAGAGTTCTCTGTGCCTCCTGGGTTTGGATCTATTTCCTTCCCCAGATTAGGGAAGTTTCAGCTATTATTTCCTCAAATAACCCCTTCTCCCCCCTTTTCTGTCTCTCTCTCCTTCTAGTGAGACTCCTATGATTTGAATATTATTATGTTTGATGGAATTACTGAGTTCCCTAAGTGTACTCTCATGATCCATCATTCTTCCTTCTCTCCTTTGTTCAGCTTCATTATTTTTCATAAACCTACCTTCTATCAGTTTTTCGTTCCTCTGTTCTTCCATCCTTGTGGTCAATAAATCCAGTCCATTTCAGATCTCAGTTATTGCAGTTTTTCATTTCTCCTGATTGTTTTTTTAGCTGTTTTATCTCTGCAGTAATGGTCTCCCTGAAGTCTCCCATGCTTTTCTCAAGCCCAGCGAGTATCCTTATGATTGTTGCTTTAAATTCTACATCAGGCATATTACTTATATCTGTTTCAATTAGATCTCTGGCTGTGACCTTTTTTTTGTTCTTTCTTTTGGGCTGAACTCCTTCATCTTGGCATTCTGTCTAGGTTTCTGTCTTCTTCTGTGTGTTAGACAATCTTGTTATGTTTTCTGCTCCTGAGAGTAATTGTTTGGTGATGAACAGGTCATATAATGTCCAGCGCCTGACAATTCAGGAAGTGTCTCTGGTATATGCTTCATCCACTCTGCTGCTGTGTTTTGGCTGCTCTATCCCTCAGGACAGTCATCTGTAGAGGTTCTCCTTGGCTGCAGTGAGCGGTGTTTGGACCTTGGCCAGAGTGTGGCGAGTTTTAACTAGGTGTGCTCTGGTCTGCCTGTTCCATGAGACCTGATGCTATTTCCACTAGAACTGAAGCTTTGCAGAACTCTATGATCAGTAGATATGGTTTGTGTGTGTGTGTGTGTTGGGGGAGGGGGTTTGTGCTGGTCTTCTGGGGGAAGGGACCTGCTGTATTGGTCAGTTAGGCACACTTCCTTGAGAAACGCAGTACCAGCAGAGCACACAGTGGCAGGACTTGGTGTAAGTAGGTGAGTCAGTCAGTGTTTGCACTGCGCAGTTTATTGAAACAGGTTTATGTTGACCAGTGGTAGGGGGATTGGGGTTGGGAGGGAAATGGCATCAGCCAGCTCCTTTGTACCTGGAGAGGGGTCACTGTGCTTCCTGCTCTCAGGTAAACACTTCCAGAAGAGTAAATAATGTATCCTAGTGTTTCCCAGGGATTTTTCAGATCTCCATTTTTATGCTGTCTATCTCAGGTTGTTTGGCTGACACGAGCAGTGCTGTTCACTTTGGGCTCTAGCCCAGCCAAGCCCGCTGACTTTTAAAACTCCAAAATTTATGGACATGTTGTGTCAGATGGCTGTGTTGATCTTCTCGGGGCGGGGGGTGGTTCTCACTGTGCTGGGAGTGATGGAGGTTAGACTGAGAAGGGCAGTAGTGCCAGAGTGCTGGGGAGTAGGATTTGGAGTAAGTAGGCTACATGCTAGGCCTTTTAAAACAGATGCTTTTAATAATAGGAGATTTTCAACAAATACAGATACTTGTTTAGCATCAATTTTCCCACCTAAGAGTAAAAGAGTTAGATGAGAAGATGTCTTAGTAGCTTCTAAGGCTGATGTTATTCTAAGAGTTTTTTTTTTTAGTTTTTATTTATTTAAATGCCAGTTAATTAATGTACATTTGTAATATTAGTTTCAGGTGTACCATTTAGTGATTCAGCACTTACATAGAACGCCCAGTGCCCTTTACAAGTGAACTCCTCAATCCCCCCCTCACCTATTTAACCCGTCCCCCCACCAACCTTCCTTCTGGTAACCATCCGTTTGTTCTCTGTAGTTAAAGAGTATGTTTCTTGGTTTGGCTCTCTTTTTTTTCCCCCAAAGATTCTAAATAGAGTTCTAAGAATGGAAAGCTACTTCCCATTTAATGGATCCTTAGAGATCACTAATGGACTTGCTTCATATTCTACCTGTGTGAGTTTTATGAGCAGTAATGGAAACAGTCTTGGGCTATAAACACTTATGTTTCTGCTGCAAAGGATTGTCCCATTTCCTGAATTTCTTTTCTGTTCTTTCTCATCAGGTGATCATTCCAGTGATCATCAATTAGTCTTCATTCAAGTTCCAGCTCAAGATACCATCTTTTGGCCTCTGTTCTGGAAGAATTAGACATTTCTTCTCTTCCATAGCATTTTAAAAGTCTTAACATAATGGGTCATGATTATTTTATACCCTTATTGCTCACAGCATTGTGTGCTCTGTTTTACAGGCAGAAGCTATTTTTTCATTATAGTGTCAGCAATAGTCAACATAATACCTGGCTAATCCAGGAGCTCTGTAAATATTCACTGAGTAATTGTTGAAGTTCATTGATTTCTGAAAAGAAATTCCTTCAAATTTGATAGGGAGATAGAAATTACAGATAGGGTAATACTTAGGGCATGACTCATTCCAAGTTGTTGGAGCTATATTAAGGAAAATGATACTTCAGAACCTAGAGGCTGGGTCGTAGACCATCAAATCGTATAGAAATGCATGCTGAAATTAACTACATGAACTGGAGTAGGTGGTGAACTTTTATTGTCTTTTGTAAAGTCAGTAGCAATGTTTCAGCTTTCATTACTTATTTTGGAAATGTATATCTTTATTTTTCCTTCTTGGTTAGTTTCTACCTGAAGGTCTGCCAACTTTTTTGATCTTACCAAACAGTCATTGTTTTGTTTCATCAATTCTACAGTTTTTCTGTTTTCTTTTTTATTGATTTCCAGTCTGATGTTTTTTGTTTTCTACCTTCTGCTTACTTTGTTTTTGATTTGCGATTCTTTGCTAGCTTCTTGAATTAGATTAGATTATTGATGTTAGATTTCTTCTTTTGTAAAAAATATTTCTTACAATTTTATTGTGGTATAATTGACAAAATTGTAAGACATTTATTGTGAAAGGCTTCCTCCCATTGAATTAATTAATAAAGCATTTTAAGCTATAAATTTCACTTTAAGGACTGCTTTAGCTGCATCATATATTATTTTTATTATTTTGCCTGGCTTCCTGTAAGTCACCTCTATGTTTTCATTGATGAGCTGTCAGCCAATGAGTTGTGCATTAATTGTTCTCAAATACCTCCAAGCCCTTAAGGCTTCCACCATCTTGCCAGTGGATTAGTGTGAGGGCTGGGGAGTTCATTCACATTAGAGGTAGTTCTCAAGTCTGTCTTGGCTTTCACTTCTTTCTAGACTCTTTCAAGTCTCCCAATCCATGCTCATAGTTTCCAAGTAAGCCCGTGGAGTGATATGTGGCAAGTTTATTTCAGTCTTCCAAAGGCTTTTTCATTTCTAGGATCTCTTTAAATGTCTAACTGTTCCATGATAGCCACAGTTGGAACTGCAACCTCAGATCAGCTAGGTTTTTTTTCCCAGTTGTTTTCTAACAAGTTCGCCATGTTAATCTGACAAAGCTGTAGCCTTTTGCCACTGTGTCCTGGTTTTTGTGGTCATCCCCACATTGATAAAACAATTGTAGTTTCATCTGTGGAACTGGGGAGTGGAATAGGATCAGTCCCAAGCAAGAAGGCTGCTAAGTTCTGTTATTCTTACCCAAAGCTTTAAAAGTTTTTCTTGAATAAATGCTTCTCATTTTGTTGGCTGCCTTTGCTAAACTTCCAGAGACCTGATATTGTTTTGGACAACTTTGTTTAGTTTTGTACTTGTTTTTTTATAGAGATGATTAATTTACCTCTTCACAGTGCCATATCCAGAAATATTTTCCATAGCATTTAAATGCAAATAGTTGCAATAGGTAAGAGCAGCACTGGTACCTATATATTCCTGTATTGTATAGTGCTCTCTAGCCCCTTCCTTAACGTGCACTCTTACCTCTCCCCTTTTTCCAGGGAGGTAAAGTGGTATATTGAAAAGATAAAAAGCCTTGGAGATTGACAGCCTTGGGGTAGATCTTAACAATAGCTGTGTGTTTGTGGGCAATTTAATTCCTCTGAGTCTCAGTTTACAAATCTTTAAAGTGGATGCAGTAAGACTCAACTCATGGTGTAGATGAAATGAAAATATATTCAGAGTACTTAATACAGTATATCACTTGTGGTAGATAACCAGTCAATGACTTTTCTCTACTCTCTCCTCCCTTTGTCTCTTGTTGAATTTCTTAAAGTACATGGATTCAGCAAGAGGCCATTTATAGCTCAGAGAACACTGTTATTAAGAACAGTTAAAGGATCCAAAAAGCTGGTTTCTTTCCAATGATGTTAATATAGAAATACAATACTGTCTTCTGCATTTTGGGGTTGTGGGCCAATGGTCATGTGGATTAGCCCAGATACTGGCGTTTGAACTTCTTTTCACCATATGAGGTGAAAATGTCTTTCAACACACATGCGATCATGCCACTTACCAGCTTCAAATCAGGCCTCAGGATGAAGCCCAAGCTCCTCAAAATAACGTTCAGGTTCCTTCATGAGTTGCCCTCTCTTTACCTTTCTACCCTTAGATTTCCCTTCTCTTACTAGGTTTTAACCATCTTGTAACACCTTTATTTATCTGACTATGCTAGGCATTTCATCTTCCATTGCCTTTGCTCATATAGCTCCGTCTGTGTGTATTCAAGGATTCTATCCTCATTTATTGATCATTTTGTATTCATCATCCAGGTAGGTGCCCATCATCTCAGCACCCTATGTTGTAAAGATTATTGGAAATCTGTCTTTCCCAGTAGATTCAGAGATACTTGAGAGAAGAGACAATATTTTATTTAATATTGTTTCTCCATTGCCTTGATCATAGTTTTCCTATGCAAATGAGGGAACCTAACCCAGCCAGCACTCTGATTAAAAGATGATAGATGACATAATAGCATCAACCATCCCAACATGCCCTGATATGTAATACAATTGTAATACAATTAAAAGTTCCTAAAGCCTAGGGGCACCTGGGTAGCTTGTCAGTTAAGCGTCCGACTCTTGATTTTAGCTCAAGTCATGATCTCAGGGTTTGAGATTGAGCACCGCATTGGGCTCCACATGTGTAGCCTACTTAAGATTCTCTCCCTCTCCCTCTGCCCCTACCCCCTTTCTAAAAAAAAAAACATTTCCTAAAGCCCAAACCCATTTTTCCTTAATCTGAAAAATAAAAAACTCTAAAACACCCAGCTATGTCTAACAAAAGAAACTCTGCCTTTCTCCTTTCCTATTAGGGATGTAAGGGAAGCAATGTATATTTTGGTTGCTATCTTGGCAAGACTGAGGTTCGAACTCAGATTCCCGAACATGGGGATTGATAATTGTGTTTCTAATCAACACAGGAGTGGGATTTTAGGTGAGAGCATCTTATTTTCATAGCAAAGCTATTTTAGTGCTCTGTCCTTCATTACAGTAAACTGTTGACAATTGGTGATGTGATTATAGACAGTAACTTTCTGTTTAAGGGACACATAAGGTAGTTACTAGTGGACACACCATTACAAAATGCTTCCTGTTAGCAGGTAAAGGAGAGGGAAATGAATGTGAACCTATTAGTATCAGAATTACATGTCAAAAAGCTAGAGGAGAGTTCAATTTATTTCTGCCATAACAAGCAAGCCAGAGATTGACTGGACAATTATTTCTAGTATTGCTTGTTTTCTGACATGAACATTCCAGTATAAAATCAACTTTTTTGGACACCTTTTATTAAATAATATCCTGTGTGAATTAAAATTATCTCATAGAAAATAAAATTAAACCATTTCTTAGGTAGGATGAGTATTTTATAATTCTCTCTGGTAAAGAAAAATACAAAGTTACATTATTTTTTAAAAAAGATTTTATTTATTTATTTGAGAGAGAGAGAGCATGAGCCAACTAGCTCGAGTTGGAGGGAGGGGCAGAGGGAGAGGAACAACCAGACTCCCTCCTGAGCAGGAAGCCCAACACAGGGCTCAATCCAGGACCCTGGGCTCATGACCTGAGCCAAAAGCAGATACTTAACTGACTGAGCCACCCAGGTGCCCCTAAAGTTACATAATTTTTGACAAAATAATACTGGAGTAAGAGTTAAAGGATATAAAGTCTAGTTGTATTTCTTTTGTACACAATTGTGTGACCTTGAACAAGTTATAACTACTTGGGGTTTCAATTTACTTAGCGGTATAAACTCATGATGATGATAACCACTACCATTTATTGAATAATGAACCCTAAAATGGGCTTTTATCTATAATGTGCCTAATAAAAACTATGTCATTACATCTGCACTAATTACTAATATTACTCCCATTTAACAGATAAGGAAACTCATGTTCAGAATGGTTAAGTAACTTGCTCAAGGCCACATAGTTTAAACGGCAGAGCAGGACAAAAACCCATGTCTTCATCTTCCACAACTTTGTTCTTTTTTTCTTCATTCCTTTTATCAAATGTCACAGATATTCTTTTTTCTTTTAAGATTTATTTATTTATTTATTTTAGAGAGAGAGAGAGAGAATAGGGGGCGGGGCTGAGGGAGTGATGCTCAAGCAGACTCCCTGCTGAGCGCAGAGCCTGAGGCAGGGCTGGATCTCATGACTCTGAGATCTTAACCTGAGCTGAAACCAAGAGTGTGATGCTCAACTGATTGAGCCACCCAGGTGCCCCAAATCTCACAGATATTCTTGATCTTGAAGAGTACAGTAACAAAGTAATAGGTTTCAAAGAACTCTTATGCATACAAAGTTAAGGCATTGTGACTTCTATTTATAGTTCAATTTGTTATCACTAAATTGGAATGGGGTATTTTTCTATTAATGTTGTTAGAAAACTCTATAAAACTTTTTGAAGGGTTGTGCAGATTTAAAAGTTTGTTATTTAACTGTTCCTGAATGGAAATTTTTTGCTACCAGGCCTACAAAAGTATATTCTCTATTGTTATTTTCTTATAATTGTGCTTATCTTTTTTTCTCCCTGTATTTTCATAAATTTTAGGGATAAATCTACATATGCTAAGGAGAAAAGAATGCTTCCTTAGCCATATCTGATTATACAATTTGTAAAGGACATTCATATACAGTATATTATTTGTTTTTCAACTATGTTCTTATTTTAGTAGTTCTGAAATAAGTATCTTTTTTTTTCATTTTACAAATGAGGATCTTCCCTAAGTTCAGAACGCATATTAGTGGGTACTCTTACAGGCTCTCGAGTTCAAATTTTGACTCGTTTGTATGCCCTTGGGCCAATTAAATAATTGGCCTAGTAACTGGGACAATTAAATGCCAAATCTCTTGGTAACTCCAATTCCATATCAATAAAATGAAGTTAGTAATATTATCTATTTCATAGGGTTATTGTGAGTATTAAATGAGGTAATATATGTGAAATGAGTGAAATAGTGACCAATACATAGAAAGCACTCAGTAAATGTTAGCTGTTATCATTTTTTTGTACATTAGTTTAGTATTATGAGTTATAGTCATGTAATTATATAGACTATCGCTATAAGCCATTTAAAGTAAACTTTCAGTTCATTTATTCAATAAACATCTATTAAATGCCTCTGTGTGCTGGGTATTATCTAGGCATGAGGCGTACAGGGGTATACACAATAGAGTTCCTGCTCTTAAGGAACTGTTTTTTTTTTCAAAGATTTTATTTATTTATTTGACAGAGAGAGAGACAGCGAGAGAGGGAACACAAGCGGGGGAGTGGGAGAGGGAGAAGCAGGCTTCCCCCTGAGCAGGGAGCCCGATGCGGGGCTCGATCTCAGGGCCCTGGGATCTCGACCTGAGCTGAAGGCAGACGCTTAACGACTGAGCCACCCAGGCACC